>NW_005841841.1:1938381-1944487 GCF_000455745.1 Alligator sinensis | reverse complement strand
CCTACATAAATTGTCATGCACCTGTACCTTCAAAAGGATAGGGTAGAAAATTTTACTTAAAAAGAAAATTAAAATGGTTCTCTTGCCCTCATTTTGAAAATAATTACAGTTCTACCCAGTAAAACCTTGTCCACTAGATAAAGGATCACGACTATTTTAATGATCCCTAAATAAGGTCAAACTAAAGCCTTTGTGATTCTAATGTGACAATGTCCTTTTCAATTAATTTTTAAGACTGTCTAGATTTCAAGTGTGTGGTGTTCTCCCCAGTGGAATGCATAAACCTAAATGGAATAATATCTGCCACTTTTATGAAAAGCCTGGTAAAAATCTGGTAAAAGTCACAAAATAACATTTTGCAAATTGGAAAAAATTAAAGTACCCTTCCCTTAGAGATAACACTTAAACCTGAAACTTAAGAACACTGCAGAGCTTTTAGTTATTTTTGACATGCTAGTCTGCATTTAGGGTAGGAAGTGGGGGGAGGAAGGGATACAGGAAAAAACACGTCTGGAGGTTTTGCAATAGTTTGTATTGGCGAAAGACAAAACAGAGACCTAAACTAAATTTCACCGGACAGGAACAGCTTGGTTCCCGATTCATTTTTAGGTACATCAGCAGCAAAGACCTTTAAGAGTTCTGAGACAACAGAGAAATTTGTAACTGTTGCTCAACAGAGTGGATATAAGAAAAAAAGCATTACATTTGCTCTAAGAAACTTTAGCAAAGAATCAAACAATAAGTTGGGAAAGCCAAGCTCAGCATTTTAAAGCTAAGGTTTTTTAGAAGTAGTTGAGGCATAATAATACATGACCTATTAAAGCCCCAAATTAAATATTCAGGCCCCAATCCTGAAACTTGTTTGATTTGGATTGACTTCTGCACCTTCATAGTAAGCCCATGAAGTTAATGAGGCTCCATGCAGACCAAGACCACCAAGCACAAAACAAGAAATATCAAGATCAGGATCTTTAATATTATACAAAATGCATTTTCTATGAAAATAATTCAATTTGATAACAAAACAATTTATAACTCAAGATTACCTTGCCTGTGAATCATTCCTCCATGCATAATTCTTGCAACAATGCAATGGTTCAGCTCATTCATTTTTAAAGTGATACCCTAGTAAAAAAAAATGTTTAGACCTGCTTCTTGAGTTGTTAAGGACAGTCACTTTTGCAATAAACTTGAGAAGGAACCCTAACTTTTATAGTGAAATCCTGGTCCCATTGAAAACATTAACTGACTTCAGAAGCATTTGGATTCTAAATGTATTTATTAATTTTACATTTTTTCCTCTTACGTTAGGTTCCTCTCATGTCACAATTAATGATGAATTATAGTTAATTCAATGTGCCGAAATTCTGACAATGCAATGCTTTTTATCCAGTTTCTATAGTACTTCAAGATGGTAACTACTAGACAAACCATCAGTAAGAACCATTATATTATTAAAACAAAATTTCTTACTAAATTGCAAACATTCCTATGCCATTTTAAAAGTTAAGACCTGGTCTATACACAGTTTTTGTGCCAGTGTAATTATTTCAGTGAAGGGTAGGACATTTTTTTTTTTAATAAAACAGTTACAGTAGTACAACCTCTATCATGGTATACATTGCATTAGTATAAATTAGGAGTGACCAATATCTGGCTAGAATGCCAGATCTGGTCAATAGAGCTGCATCATCTGGCCTGGGGACTGGACCCATGTGCCAGATACAGTTTGCAGACCAGCTGTGTCACTCTCCTAGCCCATGGGCCAGATGAGCTGGTCACCACTAGTATGGATTATTCTCCTTCCCATAGGGGAATAAGTTATACTAATATAAGGCATCATTTTATTGGCATGACTGTGTCCATACTATGCAGTCTGTTCTTCTTTCACTACACTTTTATGCGTAGACAATATGGTTTAAAATGACTAAGGGTAGGCAGTTTGTCATCTTTTCATTTTCAAAGAATCAAGGAAAAACACTGCGTGTGGGCCACATACCATTGGTTCATCCGTGTTCTTCTGGAACTGCACCAGCCGGACTCGTGTTACATTCTCCATATCCATATCACCGTTAGCGCTCTCAGGAGAATCTCCGTTCAAATAGGGAGAAGTGGGAGGAGGTGTAACTCTCAACGCTTCATCACTGTAAACTTCATGTGCCACTACGTCATGAGTTTGAAGTAAGGCCTATGGAAAATAGAGTCAGATCTTTATCATTGTATCATTTCCTCCAGAAGCTATAGCATACTCACATTATTCTCTCACTTTAAAGAGGACATTTTATCTTGTCCTCAATGACTTATGTATTTTATAAGACTGCAGTATATGTGTGCATATATGTGCGCTTGTACCTAACTTTTCAAGTCCATATGCGAAAAATTAGGCTCCTATGCATATGCTTAAATGTAAACGGTTTGATTTTTAGGATTTCTCAAGAATTCCTCCAAGTCTAACTGAAATCACTGGGAATAGCAGGGACACAGCAAATTTCAAATCAGGTCATCTGTATTTAGATGTGGGAGTCTGAACATTTAAGTCCCACGCCTATACAAGTGTCATTTTTCCCAACATTGAGATACAAGTGAATTTTAAGATGTGACACGTTGGCAACACTAACTGTACAGAGCAACACTATAAAACTCCATGGAAGCGAACTCCATGAATTCCACCACTTTATCTGAAACAGCAAGAGATATGCCTGTTCGGGTCATAACACCAGCTGGAACTGACCAGGGGATGTGAGTGAAGATCTTCACTGTTGAGAAATCAGCCAGTCTGGATAACTACAAGCTGTCTGGGCCTTCGTTTTATATTTTTTCTGAGGATGTCACCTCTGAGATTCTCAATAGTATCCTCTAATACTATGCTGAGCACCTATGGCAGGATCGCTCCTACTGAGTCACCAACATAATTTTTATTTCCTCTCCAACAGAGAGTTAATCTAGCACAAACCCATCTAGCTTGGCACCTGATAAAATCATAGGCTGAAATGGAAAGTTTTTTAAGGGCTTCAATATCATTTTTATGCACACTTCCTGCTGTACTGTGCAGTGTCACATATAATTGATTAAATTGATCTGAATGTACTTCATAAGCATAACAATTATGCCTCTAATTACTTTCAGATGCAGCATCAAAGCCATTAAGCCTATGTAATTGTTAAAAGTGAAATACATTATTAGCAGATATAATCTAGATAAAAAGTAAACATTTGCCAAGTACTTGAAATATCTTTAATAACAGATTTTCTTCCTAAGACATGACATCCCTCTTTCATTCAGGGCATCTCCAGAGCATTGAAGAGCCTCTTCATTTCACATTTATGTTATAACCTTACTAGCCTACATTACAGCCAGCCCTCTCCTCCCAAAGACTGGATAGGATTTACCACTGAACCAGTCAGTATTGTTCATGCACTCTCTCAAGAGCTGCTGATTAGAGAGAAGGATTATCTTTCCACAAGACTTGTGCTGCTGAATCAGGACTGACAAACCAAGCCTCATCCTCCCAGAGCAGTATGATGTACCAGTCACTGTAACAGACTGGCTAAACAATACTGAACTGGAGTGTGTTGTGCCACCACTTAAACTCCTAAGTTGTTATACCCACAAATCTCTTCAAGCAGAGGAATCAGTCTCTGTAGCTGCTTTAATTTTCAGTTACATGAATTCACTGGAATGTTTTTGTGCTTAAATAGCACCTAGGGACTCAACCTGAATCTTTGAAAACAACTTTGCAAAACTTGTTTTGTTGGAGTAAATCCAGGACAATAGCTCAGATACTACAGTTCCTGAAAACTCCTAAATTAATTCCCCAGTTTTAGTGTATATTACAGTATAAAACAGCACCTTTATTCACAATTGGTTTTAAAAGAATAGCTCAGGAATTCAGTTTTTCATAAAGTGGGTAATGCTTTTTTGTTTGTTATTCCAAATTCTCTCCCAGTTCTCTGATGTTTCAACCTTTTGTCAAGTCCGGATACTGTTTTTAATTAAATATTTAATTGCACCTGTAGTTTTTATTTTTATTTCATTACTTGGTTTTCAATTCTAAGTGAACCCTTCAGTAGTCTATACTGCTTATACAGTTATCTTTTGTTCAGAGATCTTGCTCCCACACAGATTGGATCAGTTTAAGATGGTTCTTAAACCTGCAGGGGCTGCCTAGGTTGTGGGTCTGCAAATGCTGATTGAGGGGAGCCCATGGACTTCCTTTGCTCTCCACCTTTAAATCTGTGGCTCACACAGATTCTGCAGGGCTGTCCTGTGAGTGTTTAAAGCTGTTGGTGTGTACATAGCCTGAGATCATGATCCTGGGCTCCATGCACGCTGTGGGAAGTGCGGGTGAGGAATCTGCGCCTAATGTCAGGTTCCTTGCACCAGTAGTCATATGACTGGGATCTGATCCCTGATCCTGACAACTGTGCATCATGACACGTACATCAATTGTGCCATTAAATGACTATCTGCAAGGGGTCTGCAAAACATCCATTTTGTTGTGTTGCAAGCAGCCTGTAATAGAAAGAAAAAACCTATGCTGTACAAAGGAGATATTTGTCTTCCTGAACTATGGCTTTGTTCTTGTCTTTGTTCATAATTGCTCTTTAGCAGAGAACTCTACTGTGCTTTCCTGTACCCAATTAGCTTGTTTGTTATCCTCTGTTCTGCAGGTAAAATGTTTGGTCAAGCAATTTAGCACATAAGAGTCAGCCATCAGCACATCTGTTTGTATTCATATGCCCTGTCTCTTAATATTGCATTTTTTCAACAGATTCTAACATATTTCTCTTTATTATAAAACACAGAAATAAAGTTCATAAAATAAAAGCATAGGTTGAAAACAATTAGCTTTCAATAATTATGCTAATAACACGTGTGTGTAGGTTAAGAATGATGATTTAAAAAATTCATAGGTTTGTACTGGATGACTTACAAATGTGCCTACATATGTATACACACATTATACAGATGTGGGAACACACTACTGCTGTTCTGAAGAAAGCTCAATTTCACTTAAATAATTTCAACTTAGACAGTTTGCACCTAAAACAATACAACTTCTCTGTTATTATAGTCTGGTCATGCTTTCCTGGATCTTTTTTCTTTGTGAACCATCTTAGTCCTGAAGGAAATCTAAGCAACATGACTTCCTGAGCCTGCGTCATGGTAGGTAAGACTCTACACACCTTCTCACCCCTTCCCAGGGCTCAGCTCAGAACTGCACATAATACTGAAGATATGACATGATGATGCTTTCAGTTTTGTTTTCAATTCCTTTCTTAATGACACCCAACATTTTACTGGCTTTTTTGGTCACCACTGCACACCGAGCTGATGTTTTTAGAGAACTATATGTAGTGACTCAGGTCTTTTTCCCGAGTCATAACAGCTAGTTGGGAACACTGCCCTGTGTGCACATAGCTGGGGTTGTTCTTTCCCATGTGCACTGCCTTGCAAATTTCAACACTGAAATCCATCTGCCACTTTTTGCCCACTCACTATGCAGAAAAATCTCAAAGCGGCTTTTGACCATGAAGCTTGGGATTTCACAGATTTCACAGACATTAGGGCTGGAAGGGACCTTGCGAGATCATCGGGTCCAGCCCCCTGCCCGAGGGGCAGGAAGTCAGCCAGGGTCGATCCCCTGGTCACGGGATTTGACTACCTGGAAAACGTTTGACATTTCATTGTACACTCCCTCCCATTCCACGTCACTGATGAAAACGTTGGGTAAAACATTTTCTTGTTCTGAAGGCAGGATCCTACTGCTGACCTTCTTCCCTCCTGAAAAGTGACCAATTTGCCTACCCTTTGCTTGATATCTTTCAACTGACTTTTGATCCACGAAAGAACCTTCTCTCCCCAGGGAGAGAGAGAGGAGGCGGGGTACTCACCTGTCCCCCTCCAGTAGGGCAGGGTCCCCCAAATCCCGGGCAGGGCCCCCTTATTGCCCTAAGAGCAGCTTCCTCAACGGCAGGCCCACTGCACATGCGCGCAGTTTAAAAGGGCCCGCTGACCGGGAAAAAAGCCCAGTTAGGTTCGGAAGCGGCGAGAGGCGCGGGTGAAAGCTCGCTGCGCCCCCGCTCCCCCGAAGCCCCCCAGAAGC
>NW_005841841.1:1925379-1937025 GCF_000455745.1 Alligator sinensis | reverse complement strand
CTCCACCGGGCTTTAAACTAAGCCCGTTGGGGGACGGGGGGACTACCGCCACTGCTGGCCTGCTGAGCAATCCTTGCAAAGCCAGCAGATCACGGCGCTTCAGGGAGCCCACCCCTGCCCCAGCCCTGGTAAAATCGCCCATATTTGTTAGCTTGTTTTTGGCCTCTTTGGATCACATCTAAATCTTAGTATCTGTTGATTTTACTATCACAGGCCTCAAACAGCTAAAGCAAGTGATCCTACTGATTCAGCTATAGGTTCCAGGTCTCAATGTGCTGGAGTGCAGTAATATACTAATTAGACTATTTTATCTTACTATGCTTTCTAAAGATCCCCTGAAATTAGGCTAACAATACTGTCTTGTACTGTAATTTCCACTTATATTATGCATGCAAAGTTTTAATAATTGATACCTGTTTTCAAAGTTTCTTTTTTCCTACTCCACTCTTACTTAACCAGGTGTTCAAGTGCCAAGAAAATATGGCAAAGGGGTAATCATATGAAAAATGACTATTTTTTTGGAGCCATGGCTAGGATCAGGATTACAAGGCAGTGGCGGGCTGGGGCCAGGGAAGAACCATGATCTGCTGCCCATACGCCCCTGCGACGGGCACCAGTTTTGCAGGTAGGGCCATGCAGGGAGCATATGGCAGCTCTGCTCCAGGCCCCAGCTTTGTGCTGTCACCACCCAGTGATCCCGGGGTCTCTATGGAGACTGACCAGGACCTGTGCGGGCAGGGCGCGCAGCCCGGGCATGGCTTGGGGCCATGGGTGGGCAGGGAGTTGCATCTCGGGCCGGGGCCAGGATCTTGGGGTGGTGACAGTGCAGGGCCGGGACAGAGCTATGGTCTGCTCCTTGCATGCCCCTGCCTGCAGAACTGGTACTCGTTGCAGGGGTATGTGGGCAGTGGATCACAGCTCTGTTCGAAGCTCCAGCCCTGCACTGTTATGCTCTGTGATCCTGATCCCGATTCCTGGCCCTGGCCCTGGCAGCCAGTCTTGTTCTTGATTGCAAACTCCCTGGCCAGGTGCAGCCCCATCCAAGCCATGCAGCCATGTGCCCTGCCTATGTAGGTCCCACCCACAGTGGACGGGTCAGGGTGCCCGGCAGCAGCAGCCAGAAGGAGCCACCTCTGGGTCTGCCAGGAAATAGTCTTGCCACTGCACCACCCTAGTCCCGCTCCATGCCTGGGGGTGATGGGACGGGCTGTACACACCACAACCTGGGTTGCCCCCTACACCTCGGCCAGGCACGGCCAAAGGACCTGCTGTGGGACAGACAAAATGCCTTGGCAGGCCAGATCCAGCCTGTGGGCCATATTTTGCCAATCCCTGGCCTACGATGTTAGGTTGTGGCTGTCAAAGGAATGATTTGCATCTAAATTTAATTATTTCAGCTTAGTCCTATGATCTCTTCTGAATTGTCTACTGGGTTATGAATGAACTGTCTAAAGGTTAAATTAATCTATCCTGATGCTTTTAGTCTGTGAGAAAAGGATTTGCATTTTTATACAAATAAAACATATATACTTTAATAAAAGTTTTTCCCTCTGTAGCTTGTTTTTGAAAATAAATGAACCTCCATAAATATAACCCTTTTAAACCGAAAGAAGTAATCTATTCCATCTCAAAAATATTTTCTAGAAGAAATGTAGGAAGAATTTTCTGAGAGCCAGTATTAAAATAAACATGTGTTTATTAGTTTTAATATATGAATGTAGGACTCTGATACATTTTGCCTGCCCTCTGATTCACTCTACATAATTATTTCTACAAATTCTGATTTTTTTCTTGATCACTTTGAAAATACTCTATACATAAAAAATGTTTAAAACATTACTTCCTCACTGCCAGTTAATAGCATTTTATTGACTTCTGTTGGTTCCTACTTCTGAAATTCAAAAAGGAGCAGCCAGTAAATACAGTATTGATAAAGAACATTATCTATTCCCAAAAGGTCTAATGTTTTGCAGTAAATCCAAGGAATCCATTACATGAAAAAAATGAATACATTTCACTTGATCACTGGGTCAGCTACTTAACAGAGAAATCAAGTGCTGGTCTGCCCTGTTTCTAGTTTTCATCTCTCCCATAATTAAGATTTCACACATTTTTTGAATGAGGTATAAAGACACTTTGATAATCGAAGATTCAAGCTGGAATACTACACCCTGGGACCTGTAGCCTCTGCAGGCTTCATTTACTCACTGAACAGGAATGTGATTACAACTTGCTCTGTTTAAGGGAAACTAAGAGAAGTCTTCTGGCTTTTGCAAACTTCAATGCAGCCCTCTCTGGGGCAAAATCTCAAAGGTCTCTTTGACTTCTAATTACTTTCCACTTTGTTAGGACATCAACTTCAAGCAACAGCCTTTCATTTCTGGAGCTTATTTGGTTTGTCCACAGCATAAATAAAAATAATTCATGGCCTCATTACAAGAGGCCTTGATCACCAACATCTCCAGAGAATACTTCTTACACTCCTTAAAAATTGGACTAGCATTATCCCCCAAATAAATTTACATGATTTTTTATACAAGACCCACAAATGCACGTAATTGTTCTATTCTTCCCACTCACCTCCACCTTAGAAAAATACCTTTTAAAAGCACAGAAATACATTTTTGTTTAACAAGAGTTTGGAAGGAAAAAGGATCCTCAAACTGCCCCTTGAGGGCCAAAGGATTCCTTCCCTTTTAACATCTTGGTCAGGGCTCAGAACAAATCTCTAACCTGGCTTATTTGTGTGCTAGTATGCGGCAATAAAGGATGGAGTTAACTGTATTGTGCTCAAATACAGTTTTGATAGGCTATCAAGCCACTCTTAAAAATATTAACTGATGTTTTTCAGGAATGAAAGGGCTACTATATTTTCACAATGAACTATTTTGTTACTTTATGACAGTATTGTAATACAGGGCTCTGCAACTGCTAAGCGGCCAGGGGCTGAATGCTCTGTGGTTCACAGCAGGGTGAGCCTGCCCCCCCACCCTCCTTGGGGCTGCACACTACAGCGGAAGCCAGAGGACAGGGGGAGCCTGGAGACTCCTGCTGTTGCAGCAAGTGTGGTGGGAGGAGTGGCAGCCTGGCAGGAGCCTGTGGCCCTCAACTTAAGCCCTTGCAGGCCTCATGCAGCCTGTGGGCCGCTGGTTGGACATGACTGTCATATATTCAACCAACACTATTGGTGTCTTTTGAGATTTGTGTAGCCTTATTGGCAGTCTCCTTAGATCTTTCCCCTTATGATTCTCCTTTAAAAAAGAAATACTTTTAAGGAGTAAGTCTTGTCTGATGAGCTCAGACCCATAACTATCTCTGCAAACTGCAGTGCTCACTAGGACAAGCAGCAAACACTGATCTCTCAGTGTAGAAAGCACTGTATGCATTACTGCCATAACAGTATCAGCTGTTGTGTTAGCTTGATATATTAGAAATCCTGTTTAACATATATATTTGTATGCAGTTAACTACAGTTTTGTTTCACTATGACAGGCTTCAGGAAATACATTTTCTCTGCAACTGAGCCTTTTGTTTTATGAGATGTATGCTTAGGAACAGTGAGAGTAGCATGTGCTTACCATGAAATGAGGTTGTGTTAAGATACGCTTTAGTTCTTTTGCATCATTGTTCTCTGGGTAACATGAAATTTCTTCCAGTACCTGCAAAGCAAATGGGATATATGTCAGTAAAGTGCTTTCTGCCAAAATATTGTATAAAAAAAAAAAAAAAAAAAAAAAAGTATTTTTTACATTGGTAGGTCACTCATAATCCATGTGAGACCATTACAACTAATGGGTCATTATGACAGTGAAGAGTTTTGAGGAATGGGAATTTTTTTTCTAGGAGAATAAAATATATAAATTTCTCTCTTTGTTAGATGAAAGAAGTTTGAAGAAAGCAGAATATCTCTTCTCAGTTTGAAAGAACTCTTTTAAAGGATCAGTAACTTAATGGTAGTAATGAGGTGTTAACCACAAACTACTTAAGTCATTCCCATCAATCTCTGTCTCCAGGGATGGTATGGAAAGAAATTATTAATATATAAGATGTTTAAAGGCAGAATTAAACTTATATAGAAAAAAATTGAATTATCCAGGTCAGAAATTTTTTAAATTAAACTGTTAATAAACAAGAAACTTTGGTGGTCCCATGTGTTATATCAGCCTACAACTCCAGAGTCTATAAACATGAAAATAGCACATTAGCTCAAGATTGGGGGAGAGGAGATAAATGGATTTTAACTCAGCTCCTTGCAGCTGGACATCTTCTGTTTTTTTGTTCAACACTCAGCTAGTAGGATGATAAAAAGAGAGCATTTTGCTTTTGGCAGTGACTCCCAAGATTAATTGCTAGGGAATTCGGCACACCAATGTGCTTGGAACAAAAAAATGTCCCTCCTACCATCCAGGGAAAGGATCTCCTTGTCAAATCATTCTAACTCATTATTCTACACATTGGTAAACAAAGTGCATTTTCAACTTTTCCATCCTGCTAAGGCCGCAGTTTTAGAATTCTCCTGCCTGATCACGAGACGCATGACTTAGTTCTGTCAAGTGGGCGTGAGTCACCATATTTTTGGTCAGTTGCACCTTTTCATATCTAATCTCCTCCACTGTTACACTGAATAGGGGATTTGCACTCATAGTTGCTACCAAAAAAAATAGGCTGCAGTGATAAGCATAACCGCACTGGAAGATTCCACACACTTTAGAGGATTCTGAAATGCACATGTGAGTTTTAAGTCCACTGGCATTTGCTGTTAGCATTTGACTTGGGCTCTCTCTCTACCATACACGCAGATAGTGATCTGTGAGATTTTGGACTGCACAAAGTGAAATAAAAAATGAAGAAGATTCTGTAAATTTATGTAAGTTGTGAAATGGTTACATTTGTACCTGCAAAGGTTCTTTAACAAGCCAGATAATTTGTTTCTTAGATATCAAAAATCAAACACTAAAACATTACATAAGAAGGGCAAGGAAGACTCTGTGTTTTCCTGTAATAGATTTTATATACATCATACACTGCTTAGAAGCTGCTGTCTTTTGGTAATAACCTGTCTGAAACATTATTTTGAGGCCAAACTTCTAGCCTAACTTTTCTTGTGTCTGTAAATGGTAAGTGCAAACACCTGCTGGCATGGTTTTTTCCAAACAGATATCTGCATGCAATTTGGAACGCTTCTATCTAAGTACTTAATTATGTCCCCATATCAGCTACTTAAATGTCCAAGTAACTGTAATTCTCCTACAAAAAAGCTATATATGAAAAACTGCACCTATAATTAGGGCCCACACTGCTGGAAAAACAAAGTGAACTTTTGAAAGTTTGTCCCTTTGTAGTCAGATACCAGCCACAGAATGATCCTAAATTCCTTTGCCATCAATTATTCTAAAACTACAGAAAGCAAGACCATTTCAGCCATTTTAATGGCATAGCATCTAAAGGTGCATTAAGTTTTAGAGCAATCATAATTTAATAGTTTAAACTTCAGCTAGGTTCACTACTTACCAGGGTTTATTTTTTTAAAACGCATTCTAATCTAGATTTTGTTGAAGTCACTTCTGCATTTGTAAAATGGGGATTGTATTTCCTTTCTCCCCTCCTTTGTCTGTCTTTGTCTATTTATATTGAGGCAAGGGACTTGGTTGCGATCAGCAGGCACTACAGCAAATCAACTGACTACCAACAACAGTCTGCAGTCATTTTTTGCTGTTTTGTTACTGGATGCTCCTCCATAAGGACGAAACACCAGGAGCAGTGCTTCCATGCTGCTTAACTGACACTTTATATAGTCTTATAGTGCTGATTGTGCAAATGCCCATTGCTTGGCCTGATCACCATGCAATGTAGGGAGAAGAATGCTGAGTCAAGAGATGCAGCAGGAGAGAAATCCTGTGGTTTTTATGAGGTGGGGAAATGGAATTGTGGAAACATTTATAATATCAATCAGTTTATCTAGATATGGTCTCTCTTACCAGAGTCTTTGAGCACCTCACAAATTCTAATGGACTTATTCCTCACCTTTGTGAGACAGGGAAATATTATCTCACTTTACAGGTACAGAACTAAGATGCAGAAGGGTTTCGTAACTTGCTCAAGGCAACACTGGAGGTTTGTGGCAGAATCAAATTTCTTTAATTTCAGTCCAGTGTCTTAACCTCAAGATCATCTCGTTGCCCTTAAGATGGATGGGATGTAGTAGGAAGTGGGGAATTTTCTGTTTGGTAGCTGAGAAAGCTACCACAGGGAGAGAAGGGAAAGGCAAACCCTCATTCTGAGGTAACCATGAGGAGAGAAAAGGAAGGTGGGTCCTTTCCTTTGCCAACAGCTGGCTCGTATAACCATCACAAACCTAGGAAACATGGGATGCCTAAAAGGTTGTGGGTTACTTGGGTATGGAGCTTGTGTGTGTGCAGATTTTTGCAAATCATTACATAAGCACATGTTTAGCTATGTGCAATCTCTGCAGAAAGATCGCACCTTTGCTTCACTGGTACCAGTTTGATCATGTTTGATCTAAACAGTATGTTGCAGCATATGGGTTCAGGGACATATGGCTGTACAGAGCCATGGGCACATGTTCTTGAGGAGCCAGGGGTGCGTGACGGTGGTCGGGCAGTGGCACCGAACTGGGTATGTGCAGTGGTACGAAGTTGTGTTTGGCCAGAGCTCTTCACCACCACACGCTCCTGGCTTGTTGTGGACGCGTGCCCCTGGGTCTGCACTGTACAAATGCAGCTCCATACAGGCACACTCCTCCATATTTACACTGCCACACATTCCTGACGCTGCTGATCAGCCAGAGCTCCACACCATGAGGCAGCGGCATGGAGGTGGGGGCACACAGCTGCATGGAGCTATGTTTGTGCAGCTGCATACCCCGAGCTCCATGCCACTGCCCGGACGCACGGAGTTCTGGCTGGTTGGTAGTTCAGGAGTGTGTGGTAGTACAGAGCCAAGGGGCAGGATGCTTCCAGTGGCCCACTACACTACTGGTGGGTAAGCCTGTGTGAATAGGGAAGAACTGGATGTGGATTCGGATGATTCGGAGGACAGTGATTCGATTCGGAGATTTGGATCACTGTCCTGAATCGATTTGGCTGAATCAGCTTCAGAAAATTCAGTGCTGCTTTGGACAGATTCGGTGATCCAGATTGGCCGGGGAGAGGCAGACATGGCCAGGTGGCTGGCAGGGGGAGCCACGGGAGAAGCCCCCATGGGTGCCCTGCCTGGCCCCAGCCTCCCAGCACTTAAAAAACAAACAATAAAAAACAAACAAACAAAAAAAGCCCTGCACTCACCAGCTGTAGCAGCTGCTGTGGGGGCTCTGGGGCCACCTGGTAGAGCCCCGCCCACTCAGCCCCTGCTCCCCAATTGCCCCATAGTCCGGGAATAAACCCCCCCCCGACAAAACCCCGCACTTACCGGCAGTAGCAGGGTCTGTGGAGGCTCTGAGGCCACATGGCAGAGCCCCCCACACAGCCCCTGCTCCCTGATCCCCCCTCCCGATGGCTGCTTTGCTTGACCCCAGCATCCTGGGAATTAAAAAGCCCTGCACTCATCAGGTCTGACGGTTGCGACTGGGGGCTATGAGGGCTCGTGGCAGAGCCCCTCATACAGCGCGCAGGGCAGTGGGGGACAGCAGGGATTGCAGGTGCAGTGCGGCACGACGGGGGTATTTTCTTTGAAAATACTTTAGATCTATTTCTTTTCTTCACTAAAAAAACGGATTGTTCACAAAATAACTCATGCCCTAGGAGATTCATTCAAAGTGTTTAAAGAAAAATACTGAGAAATTAAATAAGCTTTAAACTTTTGCTACCTACTAAAACAGCAAAATGCTACTGTCTTTATCAAACCTACTAAATACCCAAAATATGCAAATGATCACACTTGCTTAAAGAGGATTACCCCCTCTTCCCCTGTCTGCATATTCCTACTGACAAAGTTACAGATCACACAAAGAGGCTAAACAATATAAATATTCCCTACAGTCTGGGAAACTACAAATGTATGCAACATGTCATATAAGAAAGGGTAAAAATATTCTCACAGATAATCCAGTTTAGAAGCCAAACTCCCATATCAGTACAAGCAGCATGGAAATGTTTCAAATTAAGCAATCAGAATAAGACTATGAAAGTTTGAAATACATTTTAAAACTCTTTACCTCTTTGGCTCTCTGTACAGCATCACTTGGAGGATTCCTGATTTGTGGTGAAGATTTTGTGTTAATTTTGTCATAAAGCTGAAATCAAAAGAAAGCAAAGCATTGTAATCATGTGCTCTTTTTCCAGTGTTCAGAGTTTAATCCAACAATCTGTATGTGTTAATATGGCTATAATATAAATGTTAAACTGCAAGCCTCACAGATGTTGTATACAAGTTTAGAATCCTGCTTTTTTTTCCTTAAACATTTCCTGAGCTGAACAGTACCATCCATTCAAAATTTACCCGATATCATGGGAAAGTTTAAAGGAGGTTGTGTGCTTCCCATGCATTTTCAATAGCAGACTCATAGGAATCATAACACTTGTGTAATGTTTCTATGAGCTTTGAATGGATGACACTATAACTCCTAATAAATCCTATGTAATTCTAAATACTTCAGTTAATCTAGATTTTTCGCTCTTTCCAATAAGCCAAATGTCAACTGCTCGAAGCATTACACAAATATAAAATGAAAGTTTTAAGCAGAAGATAATGCGTCTCCTGACAGAAAAGCTCTTCAAGAGGAACTTTTACAGAAATGTAAGTCCTGGGAAAAGTGCAAAATTATTACTTCTGGGAAGGAATGTTCAGAGAAGCCATTATCCTCTCTTTACCAGGATTTTCCAACAACAGCATTAACGCCAGCACTGTTTAACTAGGAATCAAAGCATCTCATTTTTAATCTATTTTAAAAAATCTGTTTGTATATTAAATTAGTCTTAAACCCCTCAAATAAATAAAATAAAATTAAGGATAAGAAATGGAACTGGCTTATAATGCTTCCACCAAAGCGTGCAAATTATAAGGGAATACCCATACATCAGAAATGGACAAGCTACATAAGTAATTACTTCAATCAAAAGCATTACTGCTGCTGCTTTTTCACTTAAATATGATCCAAAAGAAACCCAGGTATCCAAGTATCTTTAATTTGCATCAGATAAAGTATATAAAATGTGACTTTGTAAACAGAAACTATTCAGAATATAAATAAGCATATGAAAATCATTTCTATACACAAACACAAAATACTTGATGGAATCACATAATAAGGTTTTATTTCTTAATTTTTGGATGCAAGACAAGTGCCAAGTAAGAGTAATTTATACAGCACAAAACCATCATGTATTATAGAAGAAGCTGGTAAGCCTGTATTTAAGTTCCCTAACAAAGGATTCTTGAATTTTCTTTGAAAAAACCTCAGGCTTCCACTTTTTGAAGCAGCTCTTTGATATTTGGCAAGGGGGAAATCACTTCAGGTTACAAGCAGGCTTTTCTGTGTCCCAGGAAACCCCATTCAGGTTTGCTTGAGATACAAAAATGCTATTTTCTTCTCCTGATGTATTCTTCAAGAAAAAAAAGAAAATTGTCAGCATGTGAAAATCACAACATTCCTAGTCTGGGCTCACAGCAGCAGTACACACTACCCTAGGAACACAGGGGTGGGTGCTAGAATAGCTGATCTAGGAGCAGGAAAGGAACCATAGGAGAACCAAGTCAGACTTCAGACTTCCCTACCCATAGCAACTTTCTCTCTTGTGCCGGAAACGTTAAGTCTTGCAACAGCAATCTGTGCTAAAATGTATACATTGTGTGTATGTGGAGAGGCTGCCTGGATTCCTGCTTCTGGATGCCGCAGGGTGGGGCCCTGCCTAAAATCTCCATAGCTTTTAAAGAGCACTTTGGCAGGATGGTCCTGCCTTGAGCAGAGGGTTGGACTAGATGACCTCCTGAGGTCGCTTCCAACCCTCATTTTCTACGATTCCTTCAAACTGCTTAATTAATTTCAATTGCCCACAATGGACCCTGCTTTGCAGGCTCCCAGGACACTTTAGGGTAGACGTGTATACTGCATAAGACACATAAATAGTGAGGAATCAGAGTAAAGGGTTAAGATTTGGAGCTGAGGAGCTTTGCAGAGAAAGTCCTTTCAAAGTTACAAGAATTGGAGACCTTGGATCCCCTGGAGCACCCAGCTCCTGGGACCACAAAATCTGGGTCTCAAGATCTCCCCTACCTACCTGATCCCCCTACCCCAAATCAGCATGGGATGCCATGGAGTGGCTGGGTACTCACTACCACTCCTTAGAAGTGATACTACAGCACTGCAATGCCTACTTGGATAGTGCATGTGCAGATGCCTCAGATTCAAGACAAGTGCGCACCAGCTTCCAAACAGTGACATTCTTGGAATGGTTCAACTGTTATGTGTGTTCACAATGTGCGTCTAGTCCCAAGAGATCACATGTTATGACAAGTTAAATCAGCCACTCTTCTAGAACACAGGGATGAAAGAGGGAAAATCTCTGGCTGCTTAAAAAAATAGAAGTTTATTTTTAAAGTACTACATTTACCCAAATCCAAGATGATTTTGAATTTAAGATGACCCCCCATAATTAGATTCTATACACAGAAAATTACAAATTTGTTATAATTTTCCATGTATAGAATCTAATTATTGGAGGGTGATCTTAAATTTGTTCCTCCCACCCCTGTGGCAGGGAAAGCAGTGGCAAAGGGCCAGACCCTTGTCTCTTGCCCTCCCTTCCTCCCCTCCCCTTGCTCACTTGTGCCTGGCCCCCATTACCTGTCCCCAATGCCATTTGCCCCCCTGCTCCCATGCTGCCTGTCCTTCCCTGCCATTTGCTGCTGATCCTCTGCCACCTATAACCCCTGCTATGTGTTCCCTTGTGACTGCCCCCCTGCCCACCCAACCCTTCCCACCTTGCCTGATCCATCACTTGCCCCTCTGGTGTCTGTCTGCCCTGCCATGTGCTGCCTGCTGCTACCTGCCCCACCCAGTGCCTGCAACATCTCCTGCCACCTGCCTACTCCATTCTCCCCACTGTCTGCACTCCTTCCCGCCATTTGCCTTCTGTAGTGGCACTAGTTCTAGGGCTGCCCCTGCCCTGGCCCAGCTCAGTCAGGCAGAAGCAATGGTGGCAGCACTGGACCCAGGGAGGACAAGTGGCTGGAGCTGAACGTAAGTGGCATGGGTAAGGGGGGAAGGGGAGCAAGGATGCGTGGTCTCTCTTGTGTTCAATCCACTGAGAGCCCCCTCCCCTGCTGCACAAGCCACCTCTGTGGACGCGTCCAGACGAGCGCACAAGTGCCTCTTGCCCCATCTCAAACCCCTTTGAGGTGGGGCAAGAGGCATGTGTGGGAATGAAAAAAGGTTCCCCGCACTGCAAGTTTGCAGTGCGGGGATAAAGTTAGACCCTGGATGTCCAGGGGACTAAAACAACTGCTCCACAGAAGAGCAGAGCAAGGCACAGTCCCAAACTGTGCCAGGGAGTCAGTTCTCCTAAAGAGATGCTCTGGTGTCAGCCAGAGTCTCTCTTTTGTTCTCCTGCTGCCTCTGGCCCCTGGCTGCGTCCAAGGTAAGTTTGTGTGTGGGGGAAGAAGGGGGGTTCATGGGTGTGGGTGGGTGAG
>NW_005841841.1:1918607-1925369 GCF_000455745.1 Alligator sinensis | reverse complement strand
CTAGTCTGGTTTTGCACCGGAGCAGGTCGCAGGGTTCCGGGAGGTGTGCACACGACCTGAGCCTCCTGGAGCCGTGTGACCCACTCCAGTGCAAAGCCAGATTAGTGAGCCACACGGGGCTGGCCCAGGTCCTGCCATGCACCCCCACCCCCGGAGGCATAGCGGGGCAGAGGTAGGACCCAGCGCGGTGTGCAGGGACCATGCGCCGTGCCCAGCTGGGTCCTGCTGCCCTTGGGGCCCCTCTGCCGCCCAGCCGGGCCGGGCCAATGGCAGCAGGACTCGGCGCAGTGTGTGGAGACTGCACACTGTGCCCAGACGGGTCCTGTCGGCCCTAGAGCTGCCTGCAGGAGGCTGCAGGAGTAACCCCAGGGCTGGCAAGACCTGGCGGGTGTGGCGCACAGTCCCTGCGTGCCACGCCATGTCCTGCTGCCATGGGAATAGCCTGGCTAGGCGGCAGAGGGGCCCCAGAACCTGGCTGGGCTGGCATCCGGTCCCCACGTACCACGCCAGGTTCTGCCGCTAAGGGCCCAGCTTGGCCAGGCAGCAGATGGTCCCCATGGCCGGCAGGATCTGGCTGGGTCTGTTACATGGTCCCCGCGTGCCACGCCAGGTCCTGCCACCATGACTTGGCCTGGCTGGGCGGCAGAGAGGCCCCCAGGGCCAGCAGGACCTGTCTGGGTCCGGCGCGCGGTCCCAGGTCCTGCCACCATGGCTCAGAGCGCTCCACTCCTGCTGCTAAAGGTAAGTTATGGGCCCTGGGCAGGGGGGCTGGGGCCCTCCAGGGGGAGCTGGGACCCTGGGTGGGGGGGCTGGGGCCCTGCAGGGTGCCTGGGACTCTGGGCAGGAGGGACTGTGGCCCTCCAGGAGGGAGCTGGGGCCCTGTGTGGGGAGGGCATTCCATGTGCTGTGGGGGGGGGCACCCACACCCCTCCACACACCTTCCCTCACATCCCTTCCCACCCCTTCCTGCAAACACCACATCCCCCCATCACACACCCATCATGTACAAAGAAAAACTGAAGTACACATCAACACATATAGGTATTTAGAATAAATGTTATCATGATGATAGAGACACTGGTAGGCTTCCACACTGCTTTAACATTGTAAATATACCAATAAAGCACTGTCCAACTGATTACTTTTTCTCTCTTGGGGGTGTGTGTGCGCGTGCGCGTGCGGTCTTTGTTTTAATTGTGGAAAAACATGGATTTTGGGGTATTTTTTAAAATGGATTTGGGATGCTGCTGCAGTAGTCCAGCTGGCACAAGGGGTAGTGTCCCCAGGTACCAATTGGCTGGGCCCCAGAAGTTCCTGAGAGAGTAGCCCTGAGCTGCTTGCCAGGACAGCTTTTTATACTGCTGGGGCTAGGACGGGGCAGCTTTTTATACCGCTGGGGACAGCACAGGTGCTGGCCCCAGGCTCTAGCTCCCCCTGGATGCAGATCCGGGAGGAGACAGGCAGGGTTATTTTACCCCAAGTGGCACAAAGTGCTCCACAACAAAGTGCATGTCTGAGCACATGCACTGAGGTAAAAAGCCCCAGCTCAAATTTGCACCGCTTCTATTTGAGCTGCTGCAAACGCATGTGCTTGCATGTGTGCATGCACCCTGCTGGGGACAAGTGATGGCTCATCTTTGGCTTTGACTCTGGGCCTGCCTGTCTGAGGCCAGTATTCAAATCTAAGCTGAGGATCCCCGCTTTCATGTGGACAGGGGGAGGGAAAACCTTATCTTGGATTCAAGTAAGTATGGTACTTGGATATTTGGAATACTAGTGTTAAATCAATTACTGAAAACTGCAGGTAAGTTGAAGATAGAATTTACCAGATGGATATCACTCTTACATGTACTTGGAAACTATGTAAGACACACGTGGACAGCGAGAAGTCAAGGCAAAGGATAAAGGTTTGCAAGCTGAATGCATGTCCTTTGCAGCAAAGCATATGTCCTTTCATAGCATTGGTGAGCTATGAAAGGACAGTGAGCTCTTGTTTACAACGGCTTATGCACCTCTGATTCAGTTAAGTCTATAAAAAGGATGTTGGCATGTTGGAGAGGGCTCAGAGAAGAGCTAAAAGAATAACTAAAGTATTGAAAAACCTGCCACTGTGAAAAACTAAGCACCTCTTTAACAAAGAGAAGGATAAGTGGTGAGCTGATCACCATTTACAAGCACCTCTATGGGAAACAGAAATTTGATAATAAGGGCTCTTCAGTCTATCAGACAAAGGCATAACAAGATTCAATTCAACTTTCAGCCTCTAAGATACTGTTTACACTACAGAAAAAGGGAACAGTTTTGGCAGTGAATGCACTTAACCACTGTACAATTTACCTAGGTTTGTGGAAGATCCTCTGTCACTGGAGATTTTTAAATCAAAATTTGGATAAAAGATTTTAAATGGTAAGCTGTAAGCTAAAAAAGTAATTAGAAAAGGTAAGGTCTTGTTATGTAGTTATACAACTACATAACAGTGGCTATTTTAGTCGTGTAATTTCTGCATCTATTAAACTATCTAGCCTTAAACACCAAAAGTGCTTTGTCTTACTGCTAAGTCTCTGATTTTGGCAACTCTTAAGAATGAGATACAAGCTGGTGTTTCATGGAGGTTCCTCAAGGAAACCAGTCTTACACTGTAGAAGAGGTCAGAAATAAACAATTTCCTTTTTAAAAAGCCAAACAATGAATATGACAGAAAAATAAAGTATTAATTTCTCTACAATGTTTTTACAATCAAAACAAATATGAACAAGTTGTTCCTCCCTTGTGAATTACTTAAAGATATAGCTGATTATAGCTTACATTTTATGGAATTTCTTTAGTTTATATGTAATTGCCTGGATTTTAACCTTGGTTTCTGAAAATGTGCTGAATATATTCCTTGTCTAAAATTATTATGTATGGTAACAAATCAACTACACCCATTACTAACACTTGCTGTTAACAGATAATTCTCTTACTGGAGATAATTCTTGTAGCTTTCCCTTTCTGTCTCTGTATCTATTTTTGAATCTCATCTATTTCTTTCTTGTTTGGATCACTCAATTTCTCTTTCTGCTTTCATATGTTATTGATTGCTCTAAAGTGTTTTGAGATATAGTAGTTATGTGGAACAATACCTAAAAGACAACTACAATTAGCACACATTTACCTTTTTGAGAGTGGTAGCTTGTCAAGATTTTACTATATTCAGTTTTATATAAAAAAAAAAAAATCTTTAACAATGTAACCTAACCACCAGCATATCACTGAGCTTCAAATGTCAAACATTTTTAGTTTATCTTCTGTCAAGATTAAAATAATGATTTGATCTATAGGGAAGAGACTGTGTTCTTTTGATAGATGCAGTAAGATATCTGATTATAATGCCACAAGTACAAGCACAGCATGCAAGAAAGATATGCATTTTCACCAATATAAAATGGCAGAGCACTGGGAAGAGATGCTTTTGTTTAGTTGTTATCCAATCAGAAGAAAGGACATGCTTTCTTTCCCTCCTTTTTGGTTTTTAAACTGCTGGGGTGAAATCCATTCTACCAGCATAAAGCCTGAGCATTTATGGACCACCAAGATGAAGTACCTGTTTGAGAACTATATTAAGGTTAACTCCAAGCCCTGGGTTAAAGATAGCAGGCCCAAAGCAATGTCCCCACAGCTTAAATTATGGAATGATAGCTGCAATTCCTTCATCACATCTACATGAGGTGCTAGAATCAGTGGATCAACACAGGTGTTGACTGTGTGGCTCGCTCTCTGGCCCTCTGCTACTGGATAATATGGGAGGGTGTAAAGATCCCTTTCATGGCATGAAAGGAATGTGATATTAGACATACTTACCATTTCAACTTTGATGCATCCATCAATTTGGATAAATGTTTCCCATTTCTTTAGTGAAGACTGTATTTAAACAGTATTTAAACAAAAACTGAAACAGTTCAGACATTATGTTAGTATCTGTTATTTTTTACTTTCAAATCCTTAGTTTTAATTTTTTTGAATTTTTAAGTGTGCTCTTTCAACGGTATTTTCACTTGCATACATTTTCTTCCATCTTTGCTCTTTAGTTTTAGAATGTGAAAGCAGCAGCAGGTTGGTTATGAAAGCAGTCTCTGAATTCTCATGTGGTGACACTCATAAATGAAGGGCAACTTCAAGTATTTAAATTTTTTTTTCAGATCTCTGACTTCCAACCCAAGCAACCAGATTACTAGGTTTGGACAGAAGTTGCGTTATGTAACTGTGTGTGGTCAAGAAAACACATTAAGCCCCATCAAAGAAAATTATTCTTTGCTGGTCACAGAAGTTGGTAAGAAGCTTTCAACCAGAACAGAAGAGGAACTGGCAAGAGACAGCAGGGCTCATAATATGCATTAAAGCAGCAGGAGCTGAAGTTGGTAAGTATTAAAATGGTCCTCACTTCCCTACAGGAACATATTTTCCAAGAAGTTTCCTACTGGTGCACCATAGAACGAGCAGACTCGATGCTTTTTTTTTTCTTCAAACAAAGGCCTGATCAGAATAGTGCTCTGCACCAGATTCTGCTTTACCATCAGTTATTTTTTAGCATTTAAAGGTTTAGTACGTATTTGCTGAGTTATCAGGAAAAGTTAACTTGCAGTAATATTTCAAGAGTTATGGTGAATACCGAGTATTACACTGTACATTAACTTTAATGACACTAAGCAAAAATAAAGTACCAGAAAATATAATTAACAGTCAATCAATTTGTTCCATTATATTCTTTAACTAGCTGTTCACTGAAATAATGGCTTTCTGAAGCAATGGCCACTTATAACCCAGCTTACTTTTTATACGTTTCTGGTTCAGTAAACTGACTTCAAAGGTGAACTGGATGACAATCTGGTCTTATGTATACTCATCAACAAGAACAGTAACCTCTTTGAATTAAAAGTCAGAAAATATCCTCCCAAAAAACAATGCTACCATTTGCAAAATGTACAAGAACACAAATGTGCCTCCCCCCACACACACACTAGCTGATCAGCACGGCTGTAGCCCTTGACTGGTCAATAGTAGTTGACTGTTATGTGTGTATTTAAACTAGGACAAATCAATAAATATAAATATTGATTTGTCCTAGTTTAAAAAACCCTTTCACAGAAGGCCACTATACAAGTCAAACCAAAAACATCAAATCTTGGTAAAGATATAGTAATCTTACTCACTGGGTCAAAGTATCAGTTACAGATCATAACTACATGTTTCAAGAAATAATACTGCTTTTCTATTATAAAGTACAAACAACAAGCAGAGCACACAGTACATTACAAAGTGCAGCATAGTGATTAATACCAAGAACAGGAACTACATTTGATTTTAGCCCATAGGGCTGAGAAGCAAATCCTTAATGTCCCAACTAGGATTAACATTTAATTTTTGGAAATGCTGGAACAATATAAACAAACAACAAACTATTCTGAACACAGAATGTGATTTTAGGGTTACTCTCTGGTCAAATCTAGCCCTGTTTCAGCTTCTGTACCAATTACTATTTGCATTATGATAACGGCTAAAAGCAGGGATTCTGTAAGCTTTGTGCATGGAAGGTTACTGTTTTTGGCCAGGGGGTGGGGCGGGGACACTATGCTGAAGGCTGCCAAACAAGATGTAGTGCAATAATTATATGTTCAATAGATGTACCACAATATGCTTTACATACACAAAGTTATAATAAGGAGAACGGCTGCTACTGTTTTTTGGTCAACTACAAGGGCTACAGCCTTGCTGATCAGCTAGTTTGGTTAAGGATAGCCACCACTGAAAAGTCTCCTTGCAGGCTGCCCACAAATATCTCACAGACTGCAAGTGGCCTGTGGGCCTCCCTTTGGGGACCCCTGGCCTAAGAGCTTCAGTCAAGATGGGTGCCTTACTCTAGGTACTATACAAGCACAGGAGGGAGTTTTAAGAAAAAACAGCACCCACACACGTGTATCCAAGACATTACTTTTAAACCTATTTTATAATAGAGATGCATATGTATCAAATGGAATAAACAACTGTTGCAACACAATAGTGGACCATAGAACCAGAAAGCTAAACTTGTCATTACCAAAAGTGTATTTTATGTATTGGTACCAAGGACAATACAAAAGGATAAATCAGAGAACACCTTTATTTCTTTTGAATATCTTCCACACTGCCAGGAGGGAGGTACATCATTGCAGCCCACACTGTTTCTCTCCCTTCCTCAAGCAAAATCATCACTGTTGTCTCCAGAGGGAATAAGAAGAGGAGGCCTCTCCAGAATGCCAGGGGAAGACTATATCAGGGAAGTAAGCCCTATCTCTCTTCCCCCCACAATTCCCTTCACACAGATCCATAGGCATCTTGGTAAACTGACAGGGCGCGTCCACATGAGCGTGCACATGCCTCTTGCCCCGCCTCAAACCCCTTTGAGGTGGGGCAAGAGGCACGTGTGGGAACAAGAAAATGTTCCCTGCAGTGCAATCTTGCAGCGTGGGGAGAAAATTAGACCCCTGGATATCCAGGAGTCTAAAAAAAGCGAAGTATAAAAAAGCGGGGCAGGACACGGTCCCTGACCGTGCCCTGAGGCAACCGGAGGCTGGGTCCTCCATGGAGATACTCTGCCTGCCAGAGCGCCTCTATGGTTGCCCCTTGCCCTGGTGCTGAAACATGCGGCTGGCCAGGCCACATATTTCAGCTCCGGTGCCGGTGAGTAAGGGGTCATGGGGCTGAAGGAGGGGGGAAGGGATGGTGGGGGGGACCCCCGATGGCCCC
>NW_005841841.1:1915489-1918591 GCF_000455745.1 Alligator sinensis | reverse complement strand
CCCCCCCCATACTTTAAAAAAACAAACAAAAAAACCCCAGCACTTACTGGTAGTTGGAGCTGCCGTCCGGCTGCCTGGGGCCCCGGCCGCACAGTGCGGGGCAGGCTGACAGCCCCAGCCTAAGCCCTCCTGCCCCTCCGCTGTCCTGTGCTGCCCGGGGGGCTCTGCCAGGAGGCCCCAGAGCTACCCCACCCCTGGTAAGCAGAGGCGCTTTTCTCCATTTTTTTTTTCTATTCTCAGCAATTGGGGGGCTGGGGTAGGGCATGTTGGCTTTGCAGGCCGGGGGGTAGCCCCTGAGGGGGCCATTTGGCCCCTGTTGGGGGGGCTGTACCCCTTGTGTGGGGGGATGAACCCCCTGTTGGGGGGGGCCGTACCCCTTGTGAGAGAGCCAAACCCCCTGTTGGGGGTCTGAATCCCTTTTGGGGTCTGAACCTCCTTTTGGGGGGCTGAACCCTTTGCGTGGGGGACGAACCCCCTGTTGGGGGGGTGTAGCCCTTGCGTGGGGGCTGAACCCTCTGTTGGAAGGCTGAACCCCTTGTGCAGGGGATGAACCCCCTGTTGGGGGGCTGTAGCCCTTGTGCGAGGGACCAACCCTTTGTGTGGGGGCCATTGCCCTTTGGGAGGGCAGCAAAATATGCATTCATGAATTCATGAAACCTGTATTTAGAGTTCACTTTATTATTATGATAAGAGACTTGCTTTAACACTGTAGATATATCAATAAAACATTGTCCAACTGATCGCTGTCTCTGCCTCCCCCTCTCTCTTTATAGATTCATAGATGTTAGGGTTCGGAAGGGACCTCAATAGATCATCGAGTCCGACCCGCTGCATAGGCAGGAAAAAGAGTGCTGGGTCTAGAGTGGTCTTTTGTTTTACTTGTGGAGGAACATGGATTTGGGGGTATTTTAGAGAGTGACTTTGGTTTTTGTTTTTTTTTTTTAATCAGGGATTTTTCAGTTTTCCAATAGGGAACACCAGAATTCCTGCTAGGGAGGCCAGGGGCAGGACCCTGCCTGCTCAGAGCTGGTACATTGGACCCAGCTGGCTGTGGATTACCTCCTGGCCAAATGGGACCAGGAGGACATGCTCTGACAGTTCAAAGCAAGCCACAAGACCTGGAACATCTTCTGGGCGATAGCTGCCCAGATGGCCAGGCAGGGGACACACGTGGCAGTAGTGCTGCACAAAGGCCAACCCTGCAGCCACAGCCCACTGGCAGCTGGCCCAGAGGGGCAGATGCTTCTACTGGCTCTGCAGTCCCCATCCGTGTCAGGCAGGTGCGCAGCTGGTCACAGCCAGGCAGCAGCCCCCACTGCCAGACTGCTGCAGTGGGTAAAGGGTGCAGGGAACTCTCATAACTACTCTAGCAGTCCAGCTGGCACAAGGGGTAATGTCCCCAGGTACCAATTGGCTGGGCCCCAGAAGCTCCTGAGAGCTAGAAGCCCTGAGCTACTTGCCAGGGCGGCTTTTTATACTGCTGGGGCCAGGACAGGGCAGCTTTTTATACTGCTGGGGACAGCACAGGTGCTGGCCCCGGGCTCTAGCTCCCCATGGCTGCAGATCGGGGAGGAGCCAGGCAGGGTTATTTTGCCCCAAGTGGCACAATTTGCTCCACAACAAAGTGCATGTCTGAGCATGTGCGCCGAGGAAAAAACTCTGGGTCAAATTTGCACTGGTTTTAGTTGAGCTGCTGCAAGCACACGTGCTTGCATGTGTGGACACGCCCACATTGGGGTGTGATCTAATCTGTGACTTTTAACTCAGTAATCTCTCTAAAAAACCTAATTTGGGAATTATAAAATAACGCTCATCCAAATGCAAGAGAAAAATTTCATGAGAGGATATTTCAAGAAAACAATAATTAAGGCTGTTATTTTTTCTGAAAGGCTGAGAACAGTCTTTGGACCTGTACTTATTTTGGAATTCTCTGAAGTGGAACCTTCCCCACTTACCCCATTTTTTTCTTTTAAAAATTAACTTTATTTGGGTTTAAAACAGACTCTGGAATCTGAAATTCAGTCCAGATAGCCTTCACTGGGAATCAGTGGAGGTTATGTTCTTTGGAGGAACCCCCCCTTAATTAGCATATATCAGTATGAACATTTGAAAAATGTATACAATCATGGGCAGCAGGTGTGCACATCTAGGAAATGGTGTCTCAGTTCATTAAGGGTAAAATGACCAATGTCCCAGTAATTTCCGGACAGTGGACACATTTTGAGGCCTGTACTGGTATCCCCAATATCCTCAGAAAGGGAACTTTCATCCCAAATTTGACAATTTAGTTTTGAAGTGGTGGATCCATCAATAGGGGAATGCAAGCCATACAGCTACAGAGAATCCAGGTATGGTCCTTGGCTCCTGTTGCATAAGCAGTCCTGAAAATGACTTAGCAGCCATCCATTTCATGTTATTAACAAGACTGGCTAGTAGAGTATGTACCCAATACTGAACCTTTGCATGGGTCTCCCAAAGGGGTGTAGCAAAACCCCGAGTTTCTTTTTTTTATTATTATTTATTTATTTTAAAATGCATTCCCTGCCCTTCCCCAATCATTTCTGACTTTCTCTCTCCCTCTCTTTTCCCTATAGATAAGTATAAGTAAGCTAAGATGTAGGATAAGCTTTAAACATTTTTATTTTGGTAGCAAGATTTTGGTTTTGGATATCCACTGTTGTATATTGTATTATTATTAGGTTTGTATTGATTTTTACTGTTGTATATTGTATTATTATCATTTTCGTACTGATTTTTATTGTTTCATATGGATAGTGTATGGTTTAGGCCTGTGTTTGTAAGTGAACCAAAGTCATGTCAAGTTTCCATTTTATGTCAAGTCTCTATCTTCTGTCCTCTGCCTGGGCATCCCATGTTGCAACTGTACGAGTCACGTACCCCTCCCATGTAAATTGGCTCCCCGATGAATGAGTGTGATTGGTAATGATTGAAACACAATGGTAGCAGGCCTCTACTGAATGGCCTGTAATGACTGGGCCATCACCTTGCATTGATTCACCCAGGAACCACGGACCTCACCCAGGAACAGAGACAATACCAGCATTTGAAAGACAAAGGACCCTGCAAAACCAGCAACTCTCA
>NW_005841841.1:1897725-1914618 GCF_000455745.1 Alligator sinensis | reverse complement strand
TTGTCTTTTAATCAATTAAGATCAATTAACCTAAAGTTACCCCTGAGCCTCAGTTCTTCAGCCCAGGCCCCTGCAGTCTACTGGTTCTAATCCCGGTCCTGGTGACTTTCATTTCTAGTAACTTTAACTCTCTACACTTCTACTTTCTTACCTTAACCTTTCCCCAGGTATCCCAAGTACACCAAGCACATGCATACATACACATCACAACACCCAACTTAGGAACTCACCTGTGTGTATGTGTAGGTGGGTGGTATGTGTGTGAATTAGTGAATACACATATATATACACATATATAGATATCATTGTGTGTGTGGTATATGAATTAGTAATCCACGTATGTGTATTGGATGTGCAGGTGTTGGTAACTGGTAACTGATTTTGTCTAAATGTGGTGTGTGTAGCATGTATGGGCTTAAACTGGTGATAGGTGTGCATGAACCTAGACTGGTTATTTTGAACGTGTGTGTATCTGAGTTGCTAGTGTGAGTGTGTGCATATATATATATGGCATTGTGTGCATGATATACGAATTAGTGATCTTTGTCTAACTTTTGGGGTGTATAGTGCATGTGCTTGAATTGGTGATAGGTATGTATGTGCCTGGGCTGGTAGTGTGTGTGTGTATGCACCTAATTGATTTGTGTGTGTTTTGTATATGTGCAATTGTGTCACATCCTCCTGTCTAACAGTGCAATATTGAGATCCTGAGAGTTGGCCTGACCCCCCCAGGGCAACAGGGAAACCTTGTCTTGGATCCTATTACATCTGTTGCGAAAAGCAAGCATGATGCTGCCTGGTGCTGTGGGAATGCAGCTATACTGCTTCCTATTAAGGTGAGACTTCATTTATATGGAGCTGTGGCTCAGGCCACCTAAATAATCAGCCTGCCTACAGTGTTGCATGATGGCATAGCCATAGTAACCAGAACAGGAAATTATGCAACCTGCTTCTGATTCTGCAGCTCTGTCTATCATCTGAGACTATGTTCCAGATTTTGCAACCAGAAAGTAGGTTGCATGAACTAAGGGACACACTATGTTTATTATTCAGAATCAGCAAAACAAAAGCAAGCCCTGACATATACATCACTGAACTTAGAAACTGTGCTAGTGAGGAGGAGGAGAAGAGGTCATAAAGTTTACCAGCTGGACATATTACTATCTTCTCTATAACTTATAATTTCTCTCCTTCCTCTTACAAATTCTAAGAAAAAAATAGCTCTCCTTGATCATACAACAGTATTAAGCAGTTAACTAATGTAAAGGCAATGCTAACTCTGCCAAGTACTTTTCCTTTTTCCTATTCTTCCCATTGTTAAATGTTAAGAATGCATTATTCTCTTATAAAATGTACTGTACATCATTGAACATAAAGAATGCACAATGTACTTGTGTTAAAATGCCACAAACAGTTGTAAACTTTGAAATTTCCTGGGCTTTTGAATGCTAATCTCACAAACCTAATATGTAACCATAGGTTTCTGCATTTACTACAAACAAAATAAGAACTTAGAAGGTTAATGTATAAGTCCCACAAAGGCTTAATAATTTCAATCCTTGAATGTACAACAAGCAGCTGTAGAAATTAAACATATGTCATTATGTGTGTCAAATGTATGGTACTACCATTTTAAAAAAAGACATTTTAACAAACTGCGCATGCTGGCAAACAAATGCTAGGAAGAGGGTTTCCACAACTGATGAACTAGTCTCCACATAAGGATACAAACTCCTTCCAATGGTAAACGCTTCTTTTGCCCACCTGCCTGTGTGAAAGAGCACACCATTTCTGGAGATTTAAAAAGGGCAAAATATCCAAATCCTTTTTAGGCAGATACGGTAAAATAACAAAATTACCATTTCTGATGTTCTCTTCAGATTTGCCACAGGATCTTTTTAATTAGTTAACATTCCTTTCTGTATATAAATTGGCATGTACTCTGACAAAAAAGCTCATTATCCACCATAGAAAAATATAGATTAGCTTAGCTGGCCTAATGCATAATGGAATCATTTGCAAGAAAAGATTAGACAGTGGAATCATCCAATGTGTTTTATCTGTCCAAAATCTGGAAGTTACACAGTTACGACATACCTAAGGACTGTTTTAGTAGATTCAGAGCAACAACAGCCATGCTACTGAAGGAAAATGTAATAATCTGGTAATGAGAAAAGAAGTGGTGTAAAGAATGATGAGTAACCCAAAATAATACAGTCAGAAATAAGAAAAAACACCTCCAGTATTGCTAACCCTAAACATCAAAATTTAGACTACTAAAAATCATGATGGCTTTCATTTAAAAATCACACATATTGTCCTTTTTATTTACTTTCTGGGACATAGGGTAAATTTGGGTTACATTTTTAATCTTTTCTTTGCAGTCATGAAGGCTGGACATTTTTTTCTGGAATATGAAAGTTGATATTCCCATTTCTCTCTAAGAGCTGTAGCTTCTCTAAGACAACCCCAAATATTGTGGAACTTTCAGAGTCATAAGAACTGGCACCACTGCGGTGTTGAAACAACTGACTGAATGAAATGAGATCTTACTAGAAGTGGTCTTACTACAGGAACTGTCAAATTAAAGAATCAGTTATTTCATTCTTAATCTATTTAGTTCTGGTCATGGGAAGGCTACTTTACATATGAAAAAGGAAATGAAATTCTAACAGAACAGGACTGAGGGGCCACTTCTCAGAGAATCACTGCCATTTTCAGAATTAGAAAACTGCATTCTGAAGTAATCTTGGAATTAAGGTGGTATGTGTGTGGGTGTGTGTGTGCATGTGTACGAGGGAGCAGGAAGACATTGGGTGTCTACATGTGCATTTTAGGTGTGCCTAAATTTATGCACATTAGATTAATACACATTAAAACAAGTTAGACTTGCATTTACATGTGCACACATTAAAGTGCATTAACACCGTGTGTGCAGATTGATGTGGGACTAGTTAGTATTAACAAGACTGTCTAGTAGAGTAGGTACCCAATACTGAACCTTTGTCAGTCCATACACAGCATTAATGCGCCTTAATGCATCTACATGTGTGTTAATGTACTTTAGCTATTCAGACCTACATTTGACACCAGCTTTTGCAGGTATCAAATTCAGGCATGAATAGCCTAAAATCACCACTTTTAAGGCACATTAAGGGCGTGCATGTGTAGATGCGCACCCTTAATGAGCCTTAAATCAGGCTAAAGTTCCTTAAATTGGCACGCGTAGATAAGCCCACTGGGTACCAAATACATCTGGTACACCAAATTCATACATCTTGTAGGAAATACATGAAAAACTATATTGATATACAATTAAAGACTTTTGGCACACAGTGGATTTACTCTGGGGTTGCATAAATGTGATTCAGACCATTATTTAATCATTCACTTCATAAATATGGGTTAATTTATTCATTAATCTCAAGAGGCCTTATTGTAATGACCATAAATATACATGATAGAGCATTGCATGTATTACATACAGACAGAAATTGTATCTAGCATACTAAGTATTAAAATGGTCAAACTTAGTATTCAGTACTTGGAAGGCCATTCAATTAGTTAGCTTAGTAAAATGGTCTTTGGCCAGCTGGCAAGAATGATGTTATGTTAAAAAAAAGCATAAAAATGCCAATTCAAAACTATGTCTGTCCTTCATGACATAAATATCTCTGTGAAAACAATTTATATGGGAAACAAGAACCCTGAGAAAGTCATCAACTGGAAAGACCTTCATAACAAAGTAAATTTTCTAAAGCAGCATTTAAATCAAGTAATGGTGGAGAATTTTCCTTTAGAAATATTGGGGCAGAATTACAAATTTCTTTCAAGAAATTTATTTTCTCACATTTTTAAAAACATCATGCTTTTAAGACAAAAATACTTTGTTTAAAAATTTCTAGACTTTTATACCATGGACTAGGGTTTACAGTACAACAGTAGGAAAAGGATTTTTCTTCATTCAGAACAGCAGGATTTTTAAAAATATTCCTCTAAGCTGTCTTGCTCTTTATATATATTTTTGTATTATTTTAAAAACATAATAAAAACCTATTTTATATAGGAATGGGGGAATACTGGCCCAGAATTTGATACACTGAGATATAAACAGCAACTCCTAATTAGCAGCATCACAGTCCTTTCCCAGAGGATCCATCTAAGATGAACAGTAACAGTGTATTTAGGCAGCACTTGGATCACATTCTGAAATCAATATTATATTTCTGGAGCATCCTAAATAATGTTTTCCTGGGTTTATGAAAGAAAACAAAAGCAAAAGCAAAAGGCCCCTTAGTAATCTACTTGGACAAAGACTGAAAACAAAAGATTGCAGTTCCTCCATCTGGAGAAAAAAAAATAATGTAAGAATTGTAAAAAACACGCGCATGCGCGTGTATGTCCGTGTCCCTCAAACGGGGAATGATAAACGCTCTCCCTCTACACACACACGGAATAAAACTTAGGGAAATTTTGTTTGCGGGGGTGGTAATGTAACAAAACATATCACTAGGTTTACCTCTACAACACTGCCAACTGAAGGCTATTTACTATTTTCAGATTTAGCAGAATGTCAGCAGAATACTGAGGACTGGTAGCAAGATATTTTGCCCAGCTGGAGTACCCAAGCACCCCAACTGCAATGATTCTACCTGGATGCATTAATCCTACAGCAAAGAGTGGGAAAAAAACTGGTGGGAGATGCAAGTACTGGGTTCAGTATCGTGTTTTAATTAAGCCAAACACAATTATTTTGACCACTGCTCCTAGGCTACAGATCATGATTCAGCAGTTTGCAAAGTAAATTGAATTAATTTTTGTTGGATCATTTTGCTTTTCAGAAAAAGGAGTCTGCCCTCAGGACCCTGTCCACTTCCTTGTGTACCTTAGCAGACATGCTTCCTTCAAGGCAACTAACCTTGGCCAATCACGGGTACATGTGACGAACTGCAACTCACAGTAGCAGAGAGCTGGGACTATATCCTTAGCCTCTACTAAATGGCAATTTATCTTTTTAAGTCAGTCTTCTGTCTCTCTGCTAACCTAAAATGAACCTGTCTGAAGTTTGTTTCTCAGGATGATTCTGTGCTACAATACTCTAAGCTCAGCATATTTTTAAGGCTCCAACTCATTTTAAACATTCACTTCTGCTCTTCTAGGCATGTACAAGCAGTTTAGGCCCTTCCCAGGGACTTGTTTTTATGGTATATGTCAACTTGAGAGTGATACAAAGATATCCCTGACATAATGAAGTGCTGTTCATTAGTACACCATGAACATCTTCATAAGCAAGGGATTTTATTGAAATGTAGGAAGACATATTAACAGAACGCACTTTAAGTTTTTTTGAAGCAAGAACACATATTACACTGCCTAAACAAATAGTAAGCTCTTGAAGCATACAAACTTAAAAAGGACTACCATTGTGTCCCATATGATCCATGCAGATTGAGCAGTGACAAATTTTGTAACACCAGCTAGATCACTTTCTGAAATAAATAATATATTTTATATTCTAAATTCATCTGGCCCATGGCAAGGAGTCGGACTTGATGATCTGCTCAGGTCCCTTCTGACCCTATCAACTATGAAACATAAAAAACTTTTTGCATTGTGTGGGAAGGAAAAAAGCAAGATGTCCATTTGGAAAACAAAGCCAAGAAGACATGTTTGGAACAGAATGAAATTTAGAACATGCCTAATATATCCAGTGTGACAGTAGATTTACAACTGATATACCCCACTTAAATGTATGATCTAATTGCACTTATGTTGGAAGTTTTCCTATTCAAGAATCAGGAAATTAATTTTGGCATTTATTTTAATTTAATTATTTTTAAACCCTGAATCCCATATTAGAATACCCATCCCACACTGCTACCAATCTCATGCAATTCTCAGGTGTCTGAAATGTCTACAGTGTCTTTTATGTAAGATAAATCTGTGTTGTGCCAGGGTTGATGGTAGTCTTATGCGGAGTTTAGATTATGGATTGTACAGGATGGTTTGGAGGGGGCTGATCCTGCCTCAGACAGGGGGTTGGGCTATATGACCTCTACAGGTTCCTACCAGCTCTACTTCTATGCAAACTTCTCCAATAGAAATTTTTTTAAAAGTAGAAGAGTATAGGCATTCCAGCTTCCTCATAAAAGTATTTAATTCTTAAAATACATGATGAAATTGTGGAATTATTTTTTCCATCTGCCCAGTCAAGGACAACTGCAACCTATTTTTAGACACTTTTCCTACTTCAACATATACAAAATATGTTACTTTTAAACAGAACCATATACTTATTAATTTTTTACTCAGAAATAGTAGACAAAAGAGGTTGTTCATAACCTTTTGATACAAATCCCTCTGCTGTTGAAACATGCCAGAGATAGTCCATCTCTGCTTAAAGATCATCTTGGGTAGAGGAAATTTGAGCAAACTGGCTAAAAATTGATATATATATATTTTATTACAACCCCCTCACCCCTAATCCTTAGCTTTGAACATGCAATAGTAACATTTTGAAGTTACAGGCTTAGATTAAAATCCAAATCAACAGTTGCTCTGGTTCTTTTCTGACACATTCTACTTATAAGAACTTTCTATTCCTCTTTCCTGGTAAGTATAAACCTTACTGTATTCTTATAATCTTACTATATATACTAGAACAGAATGATTACTTGCTTTAGAATAAAAAGCAATTCTCTGAATTGTTGTGGTTAGCATGAATCCCACTGTAGGTGTGAGTGTGCCTCTGGCACGCAAGGCTTTGTAAAACTGACTAGAGTTGTGCTGTTGAACCCCTCTGTCTTGTACTTAATTCTATAAAGAGCACAGAAAGCAGGCCTCCCCTCTCCCCTCACAACTCAAAGGCTATGCAGATGAGGACACTAAAAGCCAAGGAAGATATAGGCATCAGGATGCATGCTAATTACTACATCTTGAAGAATCATGTGTGGTAAGTAACCACTCTTTTAGTAAGATTGTTTAGATACTACTGTAGGTGACTGACAAGCCGTATTTGATGGTATGAGTGAGAAGCCCCAAACTGTATTAGTAAAACCAAGACTGAAGTAATCATAGAATCATGGAATAGTAGGGCTGGAAGGACTGTACTATTCAGTGAATCTATGGCTACAAACAGATGTCACATTTATCAACAAATAAACCATTCTATCCCAGGACAAAATATGATCCTTCAGATGTCCATGTCCGTTGTTCTGGGATAAATCCTAAAAAAAGTTTATGGGATATACAGCCCACCTTGGCTCGCCAGGATCTGCTCTGGAGCTTTGCCTACTCCTGCATCCACTGGGGACAGTGGATGAGCTCAATGGAGGAGGGAGAAAATGGGAGGGGAAGGAAGGTACTGCTGGGCACAGAGAGGAAGGGAGGGAAGAGGGTGCTGAGAGCAAGAGGAGGCAGGATTCTGATTCAGAGACCTAAAAAAAGTCCCCAGGTGCTACTCTGCTGGCCCTGGGAGCGGTGTGGGGAAGAAAGAGGCTGGGACCTGCCAGGTGCAGCCAACCCCTGTAGAGCTGGTCATTGCACCCTACTCTTCAAAATCTTGAAACCACCCATGACTGCTTGCTTCCCTACCCTTTTTCAATTAAACATCTCCCCCTTTTAGACTTCCAAAAACCAGGTCTTATTCAGGAGGTGAGGGTGGGATGCAGATAAATATGGCCTTTGTATTCCAGTAGCAGCTAGACTCTATTATTCTTAAGATACACATATACAAACTTCTTGCAATCTAAAAATAAAGATTAGGGGAAAGGAATTACATCCATAATGCAACTCTTTAATGTTATTATTTGACTGTCTTGTAGACTTCATTTTCAAACTCAATTTGTTAATTTCTGCAATTGTTTTAATGTTGGCGGGAAAACTGGGGCAATAAGAGATTGCATAATTTGCTCAATGTCACACAAGATGGGGCAGGAGGGGATAGACAACCCAGGCCTAAAAGTATATTTACAATCAACCAGAACCACAACCTAATAATTAGCCTTAATACTCTGGATTTTCAGAAATTTCATCTTAAGGCTTATCATAAAAATAATATCAATTAAGTGATGCACTCCCATTTACTGTGGAAACAGTACCCCTCAACAAATGATAACAGATGTTTTGAGTTATGCCAGATGGTGACTGCACTTTTAAAAACTAGCTTTGTCGAAGTTTGCCAAAGAAAAAAAGCACAATTTAATACAATACTACAACACGGCTGATCCAAGGGAGCAGACATATGCTGCTAATAGCAAAAAGCATGGGAAGCAAAGCTTAGGATTGAATAAACATATTTAATGTAGGAAGCATTAGTGACAGGCAAAAGGAAAGCCATTTACACTTAGATATTGTCTATAGGGTCACATGTTTTGTTGGTAGAGGTGCACTGATACATTGGTCCAATATCAGATCGACACTGATATAATGAAAACTTATCGTATCGGAAATCGGCCTGATGTGGCCAATAATTTGGTCGATTAATGTCCATGCACGCGCACAACCACAGTGCACCATACAGGCAGCAAGGAGCACAGCCTGGCAGCTGGTAGATATGGTGTGGTGGAAGGGGAGGGAGGAGGAGAGGCAGATCAAGGCCCCTGCGTTGAAGGAGTGGAGCGGGGCAAGTGCTGCCCAGCTGGGGAGGAGCAGGAGCAGGACGGAGCCACAGCTTGTCTGTGGGGCACAAGGAAGGGCAGCTCCTACCACTGCGTGCTGCTCATCCAGGAGCTGCTGGTCCAATGTTTGCCTGCTAGTCTGGCAACTCTTGCCGCTGTTTCCGCCACTTGTTCGAGAGGGCATGGGGGGGAGTGCCCCCGCATCTGCACGGGTCGGGGTGGGGCAGGCTGGGCTGGGCTTGCTTGCCCCAGTCCCTGCCCCACTCCTCCCTCATGGCGGGGGCCTTGATCTGCCCCCCCCCCACCTTCCCTCCCCTTCCACCACACCAGACTTACCAGCTGCACGCAGCTCTCCAAGTTGCGGGGTTGGTATCGGAAACTGGATCGTTATCAGCCGATATGCCTCTTTGAAAATCGGCTATCAGTATGACCCCCAAAAATCTCTATCGGTGCACCCCTATCTGTTGGTCAAGAACAACGCACAAATCTGGGGCTCCTTGTTGGCCTCCATTTTCCCCCACAAGCTTTTTGTCCCATCCTCCATTCCCTCCTCATTCTGCGGCTCCCTGCAACCACTCCCTCTCTGATGTTGAGGGCTCTGTGTTTCTTCTGTTTATTCCTTGTGCCATACCACCAACCTCCATTTCTTCTCCTGAAGAGATTCTTTGGTAGGGAGGGACTGGAGAGGCATATTCTAATTTGTTTCTCTGGGAGAAAAGTCATTCAGGGTGTCAGTGGTTTTAAACTCTATTGAAGGGATGAGTAGAATCGAGACAGAGGCTATTTTTACACTTGTAGTGACTGCCATTAACTGTTTATTTGATCCACAGTGCTTACAGAGATGCCTGAAACCATAGATTTATGCATGTGAAGCAACGGTTTCATGTGTCTCCCATTTTCCCTTCCTAGTTGCTCAATTTTCAGCAAACCTAGGGTGTGAATTTTGTGTGGTAGAACCATTCTATGCTAACTCCTTACTGTTAGAACAGTAAGGTAGTAAAATGCATGGCCCAGGGAAATTGTAGAATCTCCTTCATTGGAAGTTTTCAAGAAGAGGTTGCATAAGCATTTAACAGGGATGGTTTAGGAATGGCATTCCTACTTTTGTGCAGGGGGTTGGACCAGATTTTTCCTTGAGTTTTGACCCTAAGATTCCATAATGCCCTGTGTGGATGCCCATGTGCGTCTTTTACAAGATTAGCTTAGACTGCTTCCTAAATGGACTAAAAGAGGTACCTCTCTATCCATTTTGTGTTATGCAAAACAGGAGAAAGGCACTGTTATTCTGTAATAACTGTATCCACACACAGAATTATTCAGGAATAGCTATAACACTTTAAATACACATTTTACCTTAATTTGAATTACCTTTCAAGTATAAACAAGCCTTTAGTCTGGCCAGGAAAGCAAGGGCTACTAAAATATTACAAGGTTTTATTGTACTGCAATATAATGTGAGGATTAGAGTTAATGTATAAAGCTGACAAAACAGTTTAGTCCAAATAACATGTTAATGTTAATAGTAATGAAAAACTTCAGAAGTTCAAGTTATCACTTGAAGCTATGCATTTACATGTACTTGTCAATGACTGACTGTAAAACTAGAAAGCATTTCAAATGGTGTTCTACAAGAGTCTGTCTGGGCTTGGTTATAGTCAATATTTTAATTAACAAGTTATATGATGGACTAATGAGTACATGTACAAATGGTATGGATGAAACAGACTTGGGAGAGTTTATAAGCACTTGGATGGCAGGATCGTAATTCAAAATGATATTGATAAATTAGAGAAGTAGTCAAAATGAACAAGAAGAAATTCAATACAAGCAAGTACTACACTTGGGAAGGAACAAATCAAACAAATAAATATAAAACGGAGAATAAACTTTTCCCATTAGTTCTGCAGAAAGGGATCTGGGGGTTATAGTGGACCACAAACAAAACAGGATGTGATCCTGTAGCTCATGTCTCATTCTGTATGTGTTAACAAGATGTATTAACAAGGGTGCCATAAGTTTGCTGGGGAGGCAATTATTTATAGTTTCGTAGTTGGTAGGGTTGGAAGGGACCTGAGCAGATCATCAAATCCAACCCCCTGCCATGGCAGGAAAGAGTACTGGGGTCAAATGACCCCGGCGAGGTGTTCATCCAGCCTCCGCTTAAAGACCCCCAGAGTAGGAGCCAGCACCACTTCTCTTGGAAGTTGGATCCAGATCCTAGCCGCCCTGACAGTGAAGTAGCACCTCCTGATAGCTAGCCTGAATCTACTCTCTGCCAGCTTGTGACTGTTGTTTCTTGTCACTCCTGGTAGTGCTCAGGGGACCAGGGACTCCCCCAATGCCTGCTGGCCCTCCCTTACTAGTTTGTAAACGGCCACTAGATCCCCCCTGCTCAGTATTGGTGACATCTCTGCTGGTAACCACATTCAGTTTTGAGCACCACACTTTGAGAGAGATGGAAAGAGTTAAGAGACAAGCACAAGAATGGCAGCATTGGAGTGATGTTGCAGACCACAAGAATGATAGGCCTTTTTAAAAAAAAAAGTCTGTAAGACAGGACTAAGGCAGAGGAGATAACGATAACAGTCTTCCAATATACATTAAGCTGCAATAAAGAAGATGGCAATTAGTATGTTCGCTCATGAAAGAAGAAGAAATTAGCTTAAACAGTGAGAAGTTTTAGGTTAGCAATTTAGAAGAACTTTCTAGCTATAAAGGTAGGGAAGCCCTGGAATAAGCTACTAGGAAGGTTGTAGAATCTCCTATATAACAGGTTTTAAGAGTAAGTCAGACAAGCATCTGTCAGGGATGGCCAAGGTAGACTTGATCCTCCACTGCACAAGGGAATGGATTAGATGATCTCTTAAGGTCCTTTCCAGGCCTACATTGCTAAAATTCTGCATACAGTAGCAGCAGTGGAACATGCTATGCAACAAATGAGAGTATTAAACCCAATATAGGTCCTGTGATTTAAATTAATTTAGCTTCCTAGTCTTGGGTCATAATTTAGTAAGGTACTTCAGTATATGCATAACTTCAAGACCATAAATAATTATTACTTTAGTAGGACTAAACCTACACCTAATTACCATATCTCCTTGAATAAGTTGACATCCCAATAATTAGATTCTATACATGGAAAATTGATAAATTTGTTATCATTTTTTAGATATAGAATCTAATTATTGGAGGTTTGCCTTGAATTTGTCCCCCTCTCACTGCTACAGCAGGGAAAAAATATCTGGGGATCAGGAAGCTCCCTTAACATCGGACTCCCCACCCCCCCCCAAGCTTTCTTCCCCCTGCAGTCCTTCCCCCTCTCTTTCTTGAGCACAAGGAAGTGAGGGGCAAAGTTGAAAACACTGACCTTGAAATAAACATGCTTGTAGTAAGTTGAATATAGGCAAATTAGTACATGTACCCATAGATTTAGTTCATCTAGAATTGATGCATTTTACCTTTTTTTGAAACTACTGCAAGTTTAGCCACTGGTATTCCATAAATATACACATAAGCAGCACATATGTACCTACTTATATGGAATGCAAACTCTGCATGATGTTAGACCAAAGCCAAAAGGCTCATGATTTACCATATAGTTCATTGGGCTGGGCCCCAGAAAAGCCAACAGTGTTTCAAGTCACGGAAACCCCATTTCTCAGCACAGTATGTATATATACTCCAGATACTCCCAACAAAGGATCTGTGTACTAATTAGCCCACCACTCATGACTGGAACTGGGTGTTCTTGTTGCAAGTCCTGTGATCTTCCAAAAATTTATATGTAGGTAAGGTGTAGTGTAACTTGGTCCAGCTTTACCTCATGGTGGACAGGGCCACACTAATCCTATGCGACAGGCTGAGAAAGGAGGTAACCAGAGGGATTCTAGGTGAACTGTTTGGGGCCCCATTTGATGATTTTTGCAAGACATTTAAGGCTGGTGAAGAAACAGGAATAATAGGAAATGGGAAAGAAAGGCACAGTTCAGCCATGGGACTGAAGAGGAAGTTGAAGTGTATTGAACATAGTGGCTCACCATGACTACAACGGGCACTGCCATATATCTTATTTAGATGGGCTGTCAGTGGGTGCTACCATGCTCCAGTCTGGCCACCCTGCTCCTGCCCAGCAGCAGCAGCACCTGTCCGCCTGGCACACCATGCCACAGTGTTACTACCAGACTCTGCTCTAGGACTTTTGACTAATCGGCCGGGACCAGACTAGTATTGTTCAAGTTTGCCTGGGATATAGGGTCACCCTAAATATGAGCCATGAGTTTTAGTCATGCTCAGTATTGGCTGCATTTAATCAACTTCATAGGTGGTTTCCATTACTGAGCACATGCTGCTTTTGGTAGCAGTTTAAAGATAGAAAATATTTAATGGGGTTTCCTTGTATGCGAATATAAGACAAGGGGCTCCTCTCCCCCTGCCATGCTGATTGGGGGAATGGGGGGTGGGTGGGGGACAGACGGACTTGTTTTGTATTCAAGTAAATACAGTACTTTTCTAAATAAGGGCCTTAATTCAAAGGGTGCCTGAAAGCAATGAGATGGCAGATTAGCTTCCAAAGATGTGACCAGCTGGCGACTACATTATAAAAGGCATGAGTGAACATAAGCACTAGGGAAGAGCCCCAAATTCTAGGTGGAGAAGGCTGTGAACACTCTTCTGTACCTCAGCACAAGAACCCCAAAGTTAACTGACCAATGAACTAAATACAAACTGATGGGTTAAGACCAAATGGGCCTCAACTCCAGTTCTGGTCAATTGGGGGAGGCCCCTACAGCCAGAACACCATCCCAGACAAAGACATTATGACTGAGAGTCTCACTCTGAAGCCGCCACATCACTTTGTTTGGCTAGGGGAAAGGGGAACCCAAATGCAGTGTATCAAGAATTCAAATCACACAGCAACTGGCTCCCAGTTGAGAGAGTTGAAGACCTGGTACCAACCAGCTGTCTGAAAAATTAGAGCTTGGATCAGCATAGGCACAAGCACTTTGCCACAGAGGATTAAACAGAAGCAATCTAAAAATATAAGCTTCAATCCTCTTTGACTAATTTATCTAGGACCTTATTTAGCTGTCATAAAGACTTGTGAACCAAGTGCAGACTAGCACACAATTTTAAGGGAAAAAACTCAGCAAGGAGGAACTGAAAATGTCATTTAACTTTTTTAGGTAGCTCCTGAGGTGTTCACGTTATTTCTGGATTGTTGCTAACTTTCACAATATTTGAAAGCCCTAACTCCTGGAATAATGAGATCTCAGTTTTCACCAAAAAGTTTCTAGGCTTCCAAGCTATGGGGAAAAACCTCAAAATGTGACTCAATTTGCACAGAACCCAGAAGGAAAATTTAGAAAAAGAATGTGTAAAACTGAAAGATAGTATCATGACCTTTTGGGGACCAGCATGATCTTTGAAAAATTGGGGTGTATATAAATGGTTTAGATGGGAAAAAAAATCATGGTCTCAGCACTGAGGAGATATAATGGCAGTTCTAATTCTGCAAAGATAAACATGCATGTAAAAGAGGCCACTGAAGTCAGTGGAACTCCATATCAGTGAAAATGTCCCAATATATGGTTTTATATCCATCTATATCTATAGATAGATATAGATACACACACATACATATTTATATAATATCTGTATATACCTACATATGTTTATATATATATTTTTAATGAACCTAGCATTCTCAAACCCTACCTCACATCTAACGATGCTCACTCTCTCTCTCTCTACATGTATATACACACACATAAATATAGAGCATGCACATATACACACATTATATACAGACCACATTCATACATATATACAAACACACGTACACAAGCAGCTTGCACTAAGCTAGTTTTTAAGTCACTGACTAGATAGTAAGGTGATACACATTCGAGAAATGTCTAAAATATTGAGAGAAACAACATGGATATATCTCATTATAGACAAGAGTAATATAATTGCTGTAACTGAGTTTATGTTTTGACTGAGAATTCTGCAGAGACGTTATTCTTGGGTAAGAATGGATACATTGTACACAGTATTAGGAAAACAAAAAAATGGATTTTAACCAACAAAAATATTACTCTTATTTATCATTTGTATTGCTGTAGAGCTGAAAAGTCAGTCATGGATCATGGTTCTAGATGCTGCAAAAGCACAAAACAAAAATGGTCCCTTGCCTAGGCAGCTTATAATGAAAATATCAGACAACAACGACAGATGGATACAGGTAGAGGGGCACAAGGGAACACTGAGATTATACTGGCTTGCATAAAAGGCAGTGGTCCAAATATCTGGGAGAGCAGAAACTGAAATTCAAAGTGGAAGAAAAAATGTTGACATGAAAATATGTGATATTTTAAAGACTATTATACTCTAATGTAAAAAAAAAAATCCACATGGAATCCTCTGAGCCCCATCTCCAGACTCCTTTTTAATGCTCAGATGCTGCAATTAAAAATCATATTTTTGTGATCATTTAACCTGTCACCTGAAGGTGGTGTCTCAAGTGGTTTCCTCTACTGTCTTTCAACCCTCCTTCTAAACCAATTGAAAAAAGTTTCTACCACCTTGTGAGAGACAGGCCTTTCTTTCTCTGGAGCTTCCTGACTTTTTTCTATTGGAAATAGAGGATAAAACTGCTTCCCAAACAGTAATATGCTATTCTGCCAGCAGGCTACTGTAAAAAACAACACACAAAAAACCCCTTTCTTTTTTATCTTTTCTTTCTTATTGGGACCTGACAAATTAAAGACTAAATTTAAAAATAAGTAAATAAGAATCTTAAAATTACAGACCCACCTGCCAAATGCTTGTGTTGTAAAATTAAGATGTTCCACAATGGGTTTTAGCAAAGGGTCAATTAATACAAGTGCCTGGTGCCTTATTAATAATATACAAAAGGAATGTTTCGATGTTCCACTAAAACATGACCTATTTATGACATTTAACACATTAAAAAAATCAAAGTAGTGAGAACAAATACTGAATTAATTACCTTGAATTGCATGCAGTGATTATACGGAAAATAAGAGAGCCATTCCAATTCACATACAGAACACACAACATGAAATAAAAATGAATGAGAAAAGATTCAAGCATTTTATGGCAGGCTGACCAGAACATACCAGCTTCTCTATTCTGCATTATAAAAGATCCTTCACCAATTTACCAATAAGAAAGTCTTTCTGATCTTCTTTTCAATTCAAGAAGGGTATCTAAAAAAATCCTCTTTTTCTAAAAACAATAATCTGAACTGTACTTCTCATCAAAATGCACAATATAGTAAATGAACTGTTATTTCCCCTAAATAGGGTTAAGTTTTAAAGTATTTTCTAAAGCAGAAATACAGTAGAAAGCAGAGGTTCTGAAAACACTTTTGTAAAAGAGCATTTCAGTTATTAGTGCTAACATCAGGCTGTAGCTAGGGAAAACAACAATAAAAGTTTTATCCAATTGTGTAAGAGGCCAAGCAAAAGTTCCAACAACATTCTTGTTGGAAAAAGCTTTCTTAAACAATGACGACAAAAATTAAAGGAATATTCGGGGAGCTCCATAAATGGGTATGTTCTTGTTTTCCTTTGAAATAATTAACAGCATAGAATAAGAGATACAGAATCAAGAACTTTTAAGGTCAGTGTGCCCTGCATATATGCATTATACAGATATGTCATAACTCTCTGAACAGAATAAACTGGCCACACAATTTACAGACAGAGCTACAATTAAAAGCACAAGAATACACATTACAGGACTATCCACTCTCTCACAAAGCAGTTGCTTTTTATGTGCTATACTAGCAAAAGGTATAAAACAGCAAGTTTTGCAGAAGTTTATAGGAATTATTTTCTACTGCAGATATAACCATGAAAGTATGCTTACCTCTGAGTTGCAGATATGAAAATAATGTAACAAACTTCTCAGATGAATGGTTAAAATACTTCTGCCTAAAGCTAACTGGCTCAGGACAGACAGACACAGACAAAGCTAGCAGCATAGACTGGCCCCAAACACACAAAAGCTGATATTGTTCTCCTGCTGAGTGAAAATTTCACTTGTAAATTGAATGACATCTGTATTCAGAATCACCCACAGAAACTGTCCCCTGAGAGGTGACCAAACTGCTTGACTCAACAAGAGACAGATTTCACTTATAGGCTTCAGTACAGGCAGCTGTGTAACAGCAGCTCCTGATTTTACTTTTTTAGCAAATCCTGGCTTCATTTCAGTTAGCAATATAGACAATACAGAGTTGATAAGATCT
>NW_005841841.1:1888176-1897694 GCF_000455745.1 Alligator sinensis | reverse complement strand
CTTTCCCTAGGCAAATCCCTCGTGTCCGACACACTCTTAAAAACAAATAATCATTATGGTAAATTTGTGTCACAATAATACAGAAAATAACCATGCATCAGTGTCTCCATTTCTAGATTCAGCATCAATATAGCTGATATAATACAGTGCACAATACCTTCCAACATCTCTCTCAAAACAGTGAGTAAAAAAAAAAAATCATCAAAATTTTTCATAAAGTCTGTAAAAATATACCTGTGGGAATAAAAAGCTGTTTCACTACATTAAATTGGACTCTGCTTTTCCTTAAAATTATTGGTATATTTTACTTAACTTTATTAAGTTCATTATGACCTAAATTGGATATCAGAATGATTCAGTCCATAAAGCTTTATATAGGCATAAAAAAATGGAAAATCTGTTTGAGTCACATGCAGGAATGTGCTGCATGATTCATCATAATTCTGATCATCACATTTCCAAAAGAGGTGGGAAGGGATGTGCAATAAAATCGGCACAGTTCAATTTAAACCTGTTCTTTTAAAAAAAGTACTTAAAACAACAATAAATAGTTTTCTAACGTAGTGGCTTTAAGATAGGGGTGGGCAATTATTTGGGCCTGAGGGCCACATAGCGAGTTTTGATGAACCGTCGCAGGCTGGGTCAGCACCTCCCTGTCCCTGCCCCCACAACAATTCACCAAAACACTCAATGGGGTTTTGGGCAGGAGGGGAGCAGTGTTCGGGAATGGGATGGGCAGGCGAGGTCAGAATCATGGGGCTGGGTCACAGGGCAGTGACAACTCGGGGCTAGGGCCCATGCATATTACAGGGGGGGAGAGTGTGGTGTGTGGGGGGGTGCATGCATGTGTATGGGTGCACTGCCTGGATGCTAGGTCCCAGGAGACAGCCACAGGTGAGGGGAGGGAAGGGGAGGCAGGGGCCACGTGCAGCAGAGCTCAGCCGGGCAGTGTGGCCCAAGGCTGTCCCCATGACACTTGCATTGGGGCTGAACCCTGCCTGGGGCAGCCCATGCCACATTTCTGCCTGCAGCCGCTGGCCCAGGCCTGGCCCTGGCCAGTGCACAGCATCTGGTGGGGCTGTTCCCAGTGTGGCTGCAGCTGTCCAGGTGCTGCTCTGCTCCCCTCGCCTCCAGTGGCGGTTCCTCTTCCTGCCCCTGCTGTGCTGCTCTGGGAGGGTAGGTGGGCAGGTATGGGGGGGGGAAGCTTCAATCGGGCAGCTCCTGCCCTAGCACGTGGGGCTCTGGCTCCAGCTCCCATCTACCTACCACCCGCTCTGTCTGCCTGGCACAATGAGCAGCCACCTGCGGCTGAAGTGGGTGGAAGGCAGCCAGGAGCTGGAGCCCTGCACCTAGGACAGGAGCTGCCCAGCTGAAGCTTCCCACGCTGCCTGCCCACCTGCCCTCCCACAGTAGTGCAGCAAGGACAGGAGCAGGAAGAGGAGCCACCACTGGAGGCGAGGGGAGCAGAGCAGGACTCAGCCAGCTGCAGCCGTACTAGAAACAGATCCACTGGAAGCTGTGTATGCTGGTTGGAGCCTGGGCCAGTGGGCGCTGGCGGGAGTGTGGTGTGGGCTGCCCCGATGGGAGTGAGTAGGGTTCAGTCCCATGTGTAGTGCTGTGAGGGCAGCCGTTGGCTGGATCCAGTCAGTTGGCAGGCCCAATCTGGCCTACGGGCTGTATTTTGCCCACCCCTGCTTTAAGAGGACCTTTTATAACTCATTTCTAACTATAAATATATAGTACTTCTGTAATAAACTAATTTTTTTAAACATCAAAATGTATTTGTTAATATTTATTGTCATTTTGTACAATTACAAACAACCACATATTAGATATGGTTCTAAAGGCCTGTTTCAGGAAGATGCGTTGATAGGGACAGGCCCTACATGAGCAAAATATACTGAAGTAAAGTGTTAGCCACTTTTCTCTACAACCAAAACCTGTATTAAAATATGCATTTTGTTTTTCTTGTTTTCAATGGGTAATGCACCATCATTGAGAAACAAGAGCTAAATTAAACATCTTCTAGCATGCATACAAGCAGAAAGGTCATTATGAAAAAAAAACTTACCCAAGAATAATTTTTCCTATAAACTCTAGGCAAAAATCTATCCACAAAAGCAATGTTGAAATTATTCTAGCAGTTACACCACGACCGGGGTAGTACATGTCATTCATATGAATTTGAATTTGATCTTTTAGCTCACAGAGGATATAGCTGTGTTTGAGTTTTTCAAAATTTACTTAGTAAGCAAAACAAGTTGAATGCTGCTCTCACAGTAGCTTATACCATACCAGCCCATAGCATTTGTTCATACCACAACATAACAATGCATAATTTAGATTCTGACCTTGTTAAAAACAACATACAAAAATGAAGAGCAAACTAGATTTGATAACGATGAACACGTTTTCTGAAGTGTCGGTAAAATATAAAGATTTTATTCTAGGAAAAATATAAACACAACCAACAGGCTACAGTCATAGAAAAAAATGTGCAATAACATGCATCCTATCATTTAGCAGGATTAGCCAGCACCTTAGTCTTTGACCAGTGTAAGGGGATGGCCTTCTCACTGTAGCAGGAAGAACATTTCATAATGCAACATTTTAAATAGATCTACTTAAATTAATTCAAATCAGTGTAATGGCAGGAAACCCCCTTTGCTACTGACCTGAAGAGGTATCCTGCATATATTTGGCTTACTCTAATAACTGTTGAAGAAACTCCCATTTGATTTCTGATCTGTATTATTTGAGAAAGTAAAAAGAAAGGGATGACTTGCGTTCCTTTGTACAGAGATCCTTCCTCTTTTGCCTTTAGAGAAGATTTAGCTTAGAAGTGAAGGAAGAGATTGCAGCATAGGGAATGATACATCACATGCTTATTCTAAAAATAAGGACAACTCTTGAGAAAGAGTAGGAATACAAGAACAAATTTAACTTTCTCTGAGCAAGCTGGCACTTTATCAATAGTGAACAAACAAAATGCATAATCTAATTTGCTGAAATAAAAGCTTCTTAAAATAATCTGCTTTGTGCTGCGTCAATATTTTTAAGCATATATTTTCTGACAGTTGGGTGTTTTACAGATTTTATTTTTCGTAACTCAAGTAAGCATGCCTTTGGAAAGATTTCAGATTTAAAGGGTCTTTTTCTCTCTCATTTAACATATTCTAGTAAAACATTAAACTGCTTTTCTCATTCATGCTGCTTTCTGTCTTATTAAAAGAATGACCAAGACTTTCAAAAGAATTGCTGAATGACAAGATGTCTATGACCGCTTTATGTTCTTTCTTACATAAAAAGATCATCCACAGCACTGGTTAGACTGTTACTAGAACAATGTGCCCAGTTCTGGTAGTTGCACTTCCGAAAAAAACACTGAAAAATTAAAACTATTTCAGAAATAGGAACAAGAATGATCCAAGGTCTGAAAACCTGCCATCCATTGAGACGCTAAAAAAACTAATTTTAGTTAATTTATCCAAGATAAGTTATCAGGTGACCTTATCATGGTTTCTAAATACCTACACACAGGCAAAATATTTCTGATAAAATAGAGATTGTTAATTTAGCACAAAAAGTCATAAATCTCTTCTACAGAGGTATTTATACCAGTCTTATTTCAACGTGCAGCCTCCCTGTATTGCATTAAGCAATGTAAAAAGATTCAGTGTCTTGAAACTGTAACTAGATGAACTCAAACTAGAAATAAATTTAAATTCTTAAAAGTAAACCAGGGATCATTCCTTTCAACTGGAATGGTGGATTCTTCATTTAAAATTGTTTAAATCATGACTGGCTGTCTCCCTAAAAGATAATTTACAATTTAACCAGTAATTCTGTGCTTAATGAAGGCACTACCGAGTGAAAATTTTTTGCCCTGAACTATGCAGGTCAGCTTACATGAACAGAATGGCTCCTTTCTGGCCTTATGATAAATGAATCAATAAATTCAGTAGCCTCAGGATAAATAATTTTAGCCTCAGTGTCAAAAAACATATGAATGGCAGAATAACTAAAATATAAGATACAGCTTTAAAATAATTTGTCTGGAAAAAAAATCTACAGGCTAAATTAATTAGCCAGTGGTATAATTTATCTGCCCATAATGAGTTAGTATATATTAAAGCACTCACTAAAACTCATCTGTGATAGATAAATTAGTATCATCATTTATTCAGAGCCAGTGAGGTTATGCAATAAAACTCTAAGCTCATAACAAAGCTTGCTATACCTTTACAGCAGAAAGACTTTAAAATTGCAAGATATTCTACTGATGGTTTTACGATTCTTCTGCTGCCTTACAATTTGCTGTTATTGCAAATACCTCCATCTGCGTGGGGCTACAATACAAAAGTCAATCCAACAGCAAAAAGATCAAAGGTTGGAGAAGGCATGTAATGGCAGCATAAAGAAAACTCTTCTCCATCTTGGCACTAGTGGGTGAAAATTCCTCTGGCATAAATTAGGCATATTTTGGTCCATGCACTATCATGGGTGGATCTAGGATTATGGCAGTGGTGTGGCCATGATCTCTTGCTTTGATCCTGGATGCCAGTGAGCTCTCTGATTAAGAGAGCTCAATGTTTGCTCCCCCACCCCGAATTAGCGACAGGAATGTGCAGTGGTGGAAATGCTGGTCGCTGGTGCTAGCCATACACTGCACATGCAGCACACAGCCAAAGGGGGGTGCAACGCTGAACCTCCCCTGGGCTCGCCCCGTATGCTGTCAGTTTAAAAAAGAAAAGATGTGGGCTGAATTCTAAGCTTAGTTACGCTTGTGAAGTCCTAGCATAAACAACTGGAAGTTAGTTTACTATTCTGTTGATGATTTATGAAGCAGTGCAACATCAGATCATTTTCCCATGGCTACACTTGGCCTCTGAAGTGCTGGTTAAAAAAAAAAAAGTTGTTACTAATTTTAAGTAATGGCTCAATCCTACAAAGCTTTTCGTCTCTATGAAGAATAATCTTTGATTGATGAAAAGTAGTCTGAGAACAGTTTGGCCTTCATAAAATTGGATGTCAAGTCCACAGCACACTCACAGCACTGTGGTGTCGCTTCACAGATTACAGGGACCGTGTCAGATTAATTTAGCCCACCAGTCTGGTGTTCTTTTGTTCAACACGGAATGGTTGCAGTACAGCTCAGATTTATCTGCTACACTGCTGGATATTACTGCCAAGAAAGGCTTCCTGCCTTTGCCACCAAATGGTATGTAAACAGAGCAAACCTGTGCAAAAGTACAGGGAGTCAAGAATTTCTTACCTGTGGCACAATTAATGTTGCTGGACCTCTAGACATTCTCAAGTAAAAGAGCTGTACCCACATGAATGTTTTGCCAACAGGATTCAGTAACAGAGCCACTCAATTCTTTCATTTCCTCAGCATAACAGCCAAGATAAGAGAGGACCTAGATATCTGAACTTTTTGCTCTAAGTATTAATAGGTCAGCATTTCAGTCATGTGAAAGAAAGGGTGTCCTCAGATACCCGAATTTTACTCGGATGCCTCCCTGGATATAAGTTTTGTACTATTTGGCTAGTCATTAATGTGTTCCTAGGTGACTGGAATAAGAAAATCTACCCAAAAGCCCCTAATCTCCTGCAAGCATAATTCTCCCCAAGGGGAAAGGTTGAGAGAACAAGTTATAGTCATGTCATGTAAAGATACTTTCAGATACTAAAGTAATAAAGACAGTGTACATGGAACAGAATGCAAATGTTGCATTTCACAGGGTTTATTCCAAAACACCATAGTCCAGATCCAAAAACCACACAACATACAACGCTAGGTGGAATGTAATCACCTAGAATGCAACTGAGCATCCACAAACCCCTGCCTATTCATGTTAGATGCTTTTGCCATCAGTTATCTATTTATCCAATGATTATGTAATGTTGAATGAATAAACAGTGCTTGGAGTGAAGACTGGAACCCCAAACCCTCCCTATGAATGCCCTCATTACTTGAGTGCAGGCAGGCTCTCTCAGACCCTATGAATCTTCCTTTTGTGGCTGCAGAATGACGCAGTTTTAAAGGAAGGGTGAAGAATGTCTTCACCCAGATCAGGGGTGTCCAACCTTTTTGAATGTGGGGCCGGATCACGAACTTTTTATTACCCAGTGGGCCAGCGAGCCAAATTCAAAGATCTCACAGGAAGCGGTATCACATCAGGAAGTGATGTCATGTGACCTTTGACACCAATTAAGTTGCAGGAAGTGAAAATGAAATGGGCTTGGAAATGTGGTTTAAAATCCAAAATAAAAACAATATAAAAGCAACAATGAAATAATACCAAACACTTGACTAAAATAAACACTGTTGCATAATGAAATAAGTATAATGCAAGTCGACAGATCAAATGTGGAAAAGATATGAGCCAGAGTAGAAACTAATCAAAGGTGGAGGGATGCGTCTTGGTGGGAGACACCTGTGTGGTACTTTGCAGCCTCCGCCGCTCACTGCCTTGCAAGGGGCAGGCGGGAGGGGAGGGAGGAGGGAGCAGGGGCTCCTCATTGCATCTGAGAGGCTGCGAGAGAGATCTGCGGCTCAGTTGGGCACGGCTGCAGCCAGGCACGGAGCGGAGCGGGGCAGGGAGAGCTGCTGCCACATGTGGGAGCCCCAGTCTGGGCTCCTCCTTGTCCTCCCGGCCACAGCCTCCCTGGGATGTGCGGGAAAGGCGCCCTCTGCTCTGCGGCTGCCCACCTCACTGCCCTGGTGGCTGCGTGTGCCCGCGCCACCTTCATCCCCAGCAGCACATGAGAAGTGGCTCCCTCGAGACTCGGGGCCTCGCGCATGAGCAGGCGGGCCCAGAGAGCTGCAGCGCCTGGGGGGAGACTGGCCGGGGGAGCAGGTGTCGCCTTGCTGTGGGGCGGGGCAGCGGGGCTGGCTTGAAGCGGGTGGGTGAGGAGGCAGGTGCGGGCCAGCAGTGCCAGCGGCCGCTGCTTGGCCTCCCATACGGGGCCGCTCTGGCAGCGCAGGGCACGGGTCAGGGCAGGGAGGTGGGGGCGGCTCCTTGGGGTGGGAGGGCGGGCAGGGCTGCTCAGCAGCCGCAGCCAGCGCCGCCCCCAGCTGGGGAGGGGTCCGGCCCCATGAGGGACCTGGCCGGGCCGTGCTGACGCAGTGCGTGTGGCAACCTTGTCCCTTCCCCAGCCCTTCAGCAGCCATTAGGAAGCTGCTGAGGGGCTGGGGGAGGGACAAGGGGTTTCCCGTCACAGCACCGTGGGCCACAGAAAATGCCTTGGTCGGCTGCATGGTGGCCTGTGGGCCATATGTTGGACAAGCCTGACCTAGACCAAGGCCATCCAATTTCTAAGTAGCTGGTAACTGCACCCCACATGGACTGTATTAGCAGGGGCAGCACACAGGGCAGGCTGCAACAGTGTGAGCTCAGGGCACCTTCCCACATTGTGTGCACAGGTGCCCCCCACTACTTTGCATTGTACATACTGCTCCCTTGCCACCTCACTGGCTGCAGGCTCCCCCAGAACTGCATGCTGTGCCATACCACACTACCACCTGGGGTCAGTACAGGAAGTGGAGATCCTGGCTATTGCAGCAGCTGGAGTGATAGGGAGAGCAGCAGCTGGTGAGAGCCCTGAGGCTGCAGACTAACCCCCTGTGTTTCCTTGCATTTTCTTCTCTGGCCAGTTTTCATTCTGTTGGGTAAATTACTTCAGAGAATGAGAATCTGACCCAAAACCAACCCACTGTCTTTATAATTAAATATTCATATATCCCAGAATCAAAACTGAGGAAGGCACATCTCTATTTATTTTGGGTTCCCATGTGTTGTTCGCATCGCTAACGTCATACACCATCTATCTATTTAGCTATTTAGTTGGTCTAATAAAAGATATCACATCTACCCAAAGAACCTTGCTACCTATGTCCTTAGACCAACATGGCTACAACCAACAACCATACACCATCTACGTGGTTTTGAGGAATAGTTCTGACACTGAATGCCAGTGGAAGGAAATAAGCCTACAATGATGCTCAGTCTGCCTGTGGCAACCTAAGTAAGAGAAGTCTGGAGTTTAGCAGGTGGTTTTTAGTTCTACAGGGGGAAACAGATCTCAACTGACATCTCATTTGTGCTACCACAAATTTTTTTATAGCGGTACAAATAGCGAGCAAATAGATATCCCTACACTTTGTTGTGCCACATCAAAGGAAAAATTGCTTCACTGGGTGAAACTTATTTCCTGCTGTCCTGCCTTTAATGGGATGTGATATCCAGGGATAGTTCTAGGTGAGTTTACCCATTCACCCAAACTGCCTCTGGAGATCACACCGCCCCTTGTCCTGCACCATCAAGGTTGGGACAAGGGGTGACATGTTTTACCCAGTTAAGTGGATTAGCTATGCTGCAAAAATGTTGCACCACAGCTCATCTGCTTCAACTGGTGATGTCTATCTCTAGCTTTTGTAACTCTCACACATTCTGGACTTCACACAGGTCTGGGGGAACCAATCTCTATATACAAACTAGTGCTGCTTGAAAAGGGCACTTTAAGACTAAAACATTTGCACAAGCCTCTATGTCTTTGTACTAGGTTGCCAATACGTTCTGGCTTTCAAAAAACTGCAGTTTTCCTTTGAGTTTCAAGCCTCTCACCTGCCTTGCTTGTGTATGCTTCAAACAACAGACTCATCATAGTTTTTATGCACAAAAAAGCTTTACTTCCTCATTGTAAGATTGGGGCAAAATGATCTAAGAATACTTAATTTAAAATAGAGGAATTTAATCTATAACTTTTAGAATTTTCATAACATAGATCTTGCATAACAATAAACCACACATCAACAAAAGAAATGCCTATCCTGTTGAATTACAGTATTTTAGTAGATAGAGATAATTAGTTCAATGTGTAAATTTACAAGCCAAGACATTAATCACTTCCATGTGATTAAGTCTTGTGCAACGTCAGATTTCTAAAACCCTCTACACGCACCCATGGTAATTGTTATATTTTGATGTCATCATACTTGTCTGATGTTACATTTATCAGTTATTGCATTTATATATTTTCTTATTTATAACCAAACAAAAAGCAAGTGGTATGCAGAAAAGCAGTGAATATTGTACAGTGATTTAAAAATACATAATAAGCAGAAATATTTAGTTATTAAATATGAAAATATATTCAAATCATCTACTATAAAAGGACTTACATCTAGTAGAGTGTGCAGATGCTGATCCTGGAAAACACTGTGTAGAAAATCTAAGTCTTTTTCACTGCAATCTGTAAGCGCGTGAATTTCCTCCAGGCTATCCAGCACCTGTGAGACTGCTCCTACAGGCACACAAACAGAAAAAGAAATCAATACAGCAAAGACTCATGGTAACTAACCTTTGGAACAGGAAACTTTCACTTCATTTTGTACAACCGAATGAAACAGGAACTTTAAACAAGTCTCTACTAGAGAACTTACTGAATGCACTGTGTATTATTTAGTAATAGCTCAGTATATATCTTCATTTCTTCACAAACAACAGTTTAAG
>NW_005841841.1:1866318-1888145 GCF_000455745.1 Alligator sinensis | reverse complement strand
ATTCCTGCTTTTATCGTGTCTTTGGTATATTCTTTTCAATGGGATACCAATAAGGATTGGTATTTTTTAAATTTAGAATGCTCACATAGGATCTGCTGCATCTAACCATCTATGTCTTATTTTTCTACCATTTGCTGCAAGTACCTGAAAATTTGACCCATTACTCAGCTGTTTGTTGGTAAGGGGAGAAGTAAGAAAGAGTAAGAGCACAGGAAATTGAACTGTAAACCAGGAAATGAAAAAATTGCTAAATGATCTCTGATTAACAAATTCTCAATCATAGGCATTTGCTTTATCATTCTATATTTTACTAAAACCTGCTCAATATATCCATTTATTCTGCTTCTCAGAGCTCGGTCATGAAAATGTGAAATGGATATAGGTGTCTGAATGTATAAAGGATATTCCAATTTAATATAGGGTTGTGCTTTTGGGGATATAAAGCTTTTATAACAAAGAGTTTGTATCATTTCTTCTCTCTCTAAAATGCTTCTGTAATCTCCTCTGCAATCTGAAATACTTGTACTAGTTAATTTTAGACAAAACCAAACCAACCCCCCACTCTTCTTCACTGACATAAAGCTCAATTACTTTACCTTTTCCTCTTACAAATATCCAGGAAAAACTGGGATCGTTCAGATTAGACCATACAAAATCTACTATGTAAAAATTTCTGAGCGCAGGGGACACAGTATAGCATAGCAAAGTTAGTGTAAAGTATCTCCTATCACATTAAATACAGTTTTACCCAAGATTCTCTTTCTAGTTTCTTTTATACCAGGGGTTGGCAACATTTTGACCAGAGTGCCAAAAACACCCCAGCCTCAATTTGCACTTTGACTTGGCATGCTGGACGCAAATGGTGGAGGAGCTGTGAAATGCCCAGGCAGACACAGGGGAAAGGGCTTAGGTTGCACAGCCCTGGCCCCTTCCCTGCCGTGGGCCCCAAGTTGCACGTGCAACTACCACCACCACCATGGAGTCAGTGCTGGGGCTCCGGACCCCGGTGTAGCTGTTTGCAGCCTGCCTGCCGCCTGCTGCAGTTGCTCAGAGCCCAGGTTGGCTGTGGCAGGCAGCCAGGAGGCTGCAAACAGCTGTACTGGGCTCCAGAGCTTTGGGCGGGCTCTACAGTGGTGGTGGCTGCACCTTGGGGTGCACAGCCAGGAAGGGGCTGGGGACAGCAGGTGTACAGTCTGCCTGACACAGCGGAGGCATGCCTGCCTGACACAGCCAGCCCAGGCTCTGGGTAGCTGCTGCCTGCCACAGACCTGCACTGCTTGCAGCAGGGCTTATACTATAGCCTCCTGGCTACCTGCTGTGAGTAGCCCAGGCTATATGGTCGGTGGCAGCTGCCCAGAGCCCAGGCCGACTGTGGCATTCCGAGCAAAATGGCCTTGGTGTCATGCTATGGCACATGTGCTGGGGTGCTGACACCTGTTTTACATTCAAGGGAATAGTGTAAGGATTCATTTGAGACTGTTAACTACGTTTTTTATATTTTATTTTGTAGGGATCTTTAGGACCCTTCAAGATAAGTGCAAGATTTTACTTCTTAATATTTCCAAGCTTGGTATATCAATAATTTCCTGATATCTGAAAGTTCCAGATTTCAGAATATTATTATTATATCAGAGAAAGTGAGAGTTAATGACATGAAGATGCTTGTACAAACTTATCTAAACCTTCCTGGTATGCAAATTTGGTAAGAATTCTCTGGAGAACAAAGATCTCTCAAAAGTTTAATTCTTGGTGCCAAGAGAAGCAAACTATTATGGAAACAAATCATACTCATTCCCTTTTGGCAAAACTAGAAAACTAGGCACATAAAATTACAAACAAATATACTTATTTCAGGTTTCTCAGATCTCTAAATATTGGTTGAGAGTTGCAAGAATTTTTTAAGGCTAGTGTTTTGATTTTATTTGAGTTGGTGCACCTATCTCTATTAAGAGTCAAATTCTCTTTCTCTGACATTTAGAAAGGACTGTATATATTTTGAAGGTGGTGTGGATGGACCCTTTATTTGTATCACAAACTTTGTTTAAGCAGTGGGAAAACAGGAATCTGTATCTCTCCACCAGTGCAGCTTGACTGCTGAAAGGGCTGTTATTTTGATTTTTTTCAAAACTAATTTTACTCATTTTTATGGGCTTTTTGGAGACAGCTGAGATATTATTCCAGAGATAATGAAAGGAAAGAAATCTTTTTGTAGCAAAATTCACTGCGACAATGAGTTGAGGTGAGTTAATTTGTTTCTATTTAAATTTTTTTTAACTCTACTAGAAGTATTATGTTGTTGAAAGATTAATTATTGGGGTACCTAGAACTCCTCTATAGGTCTTTCTATTAAATTGAAAAAAAAAATAGAATAAATACACAACTAACTCAAACACCTGAATCTTGTCTTCCAGTACACTTGTCAAAAATTCTATGGGTGAAGGAACTAGACATAGAGAATTTCAGGTCTCAATTTTTGTGGTACAGATTTACCCTCACCCCTTCTTTTTTGTTGTTGTTATGGCTCTGTTAATGACCACAAATCTACACTATTAACAGAGCTGTGAGGAAACATGAATTATATGCTGTGAAAACTACACAATTCCATTTTCTGAGGTGCCATGAGAAGTCGGATAGGATTTTATTTTCTTTTTTTCTCCTTCTTTTTGTGGGAGGGACACTTTTGCACCGCTGTTTCATAACTGTTAAAAACAGAAGCTTTTGAAAATTCTCAGTCCCAGCTCTTTAGATTGAGAGGACGCAAACCTGGTGATTTGCTTCAGAACTGGGAGACGAGGAGTAGCAATGCCATTGGCAGCTTTCCAGGTGGAGTGTTGAGGAGCATGGGAAGATGAAAGTGTGAGCTGGAAGAAAACTAGGTAAGCCAGGGGTGTCCAACCTTTTTGAATGTGGGGCTCGATCATGAACTTTATCACCCAGTGGGCTGGCGAGCCATATTCAAAGACCTCACAGGAAGCGGTATCCCCCCCCCCAAAACGAAAGTACAGTGTCGCAGCACCTCGGGCCTCAGAAAACAGCTTGGAGGGCTACATGGTGGCCCGCGGGCCACATGTTGGACAAGCCTGGTCTATGAATCCCGGGAAAAGTATGACGCTATTTGTGGTCAGGGCTCCAATGGGTCGGATGCTGTGATAAACCCTTAAACATTGTTACCTGGTAAGCAGATAGGTTGGTCAACCTGCCTAGCCTCTGTCAAAAGTCAGTGTTTCAATTCCGTGAACTTGGTAGTTTCTGATAGAAAAATGTTCTGTTTCAACCACTTCCAACTGTCCTATGACCAAACATAGCAGAGAACCTGAAAGGCAGCATTCTTCTCTTGCTATTTATTGGTCTATCAAAGCACTTAAGCACAGGCTAAAGTGATTTGGCAGGATCGGAGCCTAGATGGCCAAGAAGTTCTGATGTGATGGTGCAGGTGCTGATAGTCAAGGCACTTGGAGAACAGGGCCCCAAGCAATGCATATCCTGCAAGTCTGCAGAGTATCCCACTGCTACTTGAAACTGATGAGGCACCTCACTGTATCCAATACCATCCCATGGTACACTGGGACATCTCCATTGAGCATATCACACACCATTGCCAGTATAAAGACCACTGGCTGAGATTAACTGACAGAATTGAGACCAAGGAGATGGACTGAATCCCCACCCCCTGTCTCACACACTGTATCTCTATTAATGCCTTGAATATTATCCACCCCAACAATTGTATGCTACATACTAACACCAACATCTAGGAGTGTTTTACGAACACAGAACTCTGTACCAATGTGATTATCACGCACAGGTCCTAGTTTTCTTCTCTCAAAAGCATTGTCTTAAACTTTTTACCTTGAGCTAATGTACGCTATATGAATAACTGCATGTCTTAGACTGTATTAACATATACCACCTTGCTACAATGTGCGGGGTCCAATTTTGACTTCCAACTCTACAAAATCCTGTAAAATAACAATAATTTAAAACATTTTCTAATAAAAAAATTAAATCTAGTATCTATGAAAGTTTATGATTTTAACTGCTGAAGAACAGTCAAAACTTCCATGTGATTCTTTTTGATATTGTAGTCACATCTTCACAAACACACATGCCTCATGTATGGGGAAAAATATATAAATTATTGTTGGAGCCTTGCATATGCCTTGCTCCTCCTTGTGCTCCCATGTAAAAGAATGAAGACTGGGTTGAGAACCTGTTCAATTCCTCTGCATTTTAAACCCTGTACTATTGAGGACTATGAAAAGTGGGAGAGAGGGAGGATTATGGGATCTGCACTTAGTACAAAATCTCAAAGGACTACAGTCACTGTATGGAAAGCAGCACTTTCTTCTTTGGGTATGTGTCAGCATGGATTCCACTATTGATTACTGGAAAGCAGTATCCCCCTTTGGATGATGAGAATGAGGAGTGCCAGGTGCAGTCAAATGACTGGAGTCTCTCTCTCCTCTAAGCCTGGCATCAAATTTAGATACCATGTAAAAAATGCAATGTATAACAGAAGTCTGTGAGCTGTGCCACACGGTTGCTGTACAAATCAGATACTAGTACACTTGTGAAGAAGGCTGAAGATGTTACACACGCCATGAGATTCAAAGAGATATTTATCGCTAAAAAAAAAAGAGTCAGTGGAGATATCTCATGAGATCACCTTGATATTTCTTTGTGATGAGATAGCTTGGCTTTTCAGGTGCTAGATACATCCACAAAGACAGTTTAGATTAAAACAGTCCTGTTCTGGACACAGGCTCTAGAAATACACAAGGGATGTACCTGTTTCTTTTCTAGTACTGAGTATGGCTTTGGGAAGAAGGTTGGTGATTAAGGTAAAACTCAGGTATTTGAAATTTCAGAACCACCTTCTTCCTATATGAGTGTGTAGGAATGTATGAACTTAACTGCTTGGAGCTTGCAGACATTCCATGATGGCAGCCTGCCTGGAAGCTCCATGAGCTTTAGGAAGATGCTGAGATTTCACGATGGAAATGGCTCTCTATCAGGTGGTTAAACATGCAGGTGGTCTTTAAGGAATCTTAGTAACATCAGATGACAGAAAACAGTGATGTGAAGATACTGAAGCAAGATGGACTACAGATGCAGAAGATGCAATATATAGTTTAGAATCTGCGGTAGCAGGCTAGTGGTTCCCAACTTTCTTAGACTCAAGGCACCCCTCAGAAAATGTCAGCTTTTAGCTGTTGCTCTTTTTTTTTTTTTACTAGAGAAAAATTATAGGGCAATTCTTCTGTTGCAAAGAACTCAGAAAGACCTCAAAAGGTCAGAATGTTTCTGACGCTATGGATTCGTATTTGAAATCTCTAGGTTTATCTTGTGAATGAGAGGTAGGTGTCTGTACACCTTACACTGAAAATATTGCATGACACTCCAGGGCACTCTTAAAATGATCTTGTGGCATAGTGGTCGAGAATCATGGTACTACACCCTCAGCTGGATTCAGATCATTTTAGGCTGTCAATATATACAAAAAAAAATTTATATTAGTGGGGAAAGGTCTTCCTAGCAGATGGTTTCTTCTGTTTGAGGATTTTTGAACCAGTCAAGAATAACATTTTTTAGAGGTACTCCACCAAAGTCCAGGATATTAGGGGCTATAAGCTACAGGTGTGGGGGCAACATCTGGTCATGGTTCTGGGCTATCATGTTTGAGAATACTGAGGAATGGCTATAAGGGATAAATGGACATGTGAAAGAAGTCTGACAGCCAAAATTGTTTCAGCCAATAAGAAGCTATGAATAAGATCTTATCCTGTCTGGGTTTGGATATTATTTTGGGTACTAATGATTCTAGTTCCGGCACTCTAGTATCATCAGTTTTATTTAAAAATAATCTCCCTGCCCTCCCTAAACTCAGACCTTTTGAAGCTTGCACTGAGACAGTATCCTTATATTAATCTCCAACACTCTGATCCTACAAAAAGAAAGTACAAGGGAAGAACCTGCACAGGTGCAAAGGCTTGCCAGTGGGGCTGAGAAGGACTGGGATATAAAATCTTTTTATGACTGGAACACTGCTTGAAAATTTCTCATGAAAATATAGACTTCTACATTTTGGACTTCTGTCTTTACTGTTCCTTGAAACTTCCATTTACTAGTGTTACTATATACAGTACCATATTTACAGGAATCTAAGATGGCCCTCCAATAATTAGATTCTATATATCGAAAATTTATATATATTTCAAATTTTCCAGGTATAAAATCTAATTATTTGGGGGTTGCCTTAATTCCCTCCCCTGTCCCCTCCCCCCCCACACTGCTACAGCAGGGAAAGCAGTGGCTGGGGGGAGGGGGGCAGGAGGCCCCCTTGCTCTGTGCCCCGCCACATCTTCCTGCTCAAGCCTTCCTGCTCCCCGCCAGCTGCACCACCCACTCCCAGCTTCCCAGTTTCTGTCCCTTCCCTTTCGCTCACTATCTCTGCCTCTTTCCCCTCACTCTCCTGGGTCTCTGCCCCTTCCCCCTGCCTCCCCACAGTCTCTGCCTCCCCCACCCTGCCTTACTATCAGATGCTGCTCCGGCTATGTTTCCTGCTGGGTCACAGAACATGTAAGCACAGCCCTTGGCAGGCCATGGAGCAGAGGCGGCACTGCTGACTGGCTGGGCAGAGGATGGAGGTTATTCTGTGCTTGGGAGGGAATCCAACCTGAGACAAAGCCAAGCTGCACAGGGCAAGTGGAAGGGGGCAGGAGGTTGCTTTGGGTCTGACTCTGGCCCTGACAGGCTCAGGGCCAGATTCAGAGCCGCAGCACCCACTTGTCCCTGCCTCCTTCCACTTTCTGCGTTAATCTAAATCAAGGGGCTTTTTTCCTCATGCTGACTGGGGGAAGAAATCTCATTTTAGATTCAAGTAAATACAGTATTTACCTGGGTTGCAACTGTTCATTATTATTAGCAATACATCCAAATTTGAAATAACAAGAGGCTATCTGACACCATTTATTCTTATTCAAATTGTTCACTTATCTACAAATATAAGGAGTATCAAAAGCCGATATATGCACTATCCCACTGGCAATCCTTATTATTAGTTTTTTTTCTTTCCAAAAGCACCTTCTGTTTCCTTTGCTAAAATTCTGCAAAATTTCTGTTTATTTCTATTTTCATTTTTTCCAGCTCTACTTAATTATATGGTGTATTTTGTCCTTTACCCTACTTGGATAGATAAAAGAACATCAAAGCTATTATCATCACTGATTTCATTCATAATTCTTGTGTGTATTTCTTGTCTTAACCTGAAAACAACTAGGGTTAAATCACTCCCATGAGAGTTTATCCTGGAAGAATGAATGTCTGTATGTGTTTGCTTCTGAGAGAAGCCACACCACATTCTTCCAGCATCCCAGGTGCTTTGCTCCTATCCCAACCTGGGAGGTAGTGTCTTGTTTGTTCGACTCTGCTACTCCAACCATGCAGGGAGCAAAACATGTCCCCTTCACAATCCTACGTTGTGCTGCAGAGAGACACAGGCTGACTGATCAGTCTGGGTCAGCCAATCTGGGTTGCCCTGTGCACTGCTGCTATTCTTTCTCTGGGTAGACTGAGAGACCATGCTGAGATGTGAACACAGGGCCCCCTGGCTGCACTGAGTTAGCCCTGAAGGATTTCTGCTCTTCAGGGGCTCAGCATTCAAATGTCTGTTTAGATATCTTTAGGTAAGTTTTTCTATCAGGAGAACAAATCTATGGTAATTTTCCCAGATCATTTGTGCGTGTGTCCACAGCTTTTATTCCAGCCATGCAGTGAGTCCAATAAAAAAAAAAATCACCATAACAAAATCCTTGCCCCTTCCATGTATGTATTACAACAAATCCTTTAATTACTCAGTAATACAACAGAAATACAGTGCTACAAATACTGCATCTGTTAATCTAGAGTTACAGATAAACATGAAATTTAAGTATAGAGCAAGGCCCACATCCTAGATCTCTAAATGCAGTCTCAAAGTGTTGGGACTAGACAAAACTTATTGTGCAGAGCAGTGAATAAATCCACAACTTAAATCCAATACTTTTTCTTTTGCTATACCCAATATCAACCAGTGGCTATTTCAGACTTAATGATATTGTAACCAAATCCTTTTCTTCAGCTTTAATTGTATACATTACACTGCACATGGCTTATACCTATAAGACTGGAACTATATCCACCTTTGCCTAGAAAAGCTGCTTGACAATTTGTATTAGAAACCAAGCTAGTAATATCTCTTCAAACAGTTGTCTCACTTGGGTTTCATTTGGTTTACTTTCTAATCAGTACTGGGTACTTAAATCCTCCAAGATCAGTGTTCTGGTACATTACGGGTCTAGCATATGGCAATCTCTTTCGTCTAAGAATAATATCAAGAAAATGTAGATAGAAGGTGCTGTAGGGACTGTGAAGAGCTCATGAAAAAAGTTAGATTCCTGTCACCTACTTCTCTAACTGGCTTTACACCTCCTTCTTTATTACATCAAACATAAGCTGCTTGTCTTCATTTTCAAATCCCTTCAGCCTAAACCTCACGTTACTGCACCTTTATCAGCTTTAAAAGATCAGTTCTCACCTCCAACCAATGTATGGTGTGCCCACAGTCCACTTTTTAGACTTTCAAAATAGCACCTGTGTATGCTCTTCTACGCTGTTTCCTCTTACTTGAGAGAAGCTCTCTGTGAACAAGCATCTGCAAAAAAGTCTGGTAATAGCTACACTGCTGATGTGCTATGCCACAGCGACCACAGTTGTTTTACTGAGTCCTGATACTTTTGTCCTCTTGTATCTAGTTATCTCTTATCCTTAGACTGTAAGGTCTTTGGGTAACGGTAGATCTTTTTGCTTACCTAGTGTAAATGAATTTTGCTTATGAGTAAAAAGCCTGTGGCAGAACACTTCACCCCCTCCCCCACCCGGACACTCCATCACTGACCACAGGATTGATTTTCTCAGGCAAAACCCCCCCAAAAATTAAAACCAATTTGAACAGGAAATTGCAAGATAAGAATCATCCACAAACTGAACTGTGTTAAATATAGTTTAAACAGGGACTATGGATTCCTGTCTTTACCTGGATTACCTCTTGTGACCTACTTTGTTCCTATGGGTTCACTGCTTGTTTGCTTTTCTCCCCTAGCACTGCTCCCTCCCCCTCCATCTCTTTCTCCTCCCTCCTTCGTCTTTTGTATTCTAATTCCTTTCTCTGTCTCGCACTCTACTTTCTGTGTGTCCTTTCACAGCATCTGATGAAGTGAACTTCAGTTCATGGAAATATGGAGTATATTTATCTTAGTTAGTCTATACAGCTGCATACCTATCCTGTTTTCTAACTTCAGACTGCTAGCTATCTCTTGATAACTACAAAGGTACTGTAATACAACAATAATAATAATCCATTAAAGAACCTTCAGTCTAACCATACAAACAAAAACCACTCAATTCACTATGACTCTAAATGAGAAAGATGGGCGGAAGCAGGCTTCCTGTATCATCTCACAAAGCCTTCAAGTGAGGGAAGAACTATTTTCTGTAACTTAACTTTGAAATTCACTACTGTGCCATTGAGAGCTGGGTCAAATAAACAGATCTCTTTCTCACTGCAAGCTATGGGGATTTCTAGCTACAGTGGACTGCATGAAATTTCAGACCCTTTTATATCCTGAAGTCAAACATTCTTATTTAAAGCTTTGGACAGTTATGAATTACCCTCCAATACGCAATAAAAGCTGTTGTAGGAGGTATTACCAAATCAATAAAACTGCAGCCCTTTGATACATGCTAATAAAATGTGTGCTTAGCAACACATTCCCTGGCACATGTCCTTTGCAATAATTAAGTCAGGGAACAAGTCTAGAAGAAAAAAGACCCTGGTACATTTATATTAAAGGAGCAGTGATAAAATCTAACTAATGTAAATCTGAAATTTTCACATTTTCATAGCTATATAATGTTCCTTTAAGGTTCCTAAACCAAAATCAAGCACTTAGACTGCTTCTTTTTATGATGATTAGCACTGTAGACAAATCCAGAAGCCCTGATCTGGATCAGAGCCTCACTATATACTTTTCTAAACACATGAGAAACTATGGTTCTGTGCCAAAGAATTTACCATCCAATATACTTACTGTCTAACCAAAGTTAACCATTAAATGTAATTCAGCAATCTGCAACAAATTCAGTCTGCGCACAATTAACTTAGTTCCTACTTCCTATTTTACTTGTTACCTGTCTTCCTCTGTGCCAGCCCTGAAGCAAAATTAAAAAAAAAAATTGGCCTTTGAAACACTGTTTACTGGAACTTCAGAAAGTAGGATTTATATAAATTTTACTCAAATAGTTCCTGATGAAGTATGAGGCTAACAGCTGAAACAGGGAAAGCAAAAATATACGAACAGTGAAGACAGAATATAAGGAGAATTGAGTGAAGTCACTGATATTTCTGTGTATAGAGATGAGTGAGTAAAACGAGCGGCACTGCTCAGGAAAAGTGACTGTCTAAAAGCAGCACTGTGTGATGTTATTGCTCTCTGATTCCATAATAAATGTGCTTTACGAAACAAAACACCCCCTCCCTCCCCCCCCAAACAACCAAACACTGATCAGCTCCACAATATGGAATATGACAGTTACTAATGGCAGAATATCCATTGCTTAAGACCCGAACAAAATATTTTATTTTAAACCATCTTCTTAGCAACATCTGTACAAACTCAGCCACCCCAGAGTAGCTGTTTGTGAAAGGCAAGTTGGCTGATGACCTCCTCCCCTACCAATGAGGGGCAATATTAACCATCTACCGGGTACAACTACCTTACAACAGCTGCATACCTGTCCATTTCTGATCCTGGTGTAACTTCTATTGCTGTACAAATGAAGTGACTTCCACTATTCTCTCCATGCCTAGATCTGTGGTTTTCAAATGGGTGTATGTGTACCCTCAGGGGTATGCAGCACTTTGCCAAGGGGTATACGCCTAAATGTTAATAATGGTGGTGAAGCTTCTGACTGGTCAACACACACCAACTAATGGTACTATTGTGAGTTGATGCTGGTGTTGACATACCTCCTAAGGAATGAATATGCAGAGAGTACGGGGGTATGAGCATCAATATTTTGCAAGTATGTGGCAAAAGGTTCAAAAGCCATTACCTTAGATTATTTCAGAGTCTCTCTTGTTTCTTCTGAGGGAAGATATCCCTAACAACTCAACTGCTGCATATCAAATAATACAATCCATCTGGATGCCTCTTACCCATGCTAGCTTTGTGGGTTAACAGGATAAGAAAAAAACATAAATCTACCATTTTCATTAAAGGCGGAAGATGGACTGACAAATGCTGACACAAACTCCCGCATTCACTTGTGCTGCTGCATCCTTTCAGACTGAGAGAAAGCAAAGGTGAACAGGTTGGTTTCTACCGCAGTTTTCTTCACCACTCCCTTTCTCCTCTCCTTCAGTGTACCCCGGTTCTCAAAAGCTCAAATTAAAATCAGAGGCAACAGGTTACTACATCTGCAAATGCTTGTGATGGGCAGGTGCAGATTTTTGGTAGCTCTGGAATGAAGTAGTGGGTACAAGTTTAACACATACATAGTTATGTAGAAGAAAATGCTGAGAAAGGGAGAAGGAAACAGGCACAGTTAGGAAAAGCAATGAGGGAAAGACAGGAAAAAATTGAGAGTAAAAACAGAAGAGATTGGGTACATACAAACCAGAAGTGAAGGGATTAAAGAAATGGATATAGAAACATGAGAAAAGGAAGGAAGCAATGGAAAGAAACAATAAACTGAGGCTCAATTTAAATGGTACATTTATGTATCTATCTATACTTTGAAAGTACATCTTTGGCTTTCTTCTTCTTCACAAACCCGTGCTGGACTGTTACAGGAAGCCTTTCTCCTCCTTTTTGTGCCTTTTTCTTTAATCTGCCCCTGGATATGGCTTACCTAGAACGGCTGAAGATGCAGACAGAGTAGATTTGCTGAACAAGAAGGTGCCATTCTATGTACTCACTTTTCAGAGGAGACCCACAATTAAACAAGAAGCACAGCTGCACCTGACAAAAGCCCTCCCCAATTCATTCCTGCCAGTCTACCTCATATGAAGGCACACAACTTTCTTCTTCCTGCAACCACAAATGAACCTCCTCTTGGTGGCTAAAAAGCAGTCTAAACTTGTTGGAGGAAAGACCACTCCTACACTTCCTGCCTGCTGAGAGAGGGCTCACTATTAATGTTCTCACTGAAAACACATGGTGGGGAAAAGGTGTCAGATTGTTCTCCTCCTTCCCTTTGCTGTGTAAGAGTGGGTGTCTAGAAACTCTAGTTTCCATTTCATGGCAGGTCAGTTTAGGAGGGGGGAAAAAGGAAAAAAAACAAGCAAAAAAAAATCAACAGTAGGAGAGTGGATTTAGAAAAGAGGACCCAAGACCAAGAACTCACATCTTGCTATGTGAATCTAGACCTGATTAAAGTGGCAACATTTGCTGACCCAAAACACATACAAGGGTTCTAAAAGTAACATTTCACCTTGAGTTCAAGATACAGAATTTGCTGTTTTTGAAACTCTTGTGATTTGGGTTAGAACTATTCTCAGTGACACAGAAGAAATTCATCTTCTTATCCTGAGAAAACGTGTTTGTTCTGACCAATATAAATTATGTTGGTTCTGGAAATGCTTAGATTTTAGCCCCTCTCTTAGCATGTAGTTAAATTTACAACACAACTCTATTCCTATCCTTTTATAGTATTCCTGACATATGGAGACAAATACGGCATATACGCATTTTAAATCAGTTATACACATATACATGTACGTATATGCATATACTATACATCACACCAACACATAAAACAAAACAAAATATCATGCAAAGGCACTGAAGCAAAATCACTTAAAAATATGTCTCATGCTAGAGCACATATTTAGTATTCAGGAGAAAGAGCCACTGATCTTTGGGAAAATTAATTTGGGAATCAAAATACAAAAGTTGGAAATGTTATCCTTTTCTTTATAGCACTTAATGGCATTTTTATTTCACTTGTAAAGTACAGATCTGATTATAAATAGTTAAACAAGAAATACATAACTAATTTTAATACTGCCTCTAAACGAATGCGTTACATTTTACAAGAAGGACTTTTAACTCTGATTGACTGTTCTGAAAAATTCCTGCTAGGGTAACGGAAGACTTTCTTCCTTCTATAGGCAGTATTAAAACTGAAACAGGGCAAGCTAAGGAAGAAAACAAAAAAGCTGTGTTTAAACATGCAAAGCCACACACTATAGCAGAACTAGAAGCCTTAGAGGAAAACGAAGGGGTACCTACTTTCTGCTGCTAGAAGTCCTAGTAGGAAGGCAGCATTTGGACAAACAACAAACAGTATGAAGATTTCAGAACAAGCAAGTTAGAAAGCTGCAACTTGGCAAGCTAGTTTAGCTACAAATACTATAAACAAACAATATGACCAGAATTTTTATTTAAATTTTTAAAAGATTTCTACATGCGAGCCAAATGGTGTGTGGAGGGAAAAAATAAATTGATAATTCATAATTGGGGAAGGTAGCAAGGTAACCCCTTTGCACACACTAGGCACCTAAAACACCACATTTTTTTCTGATGCTGGCTGCATCAATTTTTAAAGGTAATGTACATAAATTACTGTTAGTTTGAACAATTCATAACCTATTCACTGAAAATGAATAAAAATGAAAGATTCCTGAGTGCTGCAAGGTAAGCTTTCATACTCTTAACTGTAATTAGTTTAATTTTTAGCAGGTCTAATACTGAATTACATTTGTTTTGCAAGAGTTTTGGAGTTTAGGTTATGTGGCACATTAGAAGGCACATATTTTGTTTCTGTTTTTAATTAGCAGCATTATGGCATGATGATACAATAAGTATATCTTATTTCCACAATAAGGAAGAGGAAGACAAACTCAAATAATTGAAAGAGGAAACATACAAACACTCTGAAAAAGCACTATTTCAAATAGTTAAATCTAACATCAGCAAAAAGGTCCTTATGAAAAGTCTCATACAATTAACTATTTATATTGCACAGTCCACCAGCAATACTCAAATTTTCAGAATTCTTGTTATTTTTATGTCACATGGGGCAGGCAGCGGGGGGCGGGGGTCGAAACTAGGGTCAGGGAGGTGTCCGGAGTGCAAGTTGGGGGCAGGTAGCAGGGTGTACAGGCACCATGGGGAGGAAGGCTGTGGGGGTGCGGGGGTGAGTGGTGGTGTAGGGACAGGTGGCAAGGGGCAGGGGTCAAGCCATTGGCTCCCCACTACCTGCCCCCTGCTGCTGCTTGCTGTAGAGCTGAGGCAAAATTTAAGATGAACCTCCAAGAATTAGGTTGTAGACATGGAAAATTATAACAAATTTATATATTTTCCATGTCTAGAATCTCATTATTGGGGTTGTTTTAAATTTGATTTAATTTTTGATTCAGGTAAATATGGTACCATTAACAAGTCGGTTGTATCTTTCAAATGCTGATGGTCAAAAGCTGTCACGTTGTGCCCTTAACAAGCATATATAAAACTGGTGATCACAGTTTTTTCCACTACTATAATATATATTGCATTCTGTTTGGTGCGAATGGCGACCACTAGTATTTTAAACTCTAGACTAAGGAATGCATCCTGAAAACTGTATTTCATGGAAGGACTCATGCGTGAAGTTACTCACAAATATGTTTGTAGCACTAAAGCCTAAGCCTAGGCCAGACATCTTTTTTTTCATAGTGAAAGGCTAGCAGTTTGTGTGTTTTTTTTGTTTGTTTGTTTTGTTTTGTTTTTTTTTTTTTTTTAACTTTTCAGTGCTGGTCATGAAGGATTCCTATCTAGAGCTATCATTACTATGCCAAAATAGACTCTGAAGGAACAAACTCTTATGCGAGATTTTCAATTAACACATAGTAACCTTGAAACAAAAATAATTTTCAAATTATGTTAATAAAGAGAAGACAATATGAACTCAGTACCTTGCAATTAAAGGACTCAGAACCGCAATGATGTAGGTATTAAACATCAGCTTTACGTTTAGTAAGCATGTGCTGCTTTTATGTTAAGACATTTACCACACAACTCAGAAAGCAGAGGTGATCATGAAATGTTGCAAAAAGTTGTTAGCCTGCAGCACAAACTAAATGCGTACATCCTGTCAGTCAGTCTTTTAGATAACATGCTGTGGAATACTTTGTGGTTAAACTGAAACAATTATAAAATGCATTCATATGAGTATTTAGATCCACTTGAAATGAATGAAAACAAATGATGGCATATGAAGATACTACAAAATGATCACTAACTTTTAGAGTATATATACACTATAACCAAATAACTTAAGAATGAGCCTATATTTTAAAGGTTTCCTAAATGAAAGATAGGGTTGGCTTTCCTTAAAAAAACCCAAAAAACCCCCAATGAGCTGATTTTGAGCATGGGTGGCACCGACTGACTTCAGTTAGTCTCACAGTTGTTCAGCAGTTCTGAAAGTCAGGCTACAAAAAGGCATATCTAAATGAAAAGTCAAAGCATAGATTATGATTTTTGTGCTGTTTACTATTTATTAGCTAAGCACAGGAGTTTACTCTTGGGCTAAAACCTTGAATACTCTGAATCTCAGCAAAAGACTCCAGTATCCATGAACAACAATCTTTTCCAATTCAGTCTCCAGAGCTAATAGTTCAAGCTATTCCATGACCTTTCTCTCCTTTATCTGATGCTCAAGCAGATGAGCAAGGAAGTTAAATCTGCAGAAATAAAATGCTTTATATTACAGTAATATAATGTAAGGGAAAAAAAGCCAATAGTTTTAATGTTGGTTGGAAGTAGTTTAAAAAAGACGACCAGCTTCAGATCTTAGAGCTATGAAGATTAGTAAAAGATGTATTAATTAAATTTGAATGCAAAATTATAAAGTAGCTGTAATTTTAGTTGTTTACGGTTGTCCACTGTACTCCAAAAGAAGTCACGTAATGAAAATATCAGTGTTAAAAAGAAATCACTTTTGGATAAGAAACATTTAGCAAATTTCCCAGAAAAATCTATAAAGCCATTATCTTATTCCTTCAAATTCTTCATGACTCACTTCTTATAGAGTTATCGGAACACTACCATTTGATTTACACCTTGTAGGTTAGTTGTAAATTGACACAAGTAAGCAGGTGTCAATTTACAGCTAACCTACAAGAGGCATACTTGTGTTGCTGTTACCTAGAGCACAGACTGTTTTTACTGCATATTTATATAGCATTCAGCAACAACAGGGTGCTGTTATAATTTAAAATAATAATTTGGAGCCACTTGGAAATTTTTTTCACAGAACTCGTATGTAAAAACTCTATGCAGCATTGGTCAGGCCGCAGTTGGAATACTGTGTCCTGTTTTGGGTGCTGCACTTCAAGAGGGATGTGGACAACCTCAAAAGGGTTCAGAGGAGGGCCACTCGTATGGTTAGGGGCCTGCAGGCAAAGCCCTATGAGGAGAGATTGAGGGACCCAGATCTCTTCAGCCTCTGCAAGAGAAGGCTGAGAGGTGATCTTGTGGCTGCCTACAAATTCAATGGGAGGGGCGGGGGGGAAGGAGGAACAAGGAATAGGAGATGCTCTGTTTACCAGGGTACCCTTTGGAGTAACTAGGAACAATGGGCCACAAACTGATGGAGAGCAGATTTAGGTTGGACATTAGAAAGAACTGCTTCATGGTTAGAGTCGCCAGAATCTGGAACGGGCTTCCAAAGCAGATGGTGATCTCCTCTACCTTGGGGGTTTTTAAGAGGAGACTGGACAAGTACCTGGCTGGAGTTGTCTAAACACCTAGCTGGGGTATTGTGACACGAGTACTCTTTCCTGCCCAGGGCAAGGGGTCAGACTTGATGATCTACTGAGGTCCCTTCTGACCCAAACATCTATGAATCTATGACTAACTCTAAAAATAAAAAATATATATATACACATAGTACATTTGAATACATAGTACATTTGAACACAATGCAAGAAAATTAATTTTGATTGTCGTACTTCAGTACTGCATCATGTAATTAGCACAAACTGATTTCAAATTCCTGGAGTATTTATAAACAATAAGATGAGTGGAGGATCGAGTAAAATCATGAACTTCGAATCATTTTTTTTGTCTTCACATATTAACAGTACTTGCTTATGCAGTACTCTGAATGTAAAACTGAGCCTCAGGATGGGCGAGAGTGAGAAAGGCTACTTCAATGCTTTAGATATAAAATGAATTGCTCCAGCAGGTGGTGGTGACAGGGACACCGGAATTTGAAACCATGCCATGTACTGTGCAAAGCTCTGCTGTACTGATAGCTTTGACAGAAAGCAAGTTGTTGGAGTATGCTCTTTAAGAAGCCTTGCTGATAAAGGAAGGAACTAGTCAACCCAAAGAGGATGTGCTGTTAGAGAGATGATTACACACAGTCCATTGGGCGGGACGGACAAAAAGAGCTAATGCAACATCTAGGGGCCAAGAACAAAAAGGATGTCAGTGGTGGTAGGGAATAAACTTCATTTAAAAACAGCAGACTATCTGTTTTAATTCCTGTCAGATTAAGTTATGTTTTGCTTTTGCTCACTGGAAAGCCCTCTGACCATTTAGGCAAAATACCCAACGTAATCTTCCACATGCTTGACTATTATCCATTTATTATAGTTTCCTTGTATCTCTGGCCATTACTCCACAGGTATGAGGTTCAAGGAGTCCAGCATCACCTGAGAGCAAGAGCAATATCACAGACTGAGGTTAATGAATTACTAGAAATTTTGTGCTACTGTGTAAGGGTAGAGCTGGAGGAGATAAGATATTTTGACCAAGATAAGATATTTTGAAAGTCTAACTAGGCATCCATACTACTGGATATTTATGTGTACTGTCGTCCCAGATGTAAAATGTAAAGGCATAACCATTCAGGCTGGGAATTAAAGGAACCTAAGAATTAGATGCAACCTTTCTACTTGAGATTCAGTTTGATGCCTAATTCTATTAGTTTATTTTGAAAATACCAGGGCTAAGAGCTAACATAATTGTTATAAGCAGGCTACAACATTTGAAAACACAGCTGATGCTTTTGAAATGCCTTTTTGTTGGGGGCGGGGAAAAGGGGTCAAGTTGATTTTTGTGCCTAACTATTTGAAGGGACTAGAAGCTGTCCTATGGCTCTTTTCCTGGAAGCCTCAGGAAGTTTATTCTACCTTAACTAACAGAGCTATGAGCTTAGGGAATTCAAATTTTAAACCAGCTGCCAGGCACCAGGAAACATTTTTCCTTCCAAAAAATGTTTCTTGAACCTTGGGTTAGTCTCCAAGGAAATCAATAGCTGACATCTTGGGAAGCAGAAGCTTGGTTTAGTTCCCTCCCAGATGAATTCAATCTACTGTGCCACTTCTTGCAGAGGTTAGTAAGAGGTGACAAGAGAGCCAATCTGTAAGATTCTAGAGTGCACATACGCAAGTTTCCAAACATATGGTTGCTAGAAAAAAAAAAGAGGAAAACCCAGGCCTGTGACATCTACTGATGTCTGCAACCACATCACACAAATGAGGAAGAGGCATATCCTGTTGATATGAGACAGAAAACTGAAATAAGGAAACTTAGACTTTCAGAACAGGAAAAGTTGTCATCACTACCCTATACATTTATTTTATCAGGACTGAAGAAGCATCAGGAAACAAGAAAGCTCTCAATGTACTTCAAACAAAGCCAAGTCAGAACACCAAAATAAGATCTCTCTAAAAAAGCCACATCAGCAATACATTGAATAATTAAAGTCAGGTGCCTGAAGTGAAGTGCTTATATCCTGACTAATTAGGTCCCAGGCAGGCATACTTAAGACACAATTAAACAATTAATCATGATCTGGGGTTCCCCCTGTATCAGCAATATGGCATGTTTGGGACCTGAGCCCTGATTCCACAATTGTGTCTCCTGCCATGCACATGTGGCATGGCAAGAGGCATGATTGTTGGGATTAGAGATCAGATCCCATTGTGCTTGCAAATGAATGTTTTTCAGGAGCCTTAGACATCTAAATAACTGGTCCAAAGTTCCTGTTGGCTTCACCGAAGCACCAAACGCCTCTGATTCTCAAACTTCCTATTTTGTCCCCTAAATGTGGATTTTGGGTAGCCAAGTTTGAAAATGCTGACACTATATTAGTTAAATGGAAATACTTTTAAAAAACATATAATACCTATTTTCTGTAAAGAATACATAAGAAGTCAACTTCCTCTGTTTTCCTCCACCAGTCCAAAACATAATTAAGTTCCTGAAACATATTCTAGGGTCAGCAACATATGTCTAGCCTATGGAGCCAGGGGACTTTAGCAGCCTGTTGTCAACAGAGGGCTTTAGCAGTGTTCCAGTGGCAGAGGGCTTTGCCCACGTCTGCACCGGGGCTGAGGTGGCTGGGAGCTGTGCCTGGGCTGTAGTCAAGGGCGGGGAGAAGTGGCAGCAAGGAAAAGCCCAAACTGCATTGTTTTGACCTGCACCTCTGAAATGTCGCCAACTGCTGTTCTAGTAAACTAACCTTTCAGGCTCTTGTATTGATAAATGCTATAGTATCTGGATGTAAAATACTATTTCGTTTTTAAGAAAATGTGCAATAAGCACAAGTAATTCTGCTTGCCTTCAGTTATATAAAATGCTTATTTATGCAAACCATTAACTGTCTTGTACAAATAATTTTTTTTAACATTGTTCTTTAAGAAAAGAGAAACAACACATTTTAGTTGATAAAGATGCACATAATGAAAAATATTAGAAGAGGGGAATCTGACTTGCACCCAATGACAGAAATCACAATTTGAAGAAACTCTCAGGCTTATGAAACATATGCAGATAAACATAAAGACACACTTAGGCTGAATAAAAATTCAGAAGGCTGGCCTGTAACACTCTATAAAATTATTCTTTTCAAAGTCCTCTGAGTCATTAAAGCTACTGAAATTGTCACATTTAAACTCGAACTTAACATGCAGCTTTATGAAAGACAGAGAATTACCAAACGCACAGGACTGAAGTGAGTTTAAAAACTGAATGAGACAGATAAGTATGCTTTCAATGAAATTATTTACCTGAGGAGGTAGGGTCTTCAGAGAAGTCTGGCAGCTCTTCAGGGGGATCCCCATAGAATGAGTTGAATTTGTGGCTTGATACAGCTGCTAGTACTGCCCCCTGAATAAAAAACAACAAGTTTAAGTTGCCAGCAGCCGAGAAGCACAACACTTCCAAACATTCTCAGTCACTCAGAATGGGAGCACCCAAGATTCCCTGCACCGTTGGAGTGAGCAAACATGAAATCTCTCCTCTATCTACAGGGCCACAACTACTGCAAATGACATCAAGCTGGTTTATCATTCGGTTTGAGAGACCAAAGGTAGAGCTATTGTCTTGAAACCTCATAAGAAGATAACGGCTACTCAGAAATGAGCATGTTGAACGAATTCATGAGAAAGCAGGGGTGCCATCTGTCATGCCAATGGCAGCCATCCAGGGGAATCCATTTGTCTTGCATGGTTAGAAAGGGACTGACAGTGTTAAAAGTCAACTACACTGCAATCACTGGGTGCAGAGGAAGAGTGGTTGAGGTGTCTTGCTAGGGCTCCAGAGGTGCAAGTTCAAGCTTTGATGTGGTCTCCTTTGATCTCATTTTAGTTCAGACTTAGGAGAGTATTAAACTAATCTCAGAGAATGAGTTATTATGATAGAAATAACTCTACTCCCCACTTCATTTTTTACTCTCTCAAAATTCTTACCATTTTAAAAATGAAATAAATTAGGCAGCTGTCTGTAGTATTTAAAAAGAAATAAATTCGCTTGTGTTTTTGGACTGTTACAATCAAATGGCAGGATGACCTATTGTGGTGCATCACAGAGGTATAACAGCACATTTCTTACTTATGCAAACAACTCACACAAAGAAGAATAATCTTTTAGTAAATCAGCTACTTTATACATATGCAGAACAAATTTGCACTACGGCTGAAAGCAGCTGTCATCTTTAAAGTTTCAGTTATTTGTTTTAGGGGCTCCTTCCTTTGTAACACTGGTGTATCTGAGATAAAAGTTAAGCTTTTATAGACATGTTAGTTTTAATAGATGTATTAATTTCAAGGGATGATCAATGAAGATTTCTGCCTAGAATATTAACATATAAAGACATATATTAAGGACCAGAACTTAATCCACCTTGCAGACATTTAGGCCTCTGGTAGACATAACATTTAGGATGTGATTAACTAGTTAATTGTGTATAAGTAATAACCCAACCACAAGTTCATGCAGTTAATGGTGTGATAAAAATGTGTATAAACCTTTGGGGCTGGTTCCCATTGTGTCTTAGACTGAACATGTGGCCAGTGCTGATCAGATGATCGGCATACCCAGCCAGGGGACCACAAAGCATCTGGCTTGCTATTTGCCAGGCTTCCCCTGCACTGGTAATAGGGTGTGGTTGGGATCTGGTCCACCATCCCACAAACGTTCCTCTTGTAGATTGGCTGTGCCAGGATGTGTCCTGGCACAGCTGATCTTCTTCAGTTGGTGAAACATTGCTTGTTGTCTCATTTATTGATGCTACAGGACAACAGGCAACATTCTGCCAGGGCTTGAGAAGCCCTGTCCTGTGTAATCCTGGAATTTCTGTGTAGGATTGGGACCCTCAAGCTCTGAGAGTGCCTGCCTGGCTTTCCCTGCTTACTGAGATATGCCCCCAAAATCTCTAGGGTGTGCCGTAGTAAACAGGGAACCCCTCCACTTTCCAGGCTTAATGAGACATGCCCTGAAGATCCCAGGGAC
>NW_005841841.1:1860753-1866308 GCF_000455745.1 Alligator sinensis | reverse complement strand
GAAAGCCAGGCAGGTGCTTTTAGGGCTTGAGGGGCCCGAAATCATGGGAGAATTCCAGCGTGCATAGGATTGGGTCCCTCAAGCTCCTGAGGCACCTGTTCAGGCTGTAATTCCATAAAGTAAATAGACATCTGCTGCTAAACAGAGATACAGATTGATACCACTTTCACTGTGGCCACTATTTGTGGTGTGACAAGAGGTATGGGCACCTGTGTGCTTAGCCTTTGTGCCACCATAAACAGTTTTATGGGGCCACAATGGTGATGAAAGGTAACAACTATTTCCACCCTATGAGCTGCAGCTAAAGTGGGCAGCTGCAGTTACAATCTCTTCTCTCCTCACCCACTCTGGGTAGGCTAAGCTTCAGATGGCAACCTGGAACAGTTTTTGAACTCCTTGAGCACGAGGACTGCACCTGTGATGCCTCCAGAGAAGGGATGCAGGAAGTGAGACAAGGTTCTTTGAATGTTCTTGTTCTCACTTCTGCACCTTATGTAGGGCTGGTTGTGGTCTATCTCTAGGGTAAGAAAAAGGAAATTACTTTGATGGAGTAATACAAATAAGATGGTACAACTGTCTTCATCCTTTGAGAACAACTGCAATTCTGGAACACTGAGTAGTACCAATTGTTGCAACAAACAACTCGTTACATTAAACAACAACTAAAAAGTACTGAAGTTTGAAGATACGTTTCATTCTGGAAAAAGTCAGAAAACAGAAATGGACTCTCTTATAGTGCGGTACAGAAATAACTTTATGAAAATATGCTAAGGTCAGGCACCCAGAATGAATATTATGTGGGGAATTCCAAATTTAGAAAATAATAAAGTACTAAGGCTACAAACAGATGTCATATTTATCCTAGGATGAACCATTTTATCAAAAGCAAACTGAAAATGTATAGACATCCATGGCTGTGTCCTGGGATAAATCCTAAAAGAGTTTCACTAATAAGAGGTAGTAACAGTTTAACTCAGGATATTGTTAAGTATATCTGTAGTTATCTTGGGACTGTATCATTGAATCAATGGCAGAAAAGTAGCACTGGCTTCAGCTGCTCACATAATCCTGACTAGAAGGGAGATGTGCATACACACCAATCCTGGGATACTTTTATTCTGGAAGAAACACAGGCACGACTTTGTTAGGGCATTTCTTATGTGACATGAAGCTCAATGAACAGTGAGTAGTTTCAGAAAACCTCCTGAACAACAATCGACAAAGTGTTGGGAAAACAGCATAGTACAGTACTGAACATCTACAAGTTCAAGAGGCTAAGGCGGCAGGGTTGCTTTCAGAGCAACCTTAAGAAAAGACCCAAGACCATGACCTCACCCGGAAAATATTGAGTGTAAAAATACTAGCTAACATGTTTTAACTAATACAGTTTAAAGTGGTATTTTGCAGGCAGTGTAGGCATTACTATCTTGACTTCCAATAAATCATCAGAGGATCCAAAGAGCTACCAACCTATCTCATTACTCTGCATTACATACAAACTTACTGAATGCATATCACCCTGAGTAGAATACAGAACATCATTGATTCCCAGCTCCCTAAAGAACAAATTTGCTTTTGGACAAAGCAGCATATCACTGATCAAATTACATTACTTACATCTGACATAGAAAATAGGTGCTGTCTTTATCAACCTCACAGCCACCCATGACACTGTATGGCGTCAAGGCCTCAAATATAAACTGTATTCTATGACAGTCATTCTCAACATTTTTGTACCAGGACCTATTTATAAACATCAGTGACCAGTCCCAACCTGGTGCCCATCACTCCCAACCCGCTGCTCCAGAACCAGCAGGGGAGGCCCTAAACAACCCCTTGGAGACTGGGACTCTGCAGCCTGCAAGGGAAAAGCCACATGTTTTTCTCTTTTAAAGGGGAATCCATTTTTGAGTTTGTTGATCCATTTTTAAAGTTTGATCAGAACCCTTTCATATATTGAGACCCACTTTTGGGTCGTGACCCACAGGTTGACAAACACTACTCTATGACACCTGACCATAAGCTATGTGCTTTCATCATGAACATGATCCCCAGCAGATCATTCCAACTCAATACCAGCCAAGAAGAAAAAAATCAAAATACAAACTCTGAAGAATGGAGTTCCCCAAGGGTCAATGCTAGCAACAATACTTTTCAATGTATATACCTAAATCAGTATCTTCACTTTTCCACCTGGAAAATCATCAAGCCACAACTACACTGACTATCAAGAGTAGGCAACCACATCCTTCTCCATGAGTATACTCCAACCTACCTAGGAGTCGCATTAAACTGTTCCCTCACCTATAGACATCATATTCAGAAGGTTAGCAGTAACATCTCTGCACAAGTAGCAGCTGCCTTAAGATGTTTAGCCAGCACAACACAGGGTGTCACTTCAAAGTGTTCAGAACCACTGCCCTTGCAATGGTATATGCCCCAGCAGAATATTGCACTCTTCTATGATGCAAAAGTTGTCACATTAAAAAGCTTGACACTACTTAACTGCACTGAGACTCATAACAGGCTGCACAGCTTAACACACACAGGTGTACTCCTTGTACTCTTGGGCACTAAGCCAAGTGATATAAGAAGACAGACCCTAGCATCACTACTCCCAATATAGACAAGAGATGATGAAAACCTGCTCCAACTCTCAACTGAAGACCCAAACTGATGGAAGCTTAAGAGGCTTAAAAGTCATAAATTGTTTGTACATGAAGCCCACAAGCTCCTGGAAGAGAATGGGGATGCTGAATCAAACTTATGGGCCATAACGGAGTAGGTCAACCGCTGGGAAAGGTCAGATCTATTTCTACAGTATTTTATACCAACACCGAACAAGAACCCCACTGGGCACAACCTTGACAGAGAAGCATGGGTCAAGTTGAACAGACTGAAATCCAGATACAGATGCTTCAAAATACCACTTCACAAGATGAACATCTTGGACTGTCTCCTGTTTGAATGCAATGCTCAACAAACAGCACAGCATTTAATTAAAACCTGCAATCTTTACAAATGCACAGATGGGGTAAATGGAATCCACACATTGAGTGATAATACCAGACAGTGGCTCATAGATCTGGGTAGTAGTAGTACAGGTATGGTAAGTTGAGTTTAAACATCTGGAAATGCACTTCCAGATCATATTTAAGCCTAGATGGAAATTATTAATCAATCAAGAAGCATGACCTGTCATTCATTCCCACTTGTTACTCAGGTATAGATTTCCCCCCAAAAGTAAAAATTCATCTGACTGTGGATTTTATTACAAATGGTAAAACTTGGCACAGGCTTGGTAAATGAGTTCTTGAAACTTTTGGTGAACCTAGACAAGGTTCAAGTTGAAACACCTCCTGTATGATGATTCTGAATGGAAACTATGTAGTGTTTTCACAGAATGGCAGCATTCTTTCCCATAAAACTGGAAATTGCTCCTATATGCAACTAAAAGCTTAGGGGACATACTTGAAAGTACCCCTTTGTGAAGAACTACAACCTACTCCCAGAAAACCAAAGAGAATCATTATATCCTTTATGAACACCTTATGGTGGACTTCCTTATTTCATGTTGGTTAAAGCCAGACAGATGTTTATTCTTTTTTTGTCCTGATACAATTGATATTTCATGTCCTGATACAACTGAGGACATGAAACATACAACATCACAACTAAAATTTAATACTAAAAATTAAAATATACTCTGGCACATGAATGACAATTTTGTAAACTGGTTAATGCTCTAAAGGAACAAAACAGACTGCAGTAATAGTTTTCATAGTTTAAAAGTTATGCTTAGAATTTATTAGGAAAAAGAAAAAACAATTCCTTCCCCGCCATGAAAAAGTACTCTTAGTCCAACTTCAAAGACTAAAGAAGAGATGGACCAATAAATAAATCCTCTACCTCATAGCCTAACAATCATATACTCAAAAGTGTTAGTCTAATAAATATTTGTGCAACTTTGCAGACTTTGGGGTTTTGATGATGAGATAGAGACAGGCAAAACAAGAAGGTACTTGGCATGCCGGTGCAAGCTCAATTGAGTTTGTATGTGTAACTTGCTGGAGGATCTGCTTGTCGTGCATCGGACTCCTCAGCCACTCAAGAAACTGTGGTAAACCACCAAAGGCACAATCTCCATGGTCTCCTGAGACCAATGGCTGCCAATGACAGATCTTCAAACAGATGTGTTTTTCTAATTTCTCTTACGGTATAGTTGGTTTGTGTTTGTCCCAATATCTTATCTTGATTCAGGACAAGATAATCTGATTTTAGCCAATTACACTATTTCAAACGGATGCAGAACAATAAACCAATGATCACTGGACTAAATTAATATTTCAAACTTTGTATTTTGGATTGATTTCATTTTATAAACACTCAACTTTAAGTGAAACCAAAAGACCAAAATGAGCTGATTAGTGACTTTGGTATGACGCTGAAGCAAATTAAAGCAGTGCTGGCATTAATTTTGACTCCTGCTGTTTCATTGTTTGTAGATAAATGGGGTCTCTGATACTTATACAAAGTGTCATTCAAACAGAATCTGGTATTAGATTTTTTTCTTTATATTTTAAAAATTAAAAAGCTATAAAAATTCAAGTTACTACAATTACATCTGTCTTAATGTCAGATTCATTTTACCTTTAGTTTCCTTCTTGCATTGAATTTTCTCAGTTGTTCTACTGTTTCTGGAAGGTGAATCTTGTATGCATAGCGATCTCTCTCCTTAAAAAAAATAATTAAGTACTCTTATTAAAGTATTCCAATATAAAACAGTAAGAAATTAGCCAAGAATGCACACTAAATAATCATAAAAGAAGCTGGGAATTGATACAATAAAAGGAAGCCTCAAAGAAGCTTCTGATACAAGCTGAAGTGCTTGGATTCCAGAATGGGCAAAAGAAAAAAAGGCATAAAAAAAAAGCATGATTTTTTTTAAAACAAAGAATTACAAAATAATTCAAGTAAAATAAGTTGGGACAGCAATGAGTTCTGCAGCCCTTATGTTGTATTTTATTTATATTTATTGTAATAGAAAGTTTTGAACTCAAGAATAAAACACACAGTATGAATAAAAAGATATATACCATATCAGAAATTATAAGTTTTAAAAGGCAGTCTTAGGGGGAAAAGGCACTCTGATTCAAAGTTAAAGCTAGTGGCACTATGCAGATCAATATATGCACAAGCATTCTCATTTTGTCTTATGTATTTCAGAATGTCATTAATAAGACTAGATAGGAACAATCACACAAGTCTTTTAAAAACACCTCGTATGCAATGCTGATCACAAAGCAGAGAGAAATATTTTTCTTAACTGTCTGATTTTAAAATTAAGTGGTTAAAATACAATGTATTGTAGTTGCTTTCATACATTAATACTTTCATAATTTAAATATAAAGTAATTATGATGTAAGTGTTCATTCTGGTAACATATAGTGATCTTTGTAACTGCAGGTTCCTTTCTTCAATACTATAAATTTACAATTAAGCACAGCTGTCAAACTCATTTGGCCCCGCGGACTGAATGAATGGTGTGGGGCTG
>NW_005841841.1:1839537-1860722 GCF_000455745.1 Alligator sinensis | reverse complement strand
TTCCTCCCTCAGCATACTGGTGCCAACTTCAGCCAGTCTCGGACCTGTGCTGCTTGTGATGCAGATCCTGGAGCAGCTGAAACATCTGGTACAGTCCAGCTGAGGGCATGTAGTGCAGATCCCAGAAAGGCAGAAGCAAGTGCTAATGCTGCACATGGTATACTCATCCCAGCAGGACTGCACCACATGAGGTGCCTGCTCTGGGAACGGTGACACAGGCAGTGTCTGCTTCAGCCCATCTGGGACCTGCACTACATGGGGTGCTTACAGGCACCGAGTGCAATGCGGGTCCTTGACTGGCTGCAGCAGGTGCTGTGTGAGGTGCAGTGCCTGCTCTGGCTGGTCTGAACTCTACGCTACATGCTCCCAGCTGGACTGTGCTGTTCTCCTTTCTTCTATTTAGCACAACTGTCTGCACCTTAACACCCCACCGTGGTCCATAAGAAGCAATTCTACTCTTGCAGACATGAGGGGCTCAAGTCAGCAAGGTCCTGACCACTTGGGTCCCACCAAGGTAAAGCACATAAACAAGCTTCTGTGTTTTTAAAACCTGATGTATAATTTGAAGAGCACAAGCAAAAAAATCAACACTTCATTATTTCTAAGGACATGGAACTTTTGATATGCTACCTTGCTAGTTTTATTACCTTCAGCCAAGGATGATTCAGTGCCTCATAAACTGTTATCCTTTCAGCTGGGTCCAGCATTAGCATGCGGCGTACCAGGTCTTTGGCACTTTCAGAGATATGGCTCCATTGCCTAGGATTCATCTGGTTATAAGTGAAGAAAAACAAAGTATCAAAGTAGTTTTCTCTCAGAGAGCAGTAAAGGTATAAGGTACCACTCTTGTCAATATTATGTCTACAAACATACAAAGAAGTGTTATATCAAATTTAAAAAAGAATGTACACATAGGCCATTAAAAACTGTATAGCTAGTATGACTGATATTAGGGTATAATTCTTCCATCTATGCGATATTTCCTGCAGGGAAAATTCACCCATCCCTGCACAAAGCAAAAGTAATCAGGGTTTGTCTGATAGCGAAATGCATGATGGGATGAAATTTATCCCTCAAACTATAGTCTGGCACAGAAGCTGCACAGTTTCATCAGTCAAGAGATGAAAGCACATTTGGTACGTCAATCACTAAACCCACCTCTCCCCACAATTTATATTTTTGTGCCATTTTTATAGATCTTATAGTCAGAATGGGTGTGCCGTTAGTAAGCAACAACACAGCAAGGCAATGCATAGTATAATCACATTTCTTGAGTGGATTCAAGCTTGTGCCTTTAATTATTCAAAGAAGGGACCATATCAAATATGATCATGATCAATTAAGCAAGTTTATACATGATTATTCCTTTAGGGTACTTTGATACAAATTTTCATTTAATTATAATTTTATGTTTTCTTTGTACAGTGCCATTTTAATTATTCAAGGCACCATAGAAATCAAGTAAAAAATAAAATTAGTTAAAACTTGGCTAAATAGAACCTGGATCATTTAAAGAGAGTGAAAGTGATCAATTTTCATTAAAAAAACCCCAAGTTTTTAACTGTACTTCAGTTTAGCTATTTACCCTTGAAAGCTAGCACTAACAGTTCTTATTATGCAGCTTTTTTACTTTTGGCTATGATGAAAATAAAGTAAGGGTAAGCTGAAACCAAGCCTGTATTTTGAAACCCTTGCTATTTTCACTGAGTGGACATGTTACTGTGGAAATGGGAACAGAAAAGGAACCCTGGAGTTAGCAGGGACAAGGTCTTGGCTACCAGTTACAACCTTTGATGGTTGTGAAAGAAAAAGAAGATTAATTTTCAAGTTCTGAGAAATTTCTGGGAGTTTAAGAAAATTCCCAATTTGCATGCAGCAGCTGTTCCGCTGTAACTGTTATATGTGTATAAGCCTATAATCGTGTAAATGTAGGAAAAGCACTACAACTTTAACCTTGCTTTATCTGGGGTCAAAGTTGGTGCGATTTAGCTCTCACTTGTACCCCTGCAAGCTCATGCTACACACAACTTCTCTATTTAAAAATCCTGAACATGGAAGCAGGAGTTTTTACAGGATATTGACACCTTTAAAGAAACTGCACCATAATATCAGTGTCAACTTAATCTAAAGCAAGGCAATTTCAAGGTCTCAGTGTCACTATATCACACAGTAGTAACTATTATAATGCAGAGCCTCCTGGCAGAGCGGACATACATATACTTGAAGTGACTTCAAATAGGGAGGGGGAGCAGTTGCTCAGGAGCGTCCACTGGCTGTTCCACTGCATGTCTGCGCATAAGCTTCTGGAGATATAAGTGAGAATTTAATCGCACCAACACTGACCACAGATAAAGCAAAGTTAAAGTTGTAGTGCTTTTGCTACACTTACATGGTTAGAGGCTCATACACATGGGGTCCACAGTTACAGTGGAACAGCTGCTGCATGCTCTTGAGCAGCAGCTCCCCCTCCCCTTCTGAAGCCACTTTAAGTATACATTTTAGAGGAGTAGCAAGCTTCTTGAGCTCCTGGAGTAGGGGACTCTGGATGAGGGGAAGGAAAGGACTGCCTTCCTGGGCTACTGCTACAGCAGCATTGGCTCTGCTCTGGCAGCAGCAGCTCCATGGCTGGGCTCCTTGGGAGCTTCCCTTAAGTACCCTGTTCTTCCCCCCCACCCCAATTACATGTATATTAGGCACAGGGCTGTGCCTGCTCTGGGCAAAGGTTCCCAGGGGGAGGGGGATGTGGGGGCCCCATTCTGCTTGCTCCACTTGCACCCTGGATGTGTGTGCTTGGTGTTGCACTGCCCTGCCCTGCTCCTATGGCAGAGCAGGGGTAACGACAGCATAGGGCCAAGACCCCAGGGGTGATTCTAGTGCCCTCTTGTAATTGGTGCCCAAGGCAGATGCCCCACTCACCTTGCCCTAGTTGCACTATTGATACATTTGCCCATACCCTGGCATGTACTGTTCCTATGCCTAAAATATAGATGAGTAAAGGATGCAATGGTAGCCTCAACCTGGCTTTTTGGCTTTTCTTCTTCTAGTTCCACTAGAGTAGAGAAACACGAAGATATTGGACACTGATATTTTAGTGCAGGTGTGCTCAGCCTCCAGCCCATGGACCTGCAGAGCCATTGCATCTGGGTCAGGAAACTGGACAGCAGAAGAGCAGTGGCCATTAATGGCCACCCTCCCCCACAAAATTACCAAACCCCAAACCCCGTGCACCTAGTTGGAGCCAGGCTGGGCCCTCTTCCCCCCATGGGCCCAGGCTGTGTCCCCTTTCCCCCCATGGAGCCGGGACAGAGTCGAGCATTGCCGCCTTCACCCCCCCACCCCCACTAGGTCATGTATCTCCACCCCCATCCCTATGGGCCTAGATGAAGCACCCTTCCCTCCTCCACGTGGCTGGATGGTGCCTGCTGTGCTGGCCCCGGGTGCTGGATCAGAACCAACATCTGTCACGCTGGGAAAAAAGGTTGAGTACCACTGCATCAGTGGATCTTTGTTCTTTTCTACAAAGAATGCCTATGGCAACGTTTTGTGTAATACTCTTACCACTTGTTAATATACAATGTGATTCTGGAATATACAAATGATCAGAACTAGCTAAATGATAGCTCTGTGTCCCCACGATCCCATGATGCTGAAGAGTGCTGTGAAACATGTATTGTGCACGGACTATAGTTTGTTTAAAATTCCCTGTAGTTCCTTATTAAGCAGTTATTGGTGCTTTCATAGCTTATTATTTGGAATCATTAAAAAAAACACGGTGGAGGGGGGGGCCCCAGAATGTTATCTAGTCCAAGCCCCTTCTCAAAGTAGGATTATTTCACTATAAATCATCCTAGACAAATGTCTGCCTAATTTGCATTTAAAAACTTCCACTGATCGAAATTTTACAGGTAGAATATTCTTCCCGATAGGTAACCCAGCGTTTCCCAACCGGTGTGCTGCCAGACACTTCCAGGTGTGCCGCGGAATCAGTGGGGGGACGGCGGCGGGGGGGGCACATGGCTATAGCCAGTGCCACCACTGCGCCCTGGCCAGGCCTGCACCAATACCCGCCCCCCGCTCTGTATTTGGCTGCTTGCCACCCCCCTGCAGTGTGCTGTGGGATGAAAAAGGTTGGGAAACGCTAAGCCAACCTATATACCTCTCTTGTTGCAATTGTAAGCCCATCATTTCTTGCTCTGGACAGAGAAAACAACTGATAGCCATTCTTTTTGAAAAAACTCTTATGTATCAGAAGGATGTTACACAATCTACCCTCCTCTGTCTTCTATTCTCCAGACTAAATAATCCCAGTTCTTCTAACTTTTTCTCATATATGTTGTTCTCTAGAACCTTTTGTTCTCACTGGGATTGTTTTCAGGTGCAGCCTCTATCTTCCATGATGTACAGGGCCCAGGACTGGGGAGAAAGTGTTTCGGATAAAGTCTGCCCACTGGGGAGCAGAATGGAAGAACACTTCCTACAACTTGCTTACAACACTCCTGTTAATACATTCCAGCATGCTACATGGCTAAATAGCATAACGCTGTTTCAGAACATTCAGCTTGTGATCCAGTGTAACCCTGAGGTCCTTTTCTACAGTTCTGAAGCCTAGACAGTTGTTCCCTGGTTTCTTTTTGTGCATCTGGTATAACAAACATTAAAAAGAAATGAGTGCAATACCATTTTTGCTAAAATAACCAAATATTTTAATGTAATGATTGCTATTAACGTTAGCTATGACATTTATATTGAAAATTCAAACAAATGTAAGATGCTTTTCATATAGCCATACTAGGTATTATGCAGAATTTTATCTCTATCAACCTATGTAGCTGGTAGAGAATACACAGTATGTACTGAGGTCTCAATCTTAAAAAACACTTAAGAATACAAGTATTCTCACTGAACCCAGTGCAGAAATCTAGGGCTGTATGCTGATGCTAATTTAATTGCTTAAGATGAATATAAATGTTAAGTACATATACAACATGAACAAATGGGTCAGTACTGCTGGCATTATCTTTCTTTGAATGTACAGTGCTTGCTCAGGTAGAACTTTGCAGTGGTAGTCAGGTAGAATAAACACAGAAAACAACTTGCACAAATTTTCATAGAAGTTTTATATAATTGAAAAAGTGATCACGTACACTGTCATTTACCTTGTATTTTCCTTTAATAATGCCTTCAAACAATCGTTCCTTGGTTCCATAAAAGGGCAAACAACCACTTAGTAGAATAAAAAGGATCACGCCACAACCCCACACATCTACAGGCTTCCCGTAAGGCTCTCTTTTAACCACTTCTGGAGCCATAAAATGAGGTGTTCCTACCCGTCCTAAATGGAAAGAGAAGCAAAACAGAGTCAAAGCGGTACACTTCAAACATGAAAATAAAGTTAATAGAAAAGGAATGAATGAACATTAAGTTAAAACGTTTAATTTGTGATGAATCTTTCAATAAAACTGCTTTGAAACATTTCCTCCATCTTCTAAACACATTCAATATTTGTGAAATGTGTCAGATTGAACTAATAACTCATTTTGTTCCTTGATTTACCCATCTACAAATTGAGTAAAATATTAATTTACACCTAAAAGATGTTATAAAATGGCAGTTATTTAAACGTTGTGAGCCGCTTCACTAAACTTTGGAAATTAAAGATCTTTATTTAATCACAAAACAGATATGAGGAGAAACTGTACAACTCCTTCTTAAATATTTTACCCAAAGTTTCTCAAACCTGATTTAAAGGAACACCAAGTAAGAATTACAATGTCTCTCTGTCTCTTTTCTGTTCTTGTCCTCTTACCTGAAAATGCCCACAAGGTAGTAAACAGTAGGGCTGTGTGAAGCTTCGGTCTCTGATTCAATTCAGTGGAGATTCAACCCGATTTGATGGCCAAATCTCTGAATCTGAATCGAATCAGGAGACCATTTAATCTCTCTGAATCGAATTGGAACCCCCCAAATTGATTTGGACATAGACACAACTTTAAATGTTTTTTCTACATACCTCTAGGTACCAGGCGGCTCGTCAATGCTGTGATGGTGGGGTAGATGGAGCATCCCACAGGAGCGTGGGGTGAACGGGGGGGGTGTCCCCAGCGCACCCAGCAGCAGACCTGGAAGTGGACCAGAAGCACTTTTGGTCCACTTCCGGGTCTGCTAGTGAGCACACTGGGGGGCACCCCCATGCTTCTCCAGCTCAGCAACTGGTGCTTCCTGGATCGGGGGAGGGGGGGAAGAGACCAGGTTTCCCCCCATGGTTGATTGCCGAGCTGGTGAATTCCAGCGGGGGGGGGGGGGGGGGGGGGAGGGGGTGCTCCCCAGAGGACCCGGAAGTGGAGCGGACCAGAAGTACTTCTGGTCCACTTCTGAGTTCGCTGCTGAGCATGTGGGGAGGGCCTCTGTACTCCTTTGGGATGCTCTGTCCACCCCAGCATTGCAGTGTTCATGAGCCACGCCTGGTACCCTGAGGTATGTAGAAAAAAATCTAAAGCTATGTCTATGGCCGAATCGCTGATTCTCTGAATCAGCATCGAATCTTCAGATTTGGATTCAGCTGAATCGAATCGGGGACAGTGATCTGAATCAATTAATCGAATCACTGTCCCCAATTCGGGCCGAATCTGAATTGAATACAGCCCGTTCTGCACACCCCTACTAAACAGTGCCAAATGCAATACTCATTCCTGTGGTATGGATGTCTATTCAGAATCAACTGATCACCAACTTATTTCTCCTCTAGTTTAATCAACAGCCATCAGATACTAATGGTTCTGAGGCATTACTAACCTAGGCTGGTGATTAAAAGATTAAAAGGAAAATAATTATTTCTATGATCAAGATCCTTGGATTTCAAGGCAATAAAGCATACTTTAGTTTGCTAGGGATTGTTTACTGAATTGCTAGGCCCAAAGACCTCTTAAGCTCATTTGTACCTAGGGCTGTACAGATATAGATGCACACACTCTGACTTGTAGAAATGACTATCTACAGGGCTAAAAATTGCTACCACCATTATTTAATAGAAATCTGCCTTGTAAAAAAAGATTTGTGCTGGACGGTGCTGCCCTGGACACTTTAGCAAGAAAGAAAATACACCAGAATAATGATTTAATTAGGTCACAACTTTATTCAGGTCCCATGAACATCATTCTTTCTTTGCAGTTTGTATCACCTGAGTCCAGGACTGTTGTTGGGATCCCACTGCTCTCCCAAAGGGGGGGGGGGGGGGGGGGGAGAGAGAGAGGAGAGGAGGGCGCTGGAGAAAAAAGGATTTCCTCTTCCCTATACCAGCAACATTAGGAGCCCTAAACCCCGTTCCCCACCTCCTTTGGGAGATCCCCATTTCTGTCCAACCCATCAGCCACAGAGCCCCCTCCTCATGCTCATAAGAGGCTGAATATCTACACGGATAGCAGGGGAATATGCAATCCTTAAACAGGTAAAAGGTTGTTGTTTTCCTTATGACCAAGACAAAGCTTCCCTATCTTTGTTGCTAAGTGGTGGGGAAGGTACACGTGTTGCTGTTCAGACTTAACAAGTTGCTTAGGATCTGGTGATCTTTGAGTGCCTAATGTTCTGTATATAGGCACCAATGCTAGTAGTACTTTTTCTTTCTGGACAATAGTCCAGCGTTTCTCAACCTGTGGGTCACAACCCAAAAGTGGGTCACAAGAATATATGAAAGGGTCACGAACAAACATTAAAAATGGATCAACAAACTTCAAAAATGGATTATCCTTTAAAGGAAAAAACCCCATGGGAAATCACAGGTTTTCTATTGCAGGATGGCAGAGTTCCAGATTGCCAGGGGCAGCTTGGGGGCTCCTATGCCCCGCCACACCCACCCCTTTCCCACACACTGGGGGGGCTGGGGCTGTTTTCTATTTAGCTGGCCTTCCATGTTTACAAGTGGGTCCTGGTACAAAGAAGGTTGAGAACCACTTGACTAAAGGAGGCAGTCCCATGTTGAATTTTCTCACTCCTTTCTGGTCTGTTGTACTTTGAAATATACTGTCTTTAGATCCATACTGCACCATTCTGTTATATCACCTAGCTGCATTCTGTCCAGATGATCTTTCGGCCTGCTGTCCTCTGACTGGCTAAAAGGCACAGCCTTTAGCAGCTGGTCACCTTTCTTGTCTGATGTGGCCAAACTGCTGGACTCTTCCACCTCACTGCTATATCCATAGCGGTTTTTTCACAGCAAGCCCTTTTCTGATCATCTTGTTTTTGACATGGTTTCATGAGCTGACTATAAAAACAATGGTCTGTAACATTTCAATTCAAATGCCAGGTTTTTTTGCATCAGTGTTTTTGCTAGGTTTTTGCCATGCAGAGCAGGACAGAGAAAAATGCACATTTTAGAGCAGCTTGATTTTAGTGTCTGGGAGATTTGCTTGTCTCTCCATACTGGCTTGAAGTCACCTAGGGCCTCTTGTGCCAACCCTGTTCTTTCAGTTAACTTTTTAGAGCAAGCAGTGCCAACGTGATGAAACTTTCTAGGTAGATGAAGCTGAGTGAGCTCATTTTGCCTACAGATCTGTCAAAAACCTTTCTTGGGTATCTCTACCAGAACTGTAGTGGCACTGATTATTGGAAAATCTCCTTCGGCCCAGTGGGTAGGTAGGGACAAATGCATTATTTGAAAAGCACTACAAAAACTGAAAGTTTCTGCTGCGGACATATGTATAGCCCTCTGGTGTGTCCCCCAGATGGAGCACTTTAAAATCACTGAGTCGTATAAACTGGTTTGCTCTCCAGCCAGCAGGCATGAAATGGGACCAAGGTGACCTACAGCACTACTCCTCTTAATATGGGGGGAGGACCAGAACAGGCTGTCAGTGTGGCGTTGGTCCAACCACACCAATGAATGGGGAACAGAGCCAATATCAGTGATTACTCTCCCATCTGCTTCACCCTCCATTGCAACTGGAAGCCCAGAGACCATGTGCTCCCCCCACATCAGAACTGGGAGACTGGAAATAGAGAAGTACATGGAGGACTGGTGAGTGGAAAGCAGACCTCCTGGGTCTGGTGGGGGATGTGGAGTTTCTGATCTCCCGTTTCCAAAGGTCTCCTGGTTTGGGGGGCAGTGGCTCAGGTGAGCAGAAGTGAACAGGAGAGCACTCACTGACAGTGTCTCACTCTCTCTCATCCCTCCCTCCATTGGTGGTATAGCAGCAGGGGAGAAGAATCGAACATGGCAGCATGCTGGAGGACTGAGCCCTCTTCTGTTACACTTCATAGCACATGCACATGTAATAGGAATTTGAAGTGCTTCTAAGTAGTATATTCTTCCTCCAGGGTTACTTTGGGAGTACTTCCACCATTTTGGTGGTACTTCAGAGGGAGTGTACATCTATTCAGGTCATTATTTGAAGTGCTTCAAATGTTACATCTGTCCACACCCTTGCTGGTATTATGATGGATGGCATGCTGGTGCTGAAGTGATACTGTCTCTGAAAGAATTATTTTTCTGCCCACTGGAAAAATCATTCATTAAATTGAAAAGAAGGATTTACAACTGCTGTTTGGAACACTAAATGCATGTCTCAGTGCAGTAGTGTGTAGAGATACTTGCACAAGCTTTAACTAAACTAGATTTCTCAGACGAGTCAATGAGCTAATATGACTACAATGTTTCCAGAACCTCAGCTAGCTCACTTACAACCTGTCTGGATATACCTACCTAGCATTGTACTGTGTTGCACAGGCATAACTGAATAATGCAAGAACACAAATAATGCTATATTTTCTTGCATAAAATGCGTCCCAGAAAACAATATGCATCTTATTTTTGAAAAGCAAATAAAGAGTTCTCTCCCCCCCCAAGTTTGGCTGCATAGAGCAGGGACAGAATCTAATGATCTTTGGCTGACTCACTCTCCCTTTCCTCCTGAACTAAAGCTGAAACCCTAGCTGCTACTGAAAACTGATCTCTATGGATGGATTTATAATTTGAAGAGCGCTAAAGAGTTTCCAAGGCTGTGAAACACAAGAGATATCAGGAGCAGCTAGCAGATAGCAAAACTGCCCTAAGAAAGGTTAGCTTGATTAGTAGAACATCAAAACAAGTCAAAGGAAGCAGCAATCATTAACACTTAATGGTTCATTGTTCTTTACCCCAGAGGTCAACTGACTTACCCAGCTGCCTCACGGCAACAACTGCTGCACTGGTGAACATGAATTAAAGCGGGGTGCTTCTATTCTAGTCAGAAAATCAACTTCCTTGTTTAATACATGCACCCCAGTTTTGCGGGGCTGATTTTGGGAGGAAAAATGTGCATACTGCATGCACACTGTAATACAAATGCATTGCATATTGTACGCAAAAATACAGTATTTTGAAGATTTGCCCTAGCAGGAGAGTTTCTAATTGCTGCATTAGCATTATCACCATATTTACCATATAACAAACAGTTATACTGCTGACGTAAAAATCCCTTTGAATGCGGGCAAACAGTATATGAAGGAAAAATGGGCTTAAAATGCTTTAAAAAAAAATTATTTTTTTTTTGTTTATTAATGATACAGTGTGATTAATAAACAAAACTGGATACGAAGAATACTGACTTAATGAAGCCAGATAATAAAACCAGTATGTGAACAACTGCACTATCAAACCACTTCCTGGAAAATAACAGCTTGTTTTTTAATTTGAACTAGTTAATGCAGTTGTATATTGTCAATATTAAAATTCACCTTTTGAATTTCTACCATTTAATTAATTATTACTGAATGTTTTTAGAGGGACTAAGTCGAAATAAAATGGTTGCCTTTTCCCTTTCTACCTTTTAGTTTAAAAGGGGCTAGTTACAACAAAACATAATCAAGAAAAATCCCCCATATATTTATTCATAATGATCAATATCTATAACACAACAAAACAATGATCAAATATTTAAGTTACAGTGCATGTAATACAGACTTGAACTTCAAGTGCTGGCTACTCAACTTCTATAATTTTCCCTGCCCTGGCCTTTCCTGACCTCTCACAAGCCTACACAGCAATGTGAAAAACTACTGCCTATTAACAATAAAGCAAACTTTAAAACTTAAAACTTCTCATCAAAAATCCAGACACAAACATAATATGCAAGTATTTAAGTGCAGTGCCCATTCATTTTACTAGCAGCAACCTAAATATCAGGCAATGACCATAAGTCACATTATAATCTTTCAACACAGTGCCCATCTAATAGATGGAAAAGAGTATGACAAGTCAAACTTGGGGTTTATTTTCTACACTGTTGCCAGTGACTTGCCATCTGACTTCAGTCAAAATCATAGCCTCTTGATGCCTCACTTTTCTCATCTGCACAGCAGTCAAATTAATAGTTCTTTATTATAGAAGGATATTGTGAAGTATTTTGTTTAGTGCTTGACATATCTACATGAAAATTCCTATGTATTTAGGTAAACTGAAATAATTTTTCTAATTAAAATGGAAGCTACATAAACACAATATAAAACTCAAAAGGGAAGACTGCAGCAATATGTTAAAACTGACTTTTGTAGCTGTTCACAGTATTGCTAACCAACAAGGTACTCAGCAAAAAGTACCTAACAGAAAACTACAATGTACAATGGAGGCTATTTATTCCTTTCTATAAGCCTTTAGTAGTTTCACAGCCTTTAAGAATCTGGTGTTTTATGCCCAATTTATCATTACTTTTTTCACCTTCTTCTCAAAAGCACGCACAATCTGACTAGCTGAAATATCTGAACTGTCTGGGAAGGCTGAACAAAAATATATGAATTTTAGCAACTCTGTTTTTGTCAGGCTATTAGCATCTTCCCCACAAGAGTCAGTTAATTAGGTTCTATGACTGTTCTTTTCATTATCATTACAAAAGCTGATGCTACACTTCTCTGATTTAGTCTACAAAGGTGCACATCTATCCAGTCTTCTACCTGATTCCACACTAACATGGCTAAGTACCTTTCCCTTGATCAAAAGGTAATGTGAAACAAATGAGATTATTCAAAGATGTATCTTACACACAGCTTCAGAGAATTGCTGGTACATAAACAAATTAGCTTTCACGGGTTATTTCCACACAGGTACATTTTTTGGTACTGTAACTTAATAGAAGTATATATGGAATGATACAAATAGAGAGAAGGACACTTCAGAAAAATCATGATCTTTGTTAACACGCCGTGGCCCACATTCTGAAAGCAGAGAATCACCAGGAGCATGAACTGCAGTTCTCCAGATTCTGTACTGGCTTCCAATAGCTTTGCAGGAACAATTCAAGGTTCTGGTTTTGTTTTAAATCAGCGGTCTCCAGCCTTTTTAGGTCGGAGATCAATTTTAGAATTTAAAAGGAACTGAAAATCTACGACCCCGCCTCCCTGCCCAGCAGGTAAGTCTGTGGGACAGGGAGGGAGGAGGGGAAAGGGTTGTGGGTAGGCGGAGCAGATCGAGGCCCCAGCTCTAGCCCTACTTCCCTCACTGCTGGAGCCTTGAACTGCCCCCCCCCAACTTCCGCAATGGTGGGGAGGTAGTGAATGGGGCAGGGGCAGGCCCTGCACAGCTGGTGTGGGGTGGGGTGGGGTACAGCACCCCCAACCACTGTTTCCAGCCCCAAGTGCAAGCACAGGCCAGGACTAGCAAGAACAGCCTGGTGCAGCCTCCCAGGATCCAGCTTGTCTTCCCCCATGTCCGTCAGCCCCTGGCCCCCAAGTCCTTGAAGAGGGGGGAGGGAAGGGGGGGTAAGCTGCACCGGGCTGTTTTCACTGGGCTTGGCCCGTGTTTGTGCTTCAGGTGGGTGGTGGCGGCAGCTGGGGGTCTCTGGTCCCCCCCCTCCCATGGCCTTGTCCCAGCACTGCTGCAGCCTGGCTGGGAAGAGCCTGCCCCACTGGCAGATCTGGGGCCATGTGCTCTCTGTGCCATCCCGGGCCTCCCCATGCCCCCCAGACGAGCCGCTTGCGGCTCTATACCCCATCCTGAGATGGCTGTGTGGGGCCTGCCCCTGCCCCATTCCCTACCTCAGATCTGCTGCAGCCGCCAGCACTGCTCTAAGTTTTTTTTTTTTTTGGGGGGGGGGGGGGGCATGTGCCCCCCCGATCAGTGTGCAGTGGTGGCAGCTGTCACTGCAGGCTGGGCTTTGCGCCCTGAGCCCTGCTGCCTGTGTCCCCTAGGCTTCCACCCCTTTCCTCCCCCACCGACTGACCAGTTGGGCAGCTTTTGCCTGGCAAAAACACATAGGAAGTTGTTTTTTTGTAGGTGCTCCTCAGTTTTGGAACTTCTTCCCCCTTGAGGTTTGTCAAAGCCTGAGTCTGGATATTTTCTACAAGTGCTGTAAGACCTTTTTTGGGCAGGCATTTTAGCAAGCAAGTCTAAGCTGGGACATTATTTAGGGAGTTTTTGTTTTATATCTTATCTTACTGTTTTAACTGCTTTTATAAATTATTTTAAGCTACCCAAGCCTTTGCTGTGAAGGGCAGCATATAAACATAATAAATAAATAGCACTAGAGGTCTACCCTCACCTAAGCTTACTAGCTGTTTCTTGGCAAAATGCTTGAAGCTTCTTTCCTGGTAACTTCATATCTACTGTTTAAAGAAACAGCTTTAGAGAAGGCATGTTAACCATGCAGTAGATATATTCTATTCCAAGTACTGCACCTTTAAATAAAACAATCTCTTATTTGATATTCTCCAAAATAGGACCTTTTTGCAATAAAATAATCTTCACAACAGTTCAAGCATTGTGAAATGGAACAAAATCCGCTGGAAGCTGCACAAGCAGTTTTTTTGGTGTTTCAAGACTTTAAGCCTAATTTGAGGATAGAGATGAAAGTTGAGGATGGGGGAGAGGGGGGAGGGGAATGACACGGACAGGGAGAGCAGCTTCTTTTCCCTCCCTCAGGAAAAGATGGAGCTTTAACCCTGTAAGCTACTATCCTTGGCTACTTGCGGACACTTCCCCCCCCCCCACACACTTTACCAGAAGCAGCAGCACATTACTTCAACCCAGCTCTGTAGCATCTGTACAGATTGGGTGCTTCAGTGGAGCTTTCTGGAGCTTTTACTAATGCTGATTTAATCAGCTATTAGATAAAAGTGCCAAAAAAGCCCCACTAAAGTGTGCAATCTATACAGATGTTGGGCAAGCTGAATCCAACTAATGCATTGCTTCTACTGGGCATGCACTGGGCACTACGCAGGAGCAAGCAGAATTTTAAGTAATGTGCCACTTTTTTTTTTTAAATGCCTGCAAGCAGCCCTTATTTCTTATAAAACTGAACTTCATATCAGACTTCTGACAACATATACCACACAATAGTGTTGTAATAGCCATTATAATCCAGGGGTTATGCAAGAAGCAGGATCAGTTTGATAATTTATTTTATTGGACCAACTGTATAGTTGAGAAAACCTTCCTGGGGTCTGGGAAAAAAGCAAGCTAAGTAGAACAATTATTTTTGTTTAACCCCATTATGTATGTGAAAGGGTTCACTTAAGAAGGGAAATGGGCAGTAAAACTATGGAGCAAAGAGAAGTTAACACAAGTAGTTGTAGACCAAGTAAAGAACAGCTGAGATGCATAAACCTAATTATGGAAATGAATAAAACCATCCCAAGTTAAGAGGGCTGTTATTCTCTGGGGAACATAGAGAGGTAATCAGAAGGGGCAGATAACTTACAACAAGTCATAAAACCACTATCTTTGTTAACACCCTGGTGTTACTAGTGTCCAGTAAAATTATGAATTGTTGTTTTCAAACTCATCTTCTGAAAATATTGACGTGAGGGCAAAAATTCTATGATCAGAGATGGAATACTTGTTCTGTGAAAAGTGTTCTCCACCAGTGACTGGGTGGTTTTGTCCTTTGTCATTTTTCTGAGAGTTCATTCTGGAGCATATGGATTGTTTATTTTGTCCAGTGGAGCTTCCATGAGGGCAACTGGCGCACTGGATGAGTTATGTCATGTTTTGTAATGGGCATATATAGGATCTATGGATTCTGATGGCTTTGGTGGGGACAGGTTTTGAAGTTGCTTTTCAGGCAGGTTCTGGTTCTGCTTGGTGGTTACTGATCAGAGAAGAGTTTGCTTCTGGTAAAGAGCCTGGGGTGGGGGGAGTGGGGAGAGGTGAGGAATATTTATTTTAAGGTGCAGAGCCCTTGAAGTATCAGTTATAATTGTCTGATGATCTTATAGGTTCCAGCATCAAATATTTTGGGCCAATTAAGGGTGTGTGGTCAGCGTAGGTTTTCTTTTTGTAGTATAGTAGGTTTGTGCAGGATATCTGGGTGGCATGTACAAACATACGGGGTATTCTTCTGATGGAGTGTCCCTGTTGCGCAGTGAGACTGCTCTTACACTCTAAGAGAAGGAAAATAATCTCTTTGTTTGTGGGCTTAATTCCAACCCCTTTTCTGCCCTCAAAAATAGAATATACCATTAGCCCTTCTCATAAAACTTCTCTTTTGACCTCTTCCAACTTCATTTAAAAAGAGGCAAGAAATCTTGGTTTGCGTTGTTTCCAAGATTCTGCTAACTAGCAGGTACAATTTGTGACCACAAAGGTACTACCTGAACTACCACTCAGTCACCCATGATCCTTCCTATCCCTACATGAGATGACATGTTGCTTCTCTGATTTACTCTCAAAAAGAAACAGGCCTCTACACCCTAAGACATTTCTGTTCCTTTGCAGACACTAGGTAACTCAATTTTGTTCTGCACCTTTTCCTTCAACAACCATCCCAGGACTGGTTGAAAATGAACTGATGTAAACATAAGAAAAATATAGCACTTGACATTATTTTCTATTGCCTGTATTCAGGGAAGAGATTTATGTTTTTTTAAAAAAAATGTTAGCTTTTAATTTTTTTAAGGAGAAAAAGAAAGTAAGGAGTAGTAAGTTTACAAGTAACTCTGTAATTAAAAAAATGGTTGCACTACACATACAAATTGACATCTAACAGGAAGTTTAATGAGACCTCTTTATTGAGGTGAAGTTATGTTCCTGTAATTTGGATTGCTATTAAAGATATATTAAAACACCATTTTAGAACATCACTACTGAAATAAAAGAGAAAACTGAGAATTCTTGTTGCTCTGTAATAGCCATGGTTTAAAAGCAGATATGACAATCTTTTTAATGAGTATTCCAAGACAACGGATGGCATTGTACATTCTACCACTAAGAAAATATTTGAGGGACTAAATGATACGGCAGTGATTACACAGCATTGCACTTCTAGATTGCTCACAATTGATCCAGGCAAGCAATAACTGAAGATCATGACCAGATATCTTAAGGCTCTTCTGTGGCATGTATTGAGTATTATGGCAGTTTCTACCCAATTCTTTATAGCCAAGTACCCACACTACAAAATGATCCTTTGTTGGCTACCTCAGCCAAGAACACTGTTATACACTCTCACCACTACCTGGAACCCCTGCAAATTAGTCAGTTTAGAGGCACACTGGTAGTGTGGAGGCTTGCACAGATGCTCATTTTCCTGCGTTTATTCTGTGGATAAACAAAACGTTTCAGTCTTCAGTGTTGCCAACCTGGTATCATTTGCAAATGCCAAGGAACTTTTGACTTACCTTTCATAATTTAGTTTCTATGACTCTTTCCACATTATTCCAGACAATAGGGCTATGATTTCCACAAGAAGAAGGGTATCTATAGAGACCCAATCAGATTTTGTCATCCCTAAGGCAGGGAACTGATGACCAAGATATCAGAAGGCTTGTCCTTCAACAGCAGAAGTATCTGAACGATGTATAAGGAAACAACTGGAACAAATAATTTTTAGGAAAAATATGTGAGGTACTAACAAACATCACCATCTGACCTCTCACAACAGTGTAATATGAAATATGTTTTAAATTAAGAAATTTCAGAAAGAGCGAGATGTCTAGAATAATGTGGAAGGAATCATACAAACTGGACCAGACATGTTATACTTTACTACCTCTACTTCCTTTCCACATTATTCCAGACAATAGAGACTCTTAAAGCAGGTATAAGAGAAGGATGAGTACATAAAGAAAAAAAAGATACTCAGTTTTAGTAGAGACTTTTGCCTGAAAACTGTATTTTGGAAGATGTAGCATCAGTCAACTGGAACCCTGGACTGTAGCATCCATCAAACAAATAAAGACTGTACTGTGTCCAGATAAAACAACTGATGGCTGGACTTCTTTGTCCACAAACCTACTACAAAAGAAGTAGATTGTACCTTAACTCACTCTTTTCAAACCTTTGTTTACCTACACAAGTCTCCTCTATTCTTCCTCAACCCAGTTACATACAGAACAAAACTTCTGACTGATGGCAAAACCCAAGTGTCATTTGAAAGAAGTCTATCAGACCAGCAAAGTGTTGAAAATTCTTAAATAAATGTATTTCATCTAATTTATTTAGTCTTCTTATCTTAAAAAGATGACACACTATCTACTGGTTTAGGTGAAAAGAAGAAACATTTAGAAATAAATGCAGGAACTATTCACAATAGCAGCTTTTCCTCAAAAGAAAAAAGAAGTGGCTTGCTGCAAAATTCAAACGCTAAGTAACCCACTAAAAATCTAGGCTAGATAAAAAGAAAAGAATCCAACATGTCTATTGTTAACTTGGGGCATTTAATAAGAAAACCACTGATCGCAGGCAAAGTTTTAGATTTCTGGAGTCCTTCAACATGTACAATGTTGTGTCTCATCCATTTTTGTCAGAATTCTAGACTGCTTGCTGGTGAAGTGCTAAAGGAACTGATTTTTTGTGTAATGCATTGTGCACAGAACATAAGAGTATATTCTCCAGCAAGATGATGAAGCTGAATTTTTTGATCTCTAAGGATATTATAGGATTCTGGAAGAATATTTCTTGAGTAATTAATATTTAGCAGCAAGATCAACAATGAATTGGAATGGTATAATGATTCTTATGAGTGCCAGTTTTCACAACCCATGTAGCCAATGTAGAATCACAAAAACTTTTGTGTAGAAACTTTGTTTTTGTGCTAACTGAAACTTGGGGTCAATTAAATGGCTAATTAAAAAGAACAACCTTTTTTTGGATTGAATGGGTCTATTCCTTCAAAATTCTCCACTGGCTGAAAAACCTGGAGACTTAACAGCTGACAAGAATGTCACCTGATTTACAGTTTGTCTTGCTCAAAATCCTGAAAATCCATGTTGAAAAACTCTTCTAGAAAGGAGGCACAGATCACAAAGATGGCATCCTTGAAGTCATCAATTTGTTGTATTCCAACAGTCTTCCTTGTTGCCTCCTACTCTCTGTAAATATGCTGAACTGTTTCCTACTTTATAAAGCAGTTCCTCTGTAAAACCAGCCTTCAGATCATAATGGATGATGATTCTCATATACATTCTAAACTAAGATAACTTCATGTTTAATGACTCACTGTGGATTAGTCAAATGATCGACTTTTGTGGTGAGATTCTCAAATTTGACCACTTGACCCAAGAGAACAGGAACTCCTGACTATATGAATGAGGACGACTGGAAGTTGGTATTTCTTTAGAATCATTTAAATGAATCTAAATGGCAACTGCCCCTTGTTCCTTTATGCACAGCACCATGGCTTACAGACACACACAATGGAATATACAGTATTTCCACAGTTATTTCCTTTCCAAGTGCAAAATGAGTTATGGCTGTATTCAAGAGATTTCTGCAATGGAAATGGTCAGATTTGTAAAAATAATCTTGGGTGACCTATTACTTGATGAATAAACTGTGAATGTGTGGGTCTATACATTCTTGATAATTAATCTGAAAGGATGAAGTAGCTGGTTAATGAAGTTTCCTCTAGATGATGAGAATGGTACTCTAATTTAAGAAGTAAAGAATTTCTTGGATTGACCTGAACAACTTCCTGAAACTGATTCTACTATCTTGAATGGTAGAATTACAGGACTATTTTTGCTACTCTTGGAAAGTAACAATATTTTTCTTTTGATACTGGGTAAAGATAAAAGATCTTAATAGAGTATAAGTCATTTCTTAAATGAAATACTTAATACTAGCTACACTAGCTGTTCTCCAGTTGTGTTCTCTTGGTGCACATGCAGTTTTTGACTTGCTAGGTACAAATACATTAATAAAAATTGTCACATATCCTGAAGGATTTTTACAGAAAATCCTGTATATCTATAGGAAATACTGGAAGTACTACATAATTGTTGTTACAATGCATTAACTTTCCATGTGGACATGGTTATTTTAAAACAGCAGCACCTTTTCCTATTAACTTTTACCACTGTCAAAAACCACATAAGGAAATTCAGGACAAGCAGGGGTACACTGATAAAGATTTTTTGGGCTAATCCCGATGGTCAATTATTGATCAACCATATTGGCCGATACTGATCCGATTGTCGATATGCAGCCTGGCAGCGTGGAGAACAGCATACGGCTGCTAAGTCTATTGGGGGGAAGGGGCGTAGTAGAGGGCAGATCGAGGTCCCCATGGTGAGGGAGTGGGGCTGGGGCAGGCGCTGCACAGCTGGGGTGGGGCAGGATGCAGGACGGAGCCAGTGGCTCTTCTGGGGGCTGGGGGGTTGGCTCCCGCTGCTGTGTGCACCCTGGGGGAGGCATGGAGGGCATATGCCCCCCCGGATCTGTGAGAGTGGGCTTCCTGCTGCATGCTTGGGGCTGGGGCTGCATTGGGATCGTCCCAGCAGGGCTGGGACACGTGGCAGCACTGGGAGGGAGGGGAAGCACTACAGCCACCCCAAAATTCACTCTATCCCCCCACTAAGCACAGACCTGGCGCAGCCCCTTGCCCTGAATGCGCAGTGGGCAACCTGCAGTCACCCTATGCAGAGATCCAGAGGGCACTTGCCCCCCATACCCTCCCTGGGGTGCGCATAGTGGCGGGAGCCACCTTCCCTCCCTGCCCCCCACCCCACACACCCCGGGCAGTGCCTGCCCCTGTCCCAGTCCCACTCACTCCCTCACTGTGGGGGCCTTGATCTGCCCCGCCATGCCCCTTCCTTCCCCCTCTCCCTCCCTCTCTCCCCCACAGACTCACCAGCTGGACCTTCTGTCCATGCTACACTCCTGGCCACATGCATGCTGCGGATGTGCGCATGAACATAGTATTTATCGATGACATCATCGGCTACATCAGCCAAAAAAGTCAATTGCCAATAATGTCAATTTTGCTTTTATTGGTGCCAATATGATATGGACTGATGCATCAGTGCACCTCTAAGTAAAAAGCATGCTAATTCTGGAATAAGAGCAGGGTAGGGTGGATTACAATGACAGAAGTATAACATACTAGAAGACTTGTATGTATATACTAGAAGAGCTGTGTGGTAAATTCAGTGTTAAAGTTGTTATATTAAACTAGTTCCATGTTGTTCAGAAATTCCTTGCCCTTCTATAAGATCTGTTTTTGTAATTCGTGCAGGAGAGACCTAACAGAGAAGTAATGCTGAATGACATTTTTTCACTTACAGAATAAAACTTGTTAGCAATACAAAATAGGAGAAGAATGCTGACATCTTGCTGATGCAAGTAAGCAGTCTGCTCTGAAGAATTTACAGTCTAGTTCAAGCAGGCAACACAGTTCTAAACCAACAACGTATCTATTTCATGATAAGATGTTGAGAAAACTGATAAATCTTAGGACTACTACAGAATTTATCCTTCCAAAATGTTGTGAATAAAGATGTGCTTTCAGGATGGACCCTGGAGGAGAAAACGACGGTTGCCAGATATCAGGAATAAGGAACAGCCTGGAAGAGATCATGAGAATGAGAGAAGAAGCATTTGGTAAGAAGAGAAACTTGGGTGGAGAAGTAGAAACAAGATCTGATACAATATATAAGCAGGACTGGATTAATCTGCAAGGGTGGGGGGAGGTTGGGAAATAAAGAGAAGCATGGTGAATGTGAAGGCAAAGGAGATCACAAAATGACTAGAATGAGAAGCAAGATGGTACAAGTTGACAAAAAGTTTATTCTGGAAGCAGCATTTTCGATAGATATGTAGCAGAGGAAATAATCGAGATATGGAGAAAAAAATTAGCAATGGGGGTTAAACAGAAAGGACAGATGCTGCAAAAAGACCACCAACAGGATTTAGAGACTGTCTATGTAAAACAGAGGAAAAAAGAACAATATTAAGGTTGACCCAGAGTTTTGATGCCTAATAGGTAAGTTGGAAAATAGAAATGTAA
>NW_005841841.1:1836143-1839506 GCF_000455745.1 Alligator sinensis | reverse complement strand
GGAAAGAGCAGCTTTGGGAGAATCTCAGTTTTTGTTAGGTTCAGCTTGAAGTAGTGGAGAGACATCTAGGTGGAAACATGTGAAAGGAAGTCAGGTGTGTAAAACCAGCTGCATGGTGATGGCAGCTGAAAGAGCAAAAGTACCATAAAGGCACTTAGTAAAAGAGCAGAGAGAAGGAAAAAAATGAAGAACCAGCTCTAAAGATATACTGAAAAAGGAAGAAAGACGGGATGCAGAAGAAGCTGCTAAAAAGAGGAAAATCAGGAGAGCATAGAGACATGAAATTCCTGGGACAAATGTGAGTGATCTCCTCATTCAAAACAATGGCTAGATCAGAAGGATAAATATAGAGAAAAGGACCTTGGACATGTCCACAAAAGACTGAAAGTTGTTGGTATTCTTAGAGTGGTATCAGTGGAGTTTATGGAAATCAGATCCATTAAAAAATTCAAGGAGAAAAATTTGAAGCAGCAGTTTGTTAAACTTGGAGGGAAGAGGGAATTGCTCCCCTACTGAAGAAGGAAAATCCATGGTATCAATCCCCTAACCTGTCAATAAAGTCATTAAAAACAGACTGGGTCTTCATCTGTGTAGACTGAATAAAGCATAACCCTATTGTCTGGAACAATATGGAAGGTAGCTAGAGGAAATAAAATTCACAGAAAGATGTAAATATATTCTGTTAATGAATATACATACATATCAAGATATAGGTATCTTATGCAATACTCATACCATATTATTACAATTTATAAGAAGGTTTCAGAAGTTATACCTAATGTGATCACACCACCTAATAGCATAGAGTATTCAGATAAAAAAACCGTACCTGTTACAATGGCACAACACATTAAGGTTGCTTTAGTTACCTTCAATTCAGTTTCCTTGGATTTAGTTTTCAAGGCCAGTTTTGGTTCTTTATGTCTGTCAACTGTGGTGAAAGGACCATACTAAAGTATTTCTGCATTTTTCAGTTATACTTCGACCAAGTCAGTTTAACTTCAATTCAGTCATTTTAAGGGAATTTCATTAATGTTTTAACTTACATAAAAATGTAGCATATACTACTGACAAATTATCAATTTAGATTGATCATGTGCATATTATAAATGTCATGAAATTCTTTTAATGCAAGAATTGTGTGCCAAGATGTTTGCAAATTTTTAATTTTATAGGGCTCCTCTTGGAAATGTACAATATTTTTCTTGTACTATAGTACATAGTGTAGATTGTGGTATTGAAGGCAAAATACAAGATAAATTTCTTACCTCCAGCAACTAGTCCAGACTCCCCTAATTGAATAGCTACCCCAAAACCACCAAGCTTTACAGGTGCTGAGTTTTCCTTTGAGGCAAGTAGTACACAGTGTGGCTGAAAAGAGAAACCCACCAGACATAAGATTATAATACAAAACTACTTGCTTAAAGACTGAACATATCTTTTTAATAGAGCAAAAAGAAGCTTAAGTTTCTATCCTTTGAGTAGAGTCCCACATTGGCATCTTTTCACTTCTTCATTTGAAACTTTTACTTTGGTAGTACATAAGCTCCTCACCCCTTACTGCCTTCCCTCTGGACACGCCCTCACAGGGCACAGCCTCTGCTCAAGTCTTGTCAGTACTCACAAAGACCACAACTTGAAGTCCTCGTGACAGAAAATAAGGACTTTATGAGCCTTTGGCAGTTCCTCTTTTTATCTCTCCTTTCTTTTTTTATCTCTACCTTTCCCCCTCAAGAACGTTGTACAATGCTCCATCTTTTCAGTCAGAGGATCCTACTCAGATATGTTATCTGTGAGACCTTCAGAAATGGTATAATACATTCTTCTGGAGCTCCTTACATTATTTTCAACTTCCACTTGCAAAAGAGAAGACAACTGCCCCTATAATAGTCTACAGTGACATAGTGGAGAAACAAACTAGTTCAGGCCTTGAAACAGGATTCTCTGCATGGTAGTTTGTGCTTCTCTTCTTCCACGATTCATGCCATCAGTCACAGATACAAAATAAAGCAATTGATAATATTACATAACTATTTTAGGGGATGTGACTTACGCTGGAAAAAAGTCTAGAATACATCCGACTAAGATAGGCTGCATACCACAATGAACCCCAAGAGAACTTGCATTTGCTCGCAGTTGACAGATCAGTCATATTACAGTGTCTAAAAGGACAATTTGCCAACTATATATTTGGAGAATAATTTGCTGCACGTTACAAAACTGAAAGCTATCAATAAGCAATGCCTCCATCTCCCTCACAATCCAGGTATTTAAAGTAGCTAGGAAGCATGAATCTGTTGCCTTAAGTGTTGGACTTGGTCCAAGTACTAACCATACTTCTAGAAAAGACTGGAACTTGTATCACAGCAAACTAACAGGCTTAAAGTTAATTCCAATGATAGGAACCTGCTGAAAACTCTAGCACACAAGAAACAAGAGTGTTGAATACAAGGGTGCTATTTGTAACAAAGCCATTTAGTATTATTACTGCCTTTTAATAAATGAAGTACATATATGGTTGTAAAGAATTCCCCTTGAATGTGGAAAAGAAACTCTACAAACCTTCTTCATGAATGGCAAACCATACAATGGCCATGGAGACTCCATGTTGGTCAGATACATGAGGATTAATTACATATTCAACATTACTTCATCTTGAAGGCTTTCTTTGCTAAAGGCCAACAGTACCACATGAGTTTTAACTATATTCAAATAATCTAATTCTGGGTCATATTAAAATAAAAACTTATGTCAGGTTATAAAAAAAGCGATCTACCACCATGCCTACTCAATTCCTAAAAAAAGTCACCTGTTTTTCTATCCTATATTTCCTGATCTCTTAATTATGGGTATAGATTGGTGCTCAAATCTATGGCACGGGTGTTTTATCAATATATAATGGAAAATGTATTAAAATATGCTCCAAATATTATATTTTAAGTGCCAGCATAAGTGAACCAGCTTCATTCACCTACAAAAACAGTGAATGATGTTGTTTGGTTTAGTCAGGGTGTTCTCCAAACTGAACTGGAACAGGGGAATGAATGTTTTGTATTAACCTCCTGGTTTCCCAATTCAGGAGTTAGCCAGAGGCTAGTTAAGGACATAATACAATTCAGAGCACCATGAGGAATGCTGCAAGTTGTGCCTGTTACCTGTGCTTCAGCCAGTGAGGTCTGCTGGAATGCCACGCACTCTTTAATACTTGGATATAGAGTTCCTGAGCTGGAAGAACCCCAAGCTAACTGAGTCCCATTTTGGCCCAGAAAAAAGGAGACATATTAGCCTGAGAATTTAAGCTGCTTTGTCAAAAACAGCGCATGCATTTGATGAATTTTTATGATTATTATTTTCTAAATCTTT
>NW_005841841.1:1814354-1836133 GCF_000455745.1 Alligator sinensis | reverse complement strand
TGGGGGGAAAATAAACAATGCCTGACAGAAGACAACCTCCAAATGAGTCTGGCTGAAAGCTGAAGACTCCACAAGCAGACTTTATTCTCAACAAATAAATACACAAGGATTATTAACACATGGTTCTCATTTCAAACAGGTTAATGTGCTTGATAAATCTAAATGATATTCATGAACAGACCTGTAACTTGGGTTTGTATATATGAGTACTGCCTGACTCTGTTTTTAATCTTTTGTGACCTACTAGGAACATTGTTTTCCATTCTATCTGGTATTCTGTCTAGAAAAGCATAAACTTGTATGTAACTTTTTATGTAAGCCTGCAACTGTCTTGCATACAGTGCACTACAAAACACAGTCATTTGTGGTGATAATCAACTTTACTTCCTCAATTGTTGTTTTGCCTGCAGACAACACCTATGCGAACATATTTCAGAAAGAGACAGTTAACCATGTTAGAATGGGCATATTTCAGGAAATAAAAGAGTGGCTTTAACTGAAACATTTGCTGGCTTTTGACAAAGATGGGATATTTCGAAAACTGATGTGGTACTGTAGCTTTTGATCACCAGAATTTCGGAGGCAGAAATTTCCAGCATAGTAGCAAAAACACAGTTTTCCAATACAAATCCATTGGAAGTTTTCAGGTAAAAGCCAACATGTCCAGTTATTTTATTAAGTCTTAGATTAAACCAATTCAGATTCAGCAAAAAATAAAATTAACATTTCTAATGGAAACTTATGGCTGGCAATGCGTAACTGCGTCCCCCCCCAATAAAGAAGAATTAAAAAAAAGAGCTTGCTGCAACAACATACAGGGGAAGTTAGAACTTGCTGACACAGCTGATTCTTATCACTTGTACAGAGAAGCTTTGGCCAGTTTCAGTTTAAGACATGCAACGTTCTTCCTCCTTTCCTTCAAAAGCTGGTTTGGAAAACATCAGTGGAAGAGGTGCTTAGTAAACAGACTGTGAGTATTTTCCTTTTAATTACAGTTAAAAGTAAAACAAATTTTCTTTGAAAAATAAATTGCAAAAATACTACTGACCACTAAGTTAAAAAATTAAATCACAATCTTAAAATGTTAAGTAGATTATGTCTAACTGGTTCCTGGAGAAAATATTTATCCTGGCAGATGAGAAACATTTTGCTTCTAAAGCCTTTTACACTTCAACTTCTATGCTGCTTCTTCACTTTAATTGTATCATTGGGCAGATTAGATAAGAACATGAAAAATGTGTAATTTAACACAGTGGAATGTTGTCTTTAAAACACTTTTGAAGCAAATACCCTTTTAATTGAATCAAACATCTTTTAGAATAATCTGAAGCTCACATGCTGTGAGCCCTTGTAATGCAGTGTGGCAATATCACAGACACAGTAGAAGTGTAATTTAGGTAAGATTATTTACAAGTTGTGTGAAGTTATTTTCAGTACATTCCCAAACACCATCATAAAATCATTCAGTGTGGTATACCAAAATATTTCAGCTCTTCTACTACAGTATTCTAAATCTGAGCATGCAACCCTATGGATTACCTCTTGTTAGTATTAGGATTTTCCCCCTTTATTCTACTATTGACCTCCTTCTATGTGGTATTATATGATAAAAAGTTTGCTATAGTTTGGAATTAGGAATCTCCCCCCATTTCGATTTTCTATATGAAATATTAGAGTAATGTACAAAAAAACCCAATAGTTTTAAGCTTATAGGAAGCTAAGATCTTGCTTCAAAAGAATCTAAATGAACCTGCCACTTAAGCTATATATAAACCAGCATTTCACATTTTCATATTTTGACAAATGCATTCATGTGAGGTGGCAAATAAAGTAGGTTCCTCAAAGAAGAGTGGTGTTGAAGCTGACAGCTAACAGACTGAGTAGTACCATTTCCAAAATATGTAGAATATGTACCTATAAAAGTCAAGTATACAAATACAGAACTTAGTCTATGCACATACTTAAAGAACCACACACATTATTTTTACTGTTGTTCTACTCTTTTGGAGAACATTTAGTTATAGTAATTTCCTTTAAAATACCTTTAAAAATGATATATTAAATCTGGACAAATATTTTTCTCCAAAATACTTTTAAGCATATAAAGATAAGTGAAAGCCAACCAAAAAAACTAAGTCAGGGCCAATTCTATGCTGTCTCTACTTGTGGCTTTCTGCTTTCCCTCACTACAGTTTTAAGTAACCTGCTATTTCTTACATCTTTGGTTTTTCTGACCATGCTAATATGGTTTTAACTTAGTATTAGTTCCTCCTTCTGTATCTTTTATTATAAAGGTAATGTTAACAATTGTTAAATATATATACAGAATGATACAAATTAAAAAAAAAAAGATTACAATATACTGAAAACATCTATTGTTGCTTACAATTACAAAGCAAATACAAATATCCTCAAACTATCAATAAAACAATAACTACTATTACTTTCTAAGCTTTGAAACAATAAGTGACTTGCATGCAAGAGATGCTGGGTGCTGTATTTGAAACTGATATTGCTAGTTTCAGTGTTGGTCATTGTTCTGGTAGATTTCAATTTACCTCTATCACACTGCAGCTTCTGGTACAAAGTAATTTAATTGTGAAAGATTCCCAAAATCTCTCACACATGAAGGCTTGGTCCTCCTAAACCTTGGGGAAATGCACAACACCTGTAACTCAAGTTAGGAACTGGGTTTTGATGTCAAAGGGACTACTCATCAAAATAGCATAAATTAGCATTAGATGGTACTACAGGTTGCACAAACTCTATAATCAGCCTTATTTTGACTGAATTACTATGACGCTAATTATATACTCACTGCACATTTCAAGTTCTTACCATAAACTGGTGCTGTTATACCCTAGTTTTAGTGTTTCTCTTTCAAATTATCTGAGAATTAGGAGAATGCCACAGAAAACTTAACGGCTCTGAACAACTGGTAGCCAGAAGAAAAAAAAATGGTCTTGACAAGTATACTCTAAAAGTTAAAAATGGCATAACTAAGTTCACTCACAGTAGATTGGAGAAAAATGGTTTAAAGGCCTAAGAATGGTGGTCAACAAAGTATTCAGTAATACACCAATACTTTGTCTCTATATCTAAAAGCTGCTTTTTAGGAGTGTAGGAACCCATGTATGATGCTTGGTTGCAAATCCACAATCTCACCCTGAACAGTACGAACAAAAACAGAATTGCATCAAAGCACCTACTCAGATGTTTAAGATAAACAGATCTCTTCTTGAGAAGAGGGTAGAAAGAAATAGGTTTTTCATGTTTTTTAACCAAAGCTTTTTGAAATTTTTGCATGACATGGTAACCACCAGTTTAAAAGTGGATGATCCCCCCACACATTTTCAGTGATTAGTTTATAATAATGTTTATTATTTAGTGTAGAGTAGAACACTGTAAAATGCAACAATGTTACAAGAGAGCATGCTTGGGCATATTTTAAGAAAATGTCATTTTATATATTTTTAAAAGAAAAGTAGGAAGATTTTATTGGTAAAAATCAGAACCATCCAATGCATAAAACAAAATCATTCTTAGACCATTAAGCACAGATTCTGTCCTCTTATACTCCAACTGCACCAAATAGCCTACGATATTTCACAGTAATATATTTTTAACTCCTGTATGTGGGAGTACTTATCTGCATCTCAACAAGTGAGACTGAGACAATGTAATTTCATTTATTATGGTGGTGACCCCAAACTCACAGGTTAAACTTTTAGTTTTTCATGTTTTACGTTTTTTCACTAGCTAAATAATACAGTAATTTCTCTTTACATTTAATTAATGTATAAAGTGCTACCTTTAAAAGAAACACAGGTTTTATAGACATTCAATTTTTTTCTGGGAGAGCTGCTTCTCCCCCAGGCGAAACCATGAGTGTACAGATTTTCAGGCTTTTCCTCCTAGAGTAAAAATGGCTGCTCCAGGAGAAAAATAACTAGGGAACAACCAGGGTTAAAATCACTCCCAGGAGTGCTTTTCCCAGGACAGCAAATGTCTGCACATGCTGTAGCTCCTCTTAGAAGAGAATGCAGCCCTCCAGCATCCCCAACCCCACCCTAGGGAGAAAGTGTGTTGTTTGCTGGAATGCACTGCTCCAGCAGGGAACAAAACATACCTCTTTCACAGTCCCCACATTGTGCTGTGCAGGGAAACACAGGCTGACCATGGGCAGTCTGGGTCAGCCATTCAGAGCTGCCCTATGCATTGCTGACATCTGTCACCAGGCAGACTAAGGTGCACAGTGTCAACACTGCAAGTTCTTCACTCTTCAGGGCCTCAACATTCAAATGTCGGTACACATGGGTCTGGGTAAGATTTTCTACCAGGAGAAAAAATCTGAGAGAATTCTCCCAAATTGTTTGAATATATGTATGCAGCCACACTGGCAACACTTTTGGACAAAATTTAAAAACAAACAAATAAAACACTGCTTTCCTTATGTTGTTTGAAAATAACTTTTTGCAGGACAGAACCAAGACAACTCACCTGCTTTTTTGGTGGGAGACTAAAAAGGGAAAAAATGCAAGCGTCTCAAATTATAAAGCCGCGGACAATTTTTTTTCAGCATACCTGGTCCCTGTGGTACTTAACAGATAAAAAATAAAAAATTATAAATAATTTATTAACTGCTGCTTTTACATGGGTTAAATAGCTTGGTTTAAGACTATGCCTAGGACTGTGTTATAAAAAGTAACTGTGCATATGAAAAAGAATTCTGAAGATTTTTTTCTTTGCATCCACATAGAACTGAGTAAGAAAATTGTGTCTGATGATGGATGTGACCTCATCTGGCTTCCCAAACTCTTCTGGAGACTTCTGGAGTAATCCAAGTGAGCTGATGAAAAATTTTTCTTCAGAAACCCAAAACATTACCATCTGTCTTATGAATGAAGACTCCTTGTCTTTTACCATAATAGTTTCATACTCCATTATCTTTGTCATTGGATTGGCTGGCAATAGTATAGCTTTGTTTGCTTTTTTGTGTGTTCATTCCAAAAGGAATTCTATCCAGATTTACTTGCTAAATGTAGCCATCGCAGACCTTCTGCTGATCTTCTGCCTGCCCTTCCGGATATTATATCATATTAATAAAAACACATGGACACTGGGACAGATGTTCTGCAAGACTGTAGGAACCTTGTTTTATATGAACATGTACATTAGTATAGTATTGCTGGGACTAATTAGTATGGACCGCTATGTGAAAATCAAAAAGTCTATTCGACGTCCTACAGTGTTAACAACCAAACGAAGCATGTGTATTTGTTGCATAGTGTGGGCAATTGCACTAACAGGATTTATAGTAATAGTTGCCCAGCCTACTAAGAAGGAAGAACACAATTCTATTATGTGCTTTCATTACAGAGATAAACAGCAAAAAAAAATAGAAGCAAGTATAAATTATATTGTTGTAATAATCTTTTGGATAGTTTTCTTTCTACTAATACTTTCATATGTTAAAATTGCTAAGATCCTCCTGAAAATTTCAAAGAAAAGAGCACATTTCCCCAATGCTGGAAAGTATGCCATCACGGCAAGGAATTCCTTCATTGTACTCATCATTTTTACCTTTTGTTTTGTTCCTTTTCATGCATTTCGATTTGTCTACATTACATCACAACTGCAAAATACATCTTGTTTTTGGAAAGAGATCATTCACAAATGTAATGAGATTATGCTTATATTCTCATCTTTTAACAGCTGCCTTGATCCTATTATGTATTTCCTAATGTCCAGCAGTGTCCGTAAGACTGTACTCCAACTTATTTGTAGAAGAATTCACAGGGACTCAAACATGACAGACAGTACTTCAGAAATGAAACTGGGACAATCTACTCTAGAAGCAACGACCACCATTACTCCCCATTCAAGCTTTTTAAAAAAAAGGTCCCTGATCTGATCACTTAAACAAAAGGAAGACAACAACTTAATAAAATCCCCTGAAGAACTATTCAGTCAGTCTAAATCACAAATGTTTAATGGACCAGACAGAGCAATTTAAGAAGTGGCATTACTGTCTCCTTCTCCCTTTCCCTTTGTTAAAATATGGAAGGTCCCGGATCTCTTAACTGAAAAATGAAACTTAACTTCTTGTAGTTTAAACACTTCATTAAAACCCTTCACTTCTCCTAGGATTAATTTTCAGCACTGGACTTTCAGGGACAATTTTTCGACTCTGGACTCAATTTGTATGCGCGAAAAACTTCATAGATACAAACATTAGGTGTACATTAAGTAGCACTATTATTTACATGTTTTTAGAAACCACAGGATAAACGTCATACATGCCACATGCTTTTTTTCTGTTTGATATAAACCAACATAACCCCTGTATTTAATATTTGATAAATCTGTCTTTGAAGAATAATATATTTTAGAAGGCTTTAAAAATCAGTTTCTTAGCTGTTTTTATTGATCTAATCCTTTCACAGCAAGATATTTAATAATCTATTATGAATATGACTCAGACAGGAGGTAAAAACCATGAAGGCATGACAATGAATCTAAACTCAATGTCTTGAATGTTTTAACTTAGGTAAATAATAATATTTAAGACAGCTTCTTATACTTGGTTCCTTAAGGATTATGACAATAATGCACTGTATATATAATTTTTAGAATGTATATCCATCTCTTGGCTCAAGATTGTAAGCTCTTTGGAGCAGAGATCATTTTTATATTCTGGTTCTGACTGGATCTCCTAGGCAATACCATAAAACTAATAATACAAAATAAATACCTTCACACCTAGACACCTGGTATACCTAGATCTACTTTTTAGCCATAAACAAACAGTCACGTGGTGTCCTTCCCTCCCCCACCATGTTTTGAGCCAACAAGAAATTGTGCCCTTCTTTCAGAAACCCTCAGAAATGATAAGATGTAAATTTCTACACTGAATCAGAAATAACCAAAACAAGTTAAAAATGAAACTGTGAACAAAATAAAATTTTAGTTAACAGATATTCTGTAACATTTTAAGATTCTCTCACACAGTATTGCATTTATACTAGAGGCTTATTATAGGATTGTAATCCACAAAAAAGGGGTAAAGATCACAAAGTTATGATTTTGGGATATCTTCAGTGAAACGAGCAGTGGCATAAGAACTAACAAGGGTTCAATTTGTTTACCTTCAATGGAAAGCTGAAACCCAAGTGAAAGACTGGTTTTCTAAAACAAAACAAAAAAAATGTTGTGATCTGAAATTTGGTAAATCCATCAGTGATTTCATTATTGCAATATTTTGGTAGAAAAGTAAGTTATCACTATGAACTCAAGACAAGATGTATACGTTTATTTGGTTTTGAAGGTGCACCTTGCTTTGATTCCAGTTCCATAGTATGGCAGCTGTTACATTACTATTCAGGCAGCTGAGGAATTTAATGGCTCACTGTTCTTCACTACATAAGTGTTGATGATCATCTCTCCTCTTCGAGAGTCCTGATGTTCCATTAATCAAGTTAACCTTTCTTAGGGCAATTTTGCTGCCTGGTAGCTTTCTCCTGGTTTCTCTCCTCCTATTTCACAGCCTTGGAAACTCTTCAGATCTTTTCAGAATCAGAGATCAATCCAAGAAGACCAGTCCCCTGTAGCAGCTAAGGTTTCAGCTTTAGTTATGCTGGAAAAGGAGGGCAAGTAAGATGAAGATCAGGCTCTGTCCCTGCTCTATGCAGCCATAACACTGAGGAAAAAATCTAACTTTCTTCATTCTGCCTTTCAAAAACAAGGTGCATGTTATATTCCACGGCATGTTATGTGTGAGAAAATACTGTATTCAAAACCCCACGGACAGCAAGGCCACAGCAGATTGTTCATGCTGACACACCAAAACATATTATTTAATAAATCTTGATAGTAATGATTTTGTTCAAAAGTAATGCGATTTGAATTTTTCTACTATGGTATACTCAAAGATGCTATAAACTAAGAAAGAGAAGGTAACACAAATCTAAGCTTAACTTGATGCAAAGTAGCATTGTTTGTTGGTATTGATTTTAGGTATAATTTTACTTGTTTTGTTTCCCGTTCACCCAGATAGGAATGAACCTACATCACTTGCTTCCCAGAAAAGTGGTCTAACATGTAGGTTATGGGCTAGGCATTGGCCAGAACATTTGCCATACTGCTTCTTGAAGCCGGTCCACTGGGCAGCTAGGCAGGAATGACATGTGGGGCAAGTGGGTCAAGAACAAGCTTGTGCAAGGATGGCTAGAGTAAGATGGATGCTGCACCTGGGCTCCAGTCTTGACAGCAACAAGGGAGAACTATTCCACAGCTGTCTGTGGAAGTGCATATTAAATACAAGGTGTAGAAAAAACAGAAGGGCCAAAACCAGAAGGCAGGGCCTCCTCCTGTGAACTACCTTTCAAAAGGTAATTTTAAAGGTATTTTCTGATGCCCATGTTTGTTACAGTGGCCCAATTTGTATATGTGAAACTACAGCAGGCAGAGTGTTGTGAAACTAAAATTTAGCCTAAACACCAGGTTTATTTCATTTATAAAGTGCTAGATAAGAAGAGACTTGCCAAGTGGTTCACACCTCCATTTTACTTTTCATCCAAAAGAGGCCAAAATATGATGAAGCTTGCTACAGTACATACTATGCCACCCTTACATCAGGATGGATGGTGCATTGATTTTGACTGAACTGCCATAGGATTCAAAATACAACTTCACATAACAGGGTCAGAGTTGCCAGGCTGTACCATTCTTACCGACTGTACAATTGTACAATTCTAATTTTGATGGGACTAGAGCAGGAGTAGCACACTCCTTGACATAAGAGTGAGCTCATTATGGTTAGAAAGACAAGGGGAGATCTTATGCACATCATGCGGCTCTTTTGTTGAATTCAATGCGTAATTCCTGTAGACAGCCAAGGTACAGTATCAGCCATATTTCCCTCTATTTTACAAATATGCATATGTATCCTCATACCATGCTGTATATATTCTACTTGCACAAAATGTACTATATTTTAAATATATATTACTTCTGCTCACAGAGGACAATAAGGGAATATTTAAGTAAATTACATTCCGGACCTGTTATAAACTGGACAGATCTTTTAACAACTAAGTTGTCTTTGAAGACCTTCTAAAGAAATGCAAATGATAAACTTGAGAACACCAGACCTAAGAAATAAAAGCCAGTACTGAGTGACAAGGATATGGATATATTTTTGGTTCTGGTAAGCAATTTTTGTTCTCATACTCAGCTTAATTGTAATTCTGGTTTTAACTTGCACATCTGTACATTTCCTGGAAAAAGTTAAAATTTAATTAAATGTGGTGACTCAAAATTAGAAGCGAATAACTAACTTCCACAAATAGTCACAAAACACAAAAACGGAACTGCAGTCTTACACCACTGTTTTCAGTAACAGAGATGAATAAAGGCCAGATCACTTTTGGTTAGGGATAAGTCTTTAGCCTAAGACTGTCTCAGAAGCCATACCCAGAGGGCCATGTGTTGTACAGTATGAAAGGGGTTTCCAGAAACATTGTTTAAGTCCCATTAGGCCAAAGTAACTTTCTTGCATACCCCCTTCTAGGAACGATGGTCGTTTAGGAACAGTGAATACAGCATCTGTGCAGAGGATTGGACTAAATGACCTTCAAAGTCCCTTCTAATCCTATAATGATTGTGCTCCAACTTTAAAATTATATATATAATGATATGAATATACTAAACCCTTTGCATCAGCTAAAACAAAGAATGGTTTCTTTATGATATCAGTTAGGTTACAGAATGTCAATTTAAATGTTTCATGCTTTAATGAAAAGAGAAATTTTTTTCCCATGAAAATACAAAAAAGAAAAAAACATTACAATGCACAAGATCATACTGAAACGTCTAGTAAAAAATTCTGGATACTTCTGCCTGAGACACCAAATCAAGCTCTTATTTTCAAGCTCTCCCTGTTAGGAATGCAAATGCTGGTGATCAGTAGAGAAGCAAAATCAGTAGACAAAAACCTGCCAGCAACCAGCAGAATTTACCCTGACATGTGGATTTCTTTTTCTTTCTTTCTTTTTTCAAGTGACTAAAAAAAAAAAGAAACTTTTTAGGCATCATTATCAGAAAGAGCTATTGCAGATCAATATATTTAAATTGATAATTCAAGTGAAATTGTGGCATAACAGAATGCAGTAAAATCTTTCTTTTCTGACTACCTCCATCAAGTACAGTTTACATAGGAAAACTCATCTCAGAAGGGAGAGTAATCATGACCTACATTTTTTAATCCTCAGCCCATATTGTGAAATGGGACACTCTGGAGGCAACCTGAGGAATTTCACTAGAAAAATTCAAACTGTATTTAGTTGCATATGATCTGGAGCCCAAGTGTAAAAGTGATGACAAATTTTACTAGTACAAATAGACAGCAAAGACCTGGTGGGCTTAAATTTGCAAATGCCTGACAGAAGTTAGCTTGCTCATCTTATATATCTTTACTGTAAAGACAGCCCTGGACATGTGAATAATTTGTTTTACTTACAGATTTTGTAATAGCTACATAATAGGTTATAAAGTTATGATTTCAATATGAACACACATCTATGTATTATTAGAGACAGTACAAGGGCAACTAAACTTTACTGCAAACAATTACAATTCATTGATTAATATAACAACTTTCATTTTAGACATAAAATTAAGCCAAGGCCACAATGATAGTTGTAAAATTTACAGAAAATAAATTACTTATGTGCATCAACAGAGCACAGTCTATTCATTTCAGGCCCCAAGCCAACAATGAATGTAATTACATACTTCTGTCCATCCCCATTCAGCAATGCACTCATCTTCAATGGCAGTTAACAGGGGTTTATGTATTTTGCTGAATCAGCCTCTCTCACAGGCTTCTATATCATTAATAGAAAGAAAATTACAGTTTTGCTTTTCATTGTTTTTAATGAACACTCATAACAAAACTCATAACATTCTACGCTGAATTACTCACATCCATGTTACATAACTTCCCTTTTGGAAGCAGAATCCGGGTTGGAAGTTCACAGCAATATCCTTATTGTAAGTTTACTAATCACCCTACAGTTACAGGACATTATGAAGTTAAATATGAAATTTAAACAGGTTTGAAATTATTGCAAATTTTTCACATGTAGTACATAGTAATAGCACATAACAGGATAGGCTAAGCACAAGTTTAGAATAGAATATCAAGCCAAAATCTGCACTTCCCCTTTGAACTCCCTTCTTTTGGGGGTTTTATGCTGTGTTAATTTTTACTTTTAAATTTAATCATGCAATTATATGGAATAAATGAATCTATTAAGTAGCATTAGCCTTTTGTATCATGTAATTTGCAATAATCCTGTCTACGCAAACAATTTTTCATTTTGTTACACTATACTTGGAAGTGACCCACAATCTCCTTTTTTGTCAGTCTTTTTGCTATTATTATCCCATAAAAATTAAGGTGACTGCACACGCATCAAATTATGTAATGAAAACAATTATACAAATCTTGTTTTCAATGCACGTTTACTTTGTCTGAAAATGAAAGCTATAGGCACACACAAATGTGCTTATTTCTTGCCTATTTCTCCTTTTCTGTCACTAATCACTTCTCAAATTTTAATTTACTGTAGGTTTTGGGGGGAAGCAGGCAGAGGGGGCATGGGAAGCAAAGCAGTAGTTATTTTACTTTTCAAAGCAACTACTTTAACTTGTACATCTTATCTTATCTTAAATTATTATACCTGTGCTTCTGCAATTTGTGCAAACAATATGTAGCTGCCCTCTGTAGACAACCCACAGAAAAGAACTCTAACTACATCTGTCTTCCTGTCTATAGTATTAATGAACTGCACATAGAATTCTGCTCAGTTCTAAATGGTAACAGTAAATTTTAAATATTTGAAAGAGCCAATCTGTATTAAAAAAATAAATACGTGAAAAGGGCTTAACTTGAAGTACAAAAACATAATGGACAAATAGATCTCTTTTTAAAATTTCCCTTACAGGAAAAACATTTTTATGCCAAATGTCAGGACAGAATTACTGTGGTACCTAAGTAACTAACACACAAAATCAAAAAGGTGCAGGGGCAGAGCATTCTGTCCCAGGGAACTTAACGTTTCTAATGGCATGGGCTACGCCACAGTAGCAAGAAGTCCCGGCAGGTACATTCCTGAGCACACACCACATCTGGTTTTGCTTGCTGCTCCAAACCTCTGAGGCTACTCTGGGGATATCCCAGAGGCTGTCCTCAAGTACATCAGAAGCTGAGGTCTTAAGAACAAAGACCTGCCCCCAAAGTACCTTCATCATTGTATTTCCAAGTGCAGAGCATGTGGGCAGAAACAAGTGGCCAGGATGTTGCTGTCATAGCCTAACTGGCTATCCAGCTGTAGAAAGAAAAAACTTGAACAAAAATAAAACAATTCAACAAGTCAGGCAAGTTTGGAGCATCTATGTAAACCAGGGGTGAACAAAATACAGCCGTGGGCTGCATGCAGCCTGATAACTGATTGGATCTGGCCTGCGGGCAAGGGTCCACCAACTGACTGGAACTGGCCCAGGGCTGCCCCTGCAGCCCCGGCACATGTGCACAGCTTCCCAGCAGGGATGCATCCAGTGTGGCTGCAGCTGCCTAGGTACTCCTTGGCTCACCCTGCCTCTAGAGTCTCCTCCTCCTCCTGCCTCTGCTGCACCACTCCAGATTAGGGGGAGCTGCAGCCTGGTGGCTCCTGGCCTGCTTGTGGGGATCCACCTTGCTCCAGGCTGCCTTCCATCCATTCTACTAGCTCAATAGGATGTGCAGGAGGTCTAGTAGGTGGAAGGCAGCCAGTAGCTGGATCTCTGTAGCTCTGCACGCTGGGGCAGCAGCTGTCCAGCTGCAGCTCCCCACCAATGCCTAGAGCAGCACAGCAGGGACAGGAGGAGCCACTGGAGGTGGGAGGAGCCAAGCAGGACCCTGGCAGCTGCAGCAGCAGCACCAGGAGCAGCCCCACTAGGAAGCTGTGTGTGCTGGCTGGGGCTGTGGCTGGCAGGTGTGGGTGGGAGCACAGCATGGGCTGCTCCAGGCAGGAGTGGGTAGGGCTCAGCCCTGTAGGGTAGCAGTGGCAGGGGAGAGGGGCTGCAGGGCAGCCTGGATGCAAGCTCCATGCAGCTGCAGCAATAAGGGCCTGGCATTGGTAAGGTGGAGGCAGCTGCTTGTTCCCTGCACCCAGCTGCGTCTTCTGCCAGGCTGCTGCAGATCCTCATCGTGGTGGGTGGGCCCAGAGCAGGCACAGGGTGGGCTAGGGTTGGGAGCTGTGTGAGTGGGTTCCAGCTGGTCTGGAACTGGTGCACTCCAGTTGGGGTGAGTCTGGAGTGGGTGTGGGGCAGGCCAGGACTGTGTACTCAGCTGCTGCTGGGCACTGGTGGTTGTGAGCTGCCGTATGGTATGTGGGCTCCGGGCTGTTGGCAGGGAGGGGTGTGTGTGTGTGTGGAGGGGGTGCTGATTAACCCACAACATATCCCTAAAAACTGCCTATGTGGCCCTTGGGCCCAAATAATTGCCCACCTCTGTGTTAGTCAGTTTGGTTCTATTACACAATGTAGAGAAATTAAAGCTTGCTAATAATTCACCTCAGAAAACAATAATCTTCTGATTTTCTCCATGTATAACTTGATATATTAAAAGAAAAGGATAAAAGATAAAACTGCACATCTGACTCAGCTTTTTTGTGGTATTTAACTTAGGCTGCACTTGCTTCTTTCCCAGATCTGAAGAAGAGCACTTTGTGCTCAAAAACGTGTCTACCATCTTCCCTAGCTATATCATTGATTCGATGAAAGATATCACCCCAAAAACCTTGCTTTTCAGTTTTTAAAGGATCATCATAAAGACAAATTATATAAGACTGCTTTTTTATTATGGAACCAATGTTATAAACCGTTGGTGTAGGATTTTCATAAAATACTTGGCTTCATCCTAGCTCTAACTCGCCCTGAAGGTAAAAATGAGCAAACTTAGCTTTAAAAAAAAAATCCCACAGTTTAACACATTAACTTTAAAAAATGACAGTCTACAGAAAAAACACTGGCTATCTGCAGAGGATGACATCAGTATAAGAGGTGGGCATTCAGCAGCTTTCCTCTATATTTAACAGGGCCCAGGCAGAAGCCCCACAGTTCTAAACAAATTGTCAATGGGCATTGGGACAGGTGTGGGATTCTGAAAAGGGGACTGTGGCAGAGACAGCTCATTGGTGTGGGAGCTGCAACTGGGGGCACAGACCAGAGTTCTTGATGTGTGCACCCTGCCAAGGGTGGCTGACCTACAGCAAAGGTAGTCTTAGTGCAACAGCTTGGTCAGAGAGGACAGGCCATAGGGGAGAAAGCTGAGAAGCAGACTGGGTAAGGGAAAGGCATTGGTGTGGCACATGGGGAGGATGCAGGGCTAATTTGTGGCATACCTGCCAGAGAAGATGGCCACTAATGCAGTTGAAGGGTGGTACAAATGCACCAGGCAGCCATATGTAATTCTTTTGTTTGTACATAAAACCCAATCCCCTCTATAAACATAGAAGCTATTGTGACCCAAGATTCCTAAAAACTACAGAGGCAGCTTAGAATAACTGACATTAGGTATATTTGGAGAAAGCTGCAAACCTGCAAAAAATAAAAAGAGTATCCTTGAACATATGCACTGGTATTGCCCTGAATACTGATGGGATGCGCACTGTTCATATAAAGAAATTATCTAGATGTTAGACAGGGAAGACGATCCAATCATAAGGAAAACTGTGGTGCCAGGCTAAATTTGGAATAATTAAAATACTTCTATTAATCATTCAAATCACTATCCCATTTCAAAATCTGAACTTCTCTAGTATGTATTGAGGATTCCATTGGTATGATTTCAGGCACAGAAGCAGTTACACTGAGTTTAAAGGATGATTTTAAAAAGCCTGCTGCTCCTAAATGAAATATGGGACAGCTATTAATAGAAAACTAATTATCTTTTCCCATTTACTGACATGTTAATAGAAATGCTATTCTATACCATTCTATACCATGTCCACAAGTTCATATAGACTTTGTTCCTAGATTTCTAAATATTGAAGTTCTCCAGGTATAAAATTTATTACTCAATTTATTATAAATTGTCAGTTTGATAAAAAAAAAAAAAAAATCTTCTCTTTGGGTCTTTTTTCCTGGTGTTTTCTCTTTGGAATCATATTTCCAGAATATGTCCATTCTTGTACCTCAGATTTCTAATTTATTACCATAGTTACCTGAATCCAAGATGACTCTGAATTTAAGACAGCCCTCCAATAATTAGATTCTATACATGGAAAATGTATAAATTTATTATAATTTTCCATGTATAGAATCTAATTATAGGATGGTCATCTTAAATTCATGTTCTTCCTCCGCCCCTGTACTGGAGCAGGGAGGCAGAAGGTTTGAGTAAATCTGGCATCTTAGAAAGCTGAAGGGCCTTGATATTTCATTCACTTTTTGTAACAAGCCCTTCTAGAAATTTTAGGAAATACTAATTATATAATATTTAATTAATGCAAAAATATTCTTAACCAAAGACCTGATTTAAGCATGTTACAAAAAGAGGTACATAAAATTAAAAGCAAATATATAAAATATTAGCATATTCTACTATATACTTCTACTCAGTATACATACTAGTACTAAGACTAATCAAAAAAATTTGGGAACAGTAAAACATGCACACAACTCCATCCAAATTATAAGCACTAACAAAAGTTATTCTCTATCAACCCATTTTCCGTGGCAGGTTTCCTTCTGTCCTCTCAATTACTCAATTTAATTAGGATGACAATAAGTCTTCATAAAAGCACAGCTTTCAAGAACAAAGTGAAGCTTTTTCAATAATATGGCTGAGCAATAAAATAATTAGCTGGATCACAGGGTGACTGCTACCCAGAGAACAGTATGTTTTGAGATTTTTCACAGCATAAATTTAAGGGGCATAAAGCAGAACCAGGTATATACAGTAGCCATTTCAAAGACTGTATATATATTTAGGATCTTACCAGTTCTTGGTGAAGTACTGAGAAGTTATACACTTCCTCTTCCCCCGCCCCCCACTGCTGCACAAACGGTTATCAAAGCCAGTCAGACATAATTTTATGGGTCTCAAACGATTCTTTTGCAGAGACATAGTTCAACTAGATCATCACAAATCTCTCTTCTGGAAGAAACAACTTGTCCTGTGCAGGTTTCTGGATTCTTCATCTGCAGATTTATTCTTAGACAGGACCACAGTGAATTTCTCCTAGGTGATTTGCAATCCTAGAGCACCAAACTGGTTGCAAATCGTCTCCGCAGATTTGGCAACAACTGGCTGCTCTGACATTACCTATTCATCTGGTAACTCAGGTAAGGATAGACTCTGTCATCTCAAGTGGGCTCTAATGACAACCAATCCACTTTGGGAAAACTCTTGGAGATGTAGATAAGCCCAAAGGCATGACTTCACAATTTTCACCATTCCATTTTAAATATTTGAAAAGTTCTGGGTATAGCATTTGATTATGTATATCATGGAGGCAGCAACCATTGTACCAATCTTGGGGAAGAGAGAATGAGACTGATGTTTTCCAATACTGGTCAGCAGAAAATTATCAGATAAGATTATTCTTCATATTTCCATATCCTAACTATATTATCAAACTGCTGTTATCCTCCATCCTTCCTCTCCCCACATGCCTCCGTGTTTATTTCCTTAGAGGGAGATATCTTTTATTTAATCATAAAACTCTGTGGGTGAGACTACATCTTCTTATTTATGCTATAAATTGAAGACAGTGGACTGTAAACATAAGCACAAGTCCTGAGAACTGTTAAGTAGTAAAGATGGATTGCTTTTTTTAAAATTTTGTACTTTCTTAGTTTTAAGCAACACCCTCTCTCCCCTGATGATTCCCCTGCTTGCAGAAGTAAATAAGTAGGAAACTTTGTAGACTACGATTCTGAAAAGGAAATCTCTCAGACGGAAATACTGAGCTCTACAGGGGATTGTACCTAAAAGTTTCATAGGTAAGCTTGATTGTTCATTCCCTGTTTGTTTCATCTGAACAAATTTACAAACAATCAAAATTAAACATTAATCTATAGGTTATTTAAATGTAATAATTATACTGGGAATACTTAATAGTGACAGAAGAATTTAACTTATCTTCTTTAAAACTTCCAGATGGGATTAATAGGCACTAAAATGTAACAGCTACACAAAAGTTACTTTCATTTCTAAGCTGTAAAGCTGTATAAGGTTTTTGCACTGTTTAAATTTTAAACAAAAATTCTGAACCTTCTGTGGTCTAAATCTGGGTTACTATACATTTCTTTTGTAACTATTAGAGTTATGCAGAACCATCTCTCCGCTGCATCTGATCATATGCTCTTTCTAATAGATTTAGAAAAAAGATTTTTATCTTCTAACTTTCATCCCTGTTTAATATTTTTCCCCATAAGCTTGCAACATGAATTAAAGCTCCAATCCTTCAACAAGTTATACATCACATCAAGGGGATCCTAGTTAAATTTCCTTTTCACTTTTACAGTAGCAGGATGAAACGTGCAGAGAAACCCTGAGCACACCACTGCCTTGGATTTGAGTACAAGACCTTGTGGGTGGTGTGGGGGGGGGGGGGGGGGGGGGCCCAGTGGTCAGTGCCTGCCCCTCCAGTCCCTGCTTCCCCCGACACTTACTCTGGTTATGGCTCCAGTCCTGCTCCAGCCTGGGGCAACAGTAGTAGGGGGGATACAAATTTGAGATGACGCTCCCAAAATTAGATTCTATACTTTAAAAATTGTAAGATTTATACATTTTCCATGTATAGAATTTCATTATTGGGAGCTTTTATTAAATTCAGAGTTGTCTTAGATTCAGATAAATATGGTACTTGTGTGGAAGCAAGCGAGTGCTACGTGGCAATTATGTGATCACTTTAGTATTTTTGATTTGACAATATCAAGATGCCCTAGAAGCAGTTTATTACTGAGAATATTGAGGTGCTAGATCAGTGGCTCAAACTTCTCAAACATCGCATACCCCATGATAGACTTGAGGCACCCCTGAGAAAATACCAGCTCTTAGTTTGCACTCCTTTTTTGACTACAGAATATAATAGAGCAATTCATTTTTTGTAAAGAACTCAGAAAACATCACAAGAGGACAGGGTGTTTTTAACACTATGGATTTCCACTTGAAATCCCTGGGTCGTTCTTCTGAATCCTGTTTGCATACCAAACAGTGCTAACATTACGTGGCACCCTATGACACCCCTGAAAGGATCTAAAGGCACCCCAGAGTCCCATAGACTCCTGGCTGAGAATCACTGTCCTAGATCAAGATCACAGAAATTTCTGTCAAAATCTGGATCAAAATCCAGGTTTCCTGAATTTTCGTGATCCATGTTACCAAACTCAGGATCCATGCACTTAAAATTTTGGACGATTAGTTTTTCATTAGTTTGCTAGTACTACTTGATCTGGATACCAAAGTTGCCAATTTTAAAAGAAGCCATTACAAAACGTGTAAATTGAAATGATAATTTCAAGGAGGCTTACAGAGGGTTAATAAGTATTCAAAAGAGGAGAAGGAATCATTAAGAACATTCTAACTGCAGTAAATAAGAAACACATTAAATATAGATTATACGGAAATAATTTCTGCAATTTTGTTTCAGCTCAGTGGGCATTTATTCAAGAAAAGCTGGCATTAATGAACAACTCAACATGTCGTCTTCAACCATCATCTGCTTCTTCAGTAGCTCTGCCAATCATCTATTCTTTTCTATTTACTACAGGCAGCTTTGCAAACATTTTCTCTGCATGGGTGTTTTCGAGGTATGCATCTCCAAAAAGAACACAGCACATCTACTTGATAAATCTCATCACTGCAAATTTACTTATGTGTAGTATTATGCCTTTTCTGGCTGCCTATTTTGCAAAAGGATATCTGTGGAAGTATAAATCTGGAATATGTAAAATAGCAAGTGATTTTGGAACTCTGGTTATACATGTCAGCATGTATGTCAGCATTACAAGTTTATGTTGGACAGCCGTAAATCAGTATGCAACTCTGATGAAACATAATGACCACACACAGTATTCACAGTCCATTAATGAAAACACCTTTTATTGGCAAACACTGAAAAAGTTTCGTCAGCCAAAATTTGCCAAGTATTTGTGCATCAGCATATGGCTTACTGCATTATGTGTAACTATACCAATTATAGTGTATATTTCCCACTCAGGAACAGATCAAGAAGATATATGCTATAACATGATTGTGGAATATGGAGAAGGTACTACAAAGACTATAGTTCTCATTGCTACCACATGTTTTTTTTTATTGTTTATAGCAGTGTTGTTATTATACTATTCCCTTGTCAATCATCTGAGTAAGATACAAAAAAATACTTGCATTGAAAAGAAGCATCTAATTCACAGGACAGTCAAAAGAAACATTTTGATCATCCAGATCATATTAGCTGTCTGTTTTCTTCCATACCATATTTTTAGGCCAGTTTTCTATCTACTGCATAGTTCAGAAGACTGCCAGAGGTTGAACTCATTAATAGAAACAAAAAATTTCCTTACTTGTCTTGCTGTTGCAAAAAGTAGTTTAGATCCTATGGTAAGTCTCCTGTTAGATAAAACATTTAAGACAACTCTCTATAATCTCTTTAGAAAAACTAGCCCACAACATCAGAGACATTCAGGTGATAATTACCTTGAAGATACCACTCCAATATGAAAGAATAAGTAGAAATCTTATTGTACACACTTGATGAGGGTGGATGCAGTAGCATTATTATAGGGGGAAACACTTATGGGCAATTTAATTTTGCATGTTATGGAGTTCTTATACTTGTATTCATGGTGTCAGGATCTGAAGACTAGGTCACAGTCAGTCTGCCCCAGCTGGGGTAACGAGATAAGCATCTGGATGAATTAGCCTTTGCTGGAGAGTCTAGCGACACGAACCAGAGGATTGGGTATTGGGAGCTTCTACCAGGTATTTAGGGCTTCACTGGGCAGCAGAAGTACTTCTTACACTTAATAGCTGGCTGTTTCCCTGGTTCTTCCTTTGGTTTGCTCCTGGTCCCAAATCATGGGACTGCCCAGGCACCAGGCATTACTACGGGAACAAATTTTTCATAGGGTTGTATTAGTAGGGTTCGATTTTCAGAACTGACATAGTTTTCTTGTGTCTTATGCTGACTGTATTGCAGAGAGTCTGGGGGGAGATTGTACAAGTTAGACTGTACATCAACAACACAATATAACGGTGACAGCTAACCTATGCCGATGGGTAAGCTATAAATACAGGAAGAGTTGTGTAAGTGGGGATGAAGTACTTGACTGGTGTGCAGGAAAAGATATGCTGTTTTAGATGTCTTTTGTAATCTGAGCTAGGATTCTCTATCAAGTGCAGCAACAATTCTATTTTCAGGGGATTAGATTTATTGTAAAATGGTGTATGCAGTCACACCTATATAGCTTTCCAAAAATTATTAATAATTAGATTCTTTTCAAGATCTGGTTTTAGTATGCAGAAAATTCTAAAATATAATTCAGTTGAGAAATAACCAGATGATTTATCTAAATATACTGCTAAAGAGAGTGGAGGAAATTAAAATCAGATAATGTACAAAATTCTAACATATACTGTTGCATATTAAGCAAAAACATTAGTAAAGAATGCACATATACGTATTTCGTCATGAAGAATGATCACCAATCTTTAAAATGGCTAAGAATCAGTAAACTAAGGACATTTTATTTTTCATTGAAATGAAACAAAAGGTTTTTGTCTCTCCTGCACTTCCTTTTTCTCTTTCCACTACGGCAATTCATAATGGACAGCCGAAAGATACTGTACTGCAAAATACAGAAGCATAGCATCTGGCACGTTCAGCCAATTCAGCATTAAATCAAAGCATGTTCACTGCAGATCCAAAATTCTCCGATTAACCCCCCCACCAAATCCATGTTTTTCCATAATTAAAATGAAAGACCACTATATGTATGTATATGTATATAGGCATCAGCTGAACAAACTGTTTTACTGATATATTTACTATTTTAAAGCAATTTGGAAGCCTACCAGTGCCTCAATCATTGTAATAAAATACATTCTAAATACCTATGTATTTCAGCATTTAATTTTGTTTTTTATCATGAAAAAGCATAGCTCTCCCTGCCCCTCCACTCACCAGGATGGGGGTTCAGCTGAGGTTGTGGCTGCCCCCCACCCCAGTCCCCCTGCTCCTTTGTGGTGCTGAGCAGCCCTGATATGCCATTGCCCTGTCCTTGCTGGTACCCCTTCCTCCCAGCTTATGGCCTCCTGGCTCTGCCAGTGACCCTCACCACAACCCACAGCTCCCCCCAGCCCTGCCAGTGCCCCTCATGCCCAACCTGCAGCCCCCCCATCCCTGTTGGTGCCCCCCACTCCTAACCCACAGCCCTGCATCCCCCCAGCCCTGCTGGTGCCCCTCACTCCTGACCTACAGCCCGCTGTCCCTGCTGGTGTACCCTCACTCTGAAAGCACATCCCCCACCTCCCCTCAAGCCCTGCTGGTGCCTCTGACTCCAGACCTGTAGCCCCCTCCATCCCTGTCAGTGCCCCTTCCTCCCAATCCACAGCCCTCTATCCCCATAGGCCTCCTGCTGCCCCTCACTCCTGACCCACAGCCCCCCATCTCTGCTGGTGCCTCTCACTCTCAACTCACAGTCCCATACCCTCCCATTCCTGC
>NW_005841841.1:1809536-1814322 GCF_000455745.1 Alligator sinensis | reverse complement strand
CTGGCCCTGCGGCCCCCTGCCCCCTCTAGCCCTGCCAGGTGGAGCACCCAACTGTCAGGGCTACAGGAGATGGTGGCTGCTGTGGCTGAAGCACAACCCTGAGCCTCCCACCCTCACAGGTGGCACAGCTGGAGCGGAGCCCCATGGAGGGCAAGGGAGGATGCAGGGGCTTCCTGCCCCACTGCCTTCCCCACAGGGGCCTCTGCAGCCCAGCAGGCAGGACCTGCCATGGGAGGGCTGAGCAGGACAAAGAGGCTTGGTGCTACTGCCACTGCCAGGAACCCCGCGCCAGCTGTGCTGCCATGGCAAAACACCCCCTGCCCACCCAGCAGCAGCGGGGGCGGTGGTACAGTTATGCCCCCTTCTCCCTCTCCCTGCTGCTGCTGAGTGGGCAGGGGTACCTCACTCTGGCCATGCAGCTGGCATGGGGGTCTTGGCAGTGGCAGCACCAAGCCTCCCCACCCCAATCACCCTCCATCACCAGGTCATGCCTGCTGGCATGGAGATCCCCAGGAGGAGGGCAGCAGGGCAGGGAGCCCCAAGCCCCACAGTGAGTAACTCACTTCCTACTCTGCCCTGCACAAAAGTCTGAGGGGCCATGTGCCCCCCAATGCCCTCCCAATGTGTCAGCTCTGGTGCCTGACCCTTCCCTGGGAGTGCACACAGCAGCAAGGATCCAGCCCCCCCCCCGCTATCGTCATGGATGAGCCACTTGTGGTTTCATCCTGCTCCCCTAGCTGGGCCCCATGGCTGCAAATTACTGCCTTGTCTGGGTAGCGCCCTCAGTCCCAGCCTCAGCCACTAACCCTGCTCCACCCCCTCCCTCACTGTAGCCGCCTCAATTTACCCCTGCCCCCACATCACCTATGCTCCCTTGGCCTCGCACACACTGCCTATGCCACCTTTTTACCCACAGACTTACCTGCAGGCAGCTGAGGGAGCTACTCTCCACAGCTGCTTGGCTGTACTGCTGGTGCCCCTGCATCCTGGTCCTCCCAACCCCAAGCAGCCCCTTGTAGGCCAGACCTCGGCCAGGAGCCAGCAAGGGGAAACCCAGAGATTTCTGCATTTTTCTCCTTTAAAGGAGACAATCCACATTTTTCTGTGCTAAATAGAAAACCCGGATCCCTGGTGACTAGCAATAGACTCTTCTCTTTCAAAAAGGCTGTGTAACATATACCTGAGAAATGCTTTACAGGCAGAAATCTGCAGTTCTAAGACTGCTCATACTACAAAATCTTGCACATATTCTAGCTTGCTACACAAGTTCTACTGCATCATCGCACAGCATCACAGGCAAAACCATAAAAATACATATAAAACTTCTGTTTGTTCAACAACAGAAAAATAAATCCATGGATAAAATGCCAGGTAAACTGAAAATCTGGGGCAAAATTTTCATTGACTTTAAATCAAGCCAGAATTTAATACAAGGGGTCAAAAACCCTATTCTACCTATTAAGTGTCTAAGTGTGATTCAAATTTACCATTCCTAAATCCCTGAAAAACACTAATTTGTCTACTTTTGTAACATGTCTTAAAACTGAATTAGGAAAATGAACTTTTGTGTTAAGTTTTTCAGGAACTCAGTATGAAAGAACTGAATTGCATTCAGGCCCCTAACAGGTGGAAAATGATCTAGCCCAAGTTATACGAGCTTTCAGTTTAAATTAAAAGATGCACACATTTAAAATATGCTCTAACCGTTAGTGAGTGAGAGAATAAATAATGCTTTAACAGTTAGAGTGAAAGTTTGTTAACAAGACTTTAAATACCAAGCCGAGAAGAATCTAGCTCGATTGTAACATCTGCCCTTTCCCAAGACACCGGGGTTTACAAATAGAGGTACACCGATACATTGGTCCATATCATATCAGCACCGATAAAAGGAAAATTGACATTATTGACATTCGGCTTTTTTTGGCTGATATGGCTGATAATGTTGCAGATAAATGCTGCGTGTATGTGTGCAGCTGCAGCTCTTCTTGGTGGGGGGACTGGGCTAGGCCATCGCAACAACTGTAGCACCTGAAAAATATACTCTGACGCAACTTTTTAAGAGTTCAGCTGCATATTACCGGCAACCTGGCATAAAAAGCATTTTAGGGGAACCAGTGTGGAACAGTTGCAGGAGCTCAGAGAGAAACAGGGACAGGAGAGGGCAGAGGAAGCAATAATGTAGACCAGGAAGGAATCTGGGATGGGGGACAGAAGTGGGGCAGAAAGGTTTATAATAACCAAGAGTTCACTTTTAGGACCTAGAATTCTTAAGTTTTAATTTTCTTGTCTAAAAAACAACAAGGAAATCCACAGGCAAATTGTGCATCTCATTCTGTTTTAGATGCAGGTCCAAAGAGAAACAATATTCTACTGCTACTTTTTACTAAGTTTACTTAAGTGGTAAACCCTGCCTTATCCTTCTGATTACCTAATTCTGGGTATCAATTAAATTCCACATGATGGAATTTCTTCCTCCCCCATCTCCTGTTAGTTTTTAATGCTTAGGAAATGACATACACACTCATTCCCCCATTAAACACAATGCAACGTCAAGCTCTCAAAAGCTAGGAAACGCCCAGATTAAGGCTACTTGTTATGATACAAATATAACAATATGTTTGCATTATGATAGTCTTTAATTTCAGGGTCACATACCATTTGTTTTCCATAAGGTATCTGCTTCATTGCATGTACAAGACAGGTTTATTCTGGGACTGAACCATGGTAGTGTAGCGAATAAAGTTGTTGTCTATAGACATCTACCCCAAGGGTGTCAAATTCATGTTGCACCCTGGGATGGATCTGGGCCATGGGGCTCCTTTGGGACCAGATCCAGTCCAGGGCACAAGGAAGCTGTGGTGCCAACAGTACATGGTGGCGGCAGCTCTAGCTCTACCCTGAGCACCAGAGTTGCCAATCCAAGAATGTTTTTCTTTACTGACAATCTGCAAACTTTGTACTGACAACCAAACTTGTTGCTGATATGTTTTAAATAATTTAAATGTAACCCTCCTGCCAGGCCCTTGATGGCAAGGACGCTGGTCAGGTTAAAATTTAGGGGTTTAACAGTAACCCTAGTGAAAAAAGCTTCATTGTCAACAAAGCTTCCAGGCTGTCAGTGAATTTCCAAACATTTGGCAACACTATGGAGCATATGGCAGTGGCAGCAGCACCTCTGGCAGCTCCAGCTGAGACCTGGAGCACTTGGCTGTGGCAGCTCTGGCTCCAACCTGAGGCACACCACACCAGCTCCAGCTCCCACCACATGCCCCATGCCAGAGCAGGAGCTGATATCACTGTGTGTCCCATGCTACAGTGGTAGTTTCAGCTCTGGCTCCAGCTTGGGACACTGGGTGGGGGAAGGGGGGGAAGAGGTGCCACTGTAGGTTGCCAATCACCTGCTGGCAACCCAGTACACATTTTGCTCTCTCATGCCCACCTGCACTTGTGGAGTCTCAGTTTACTGTCACCAAGTGCCACAGATTCCTGTAGCCAACAGTAATGCTGAGAAGCAGGGTCAGCAGTGATTTTTCATATTTTCCCCAAGATTTTTAATGAACATATTTTGGATGCAAAATTGGATTTTTGTGTGTTAAAGAATCAGGAGCTGAAGGGTAGTAGCTGATACGGGAGACTGCATAATTCAAAACTTCCCCAACTGTTTGACATGAGGCTCAAGTGTGAATGTACTGGCTGGGGTGATACGATTTCATAGCAAGGACATATACGCTGTATTATGAAGAATTCATCCTTCAGAAGCATTAGATTACATTAGATACATAAAAGTGAACAATGAACATGTACAACTGGTCGAAAAATAATAGATTCACAGCCACAATTAGCGCACATAAAGGACTTGCTCTAAGGAAATATCAGGAGCGTTGTTAACATAATATACCTGCTTTTTATATTACAGAAGTTGGAAGGTTGAAACTACTGCATGGGCATACACGAGTGGTTTTCAAACTTTGAGTGGAGCCCCGCCTGAGTTACAATTTTATTCGCACCCCCCCTACCCGGCTAGCCCCAGAGGAGCAGTGCAGCCAGGCACACAGTGATCCTCATTGTAGCAGCCACTGCAGCTCGTCTCAGCTCAGCTTGGCTGGCTCCAGCGCCTCCTGCCTTCACCCCACTGAGGCTCTAGGCTGTGCACCTCCTGTGCACAGCAGCCCACTGGTGGAGCCTGCCTGGGGCTCCCCGCATCTCCCTGAGAGGTTGCAGTGGCTCCTTGCAAACTTCTTGCCCGTGCCCCAGTGCGCTGCACCCTCCAACATTCCTACATGCCCCCCTGGGGGTGGGCTGCCCCACAGTTTGAAAACTGCTGGCATACACACACAGGGCCCAGGCAGACATGACACTTAAATTACAATTAACCACTAATCATGTCTTAAACCAAGGGTTTTCAATCTTTTACAATAAGTGTAGCCCTTCTGACTCAGAGCTTCAGCTCCTGTACCCCCTTATATTTTTTTCTTGTTTTTAAGGGAGGGGGGCAGATTGATGCCTCTGCAGCAAGGGAGGGAGTGGGGCTGGGGCAGGTGCTGCACAGCTAGGGTGGGGCATGGGACAGAGCCACGAGTGGCTCCCGCCACTGTGCACAGCCCGGGAGGGCATGTGCCCCCAGATCTGTGTGTGGTGCAGGGAGGCTGGGGCTGTGGCAGCACTAGGCTCTTCTCAGTGAAGACAAGGCTGGGCTGCACTTGGGGCGGGCAGTGGCGCCGAGAGGAGCATTTGGGGGGCCTATGGCTGAAGCCCCCCCCCCCCCGCGCCCCCGCGCCCCAGACGC
>NW_005841841.1:1796435-1809448 GCF_000455745.1 Alligator sinensis | reverse complement strand
CCCCAGCCACTCCAGAATTTGCCGTAGCCCCTCCCCCGCAACCCCTGCTCCAGTGCAGCCTGGTCCAACACCCCCACTGGGAACAGCCTGGTACTGCCCTGGCCCCAGCCCACAGCCCTCTCTTGCCCAGCATGCAGATATAGGGGCACATGCCCTTTCACGCCTCCTGGGATGCATGCAGCGCTGGAGCCGCCCCCCTCACCAAGCCCCCTGGATATGCCGCGGCTCCGTCCCATTCTCTGCCTGGGTGGGCAGTGCCTACCCCAGCCCCATGGGGGCCTACAGGAGTGGGGCTACGGGGTGGCGGGAACTCCAGAATTCGCCATAGCCCCCCTAACCCCCCTCCCAGCACTGCTGCCCCAGCCCCAGCCTGCCCGGCCCCGCATGCAGATCAGGGGGCACATGCCCCCGCCCCCCCATGCCCTAGTGGGGGTGCATGTAGTGACAGAAGCTGCCCCCCATGTGGCTCACTCCCATGCCCTGCCCACACAGCCCCAGCCCCACTCCCTCCCACACCGCTGGGGATTCTGTGCGCCCCCCCCACGTCCCTTCCCCCACAACACTTACCAGCCCAACAACTACTCTCCACATGGTCAGGCTGTGCTCCTCGCCGCCTGTGTGCTGCGCTGTGGCTATATGCACGCACGGAGCATTTATTGGCTACCTCCTTTCTGCGTACCCCCCTACAGCCCTTTTAAGTACCCCTAGGGGTACACGTACCCCCAGTTGACATCCACTGTCTTAAGCAATAAGCTGGCCACATAACCATGCAATTAATAGCATGGTAAAACAGGGAATAAGCCACAAAGTTATTGCACTTGCACATACTGCTCTAAGGTTTCACTCGGCCCTTCCTTCTGTTTGACTTCAGATTAACACACCCGATCACCTCCTAGCTTTAATAGAAGGAAATGAAGGCACCCCCTTCACCAGAGCACAGACCTTTTAAAGCCTTTTAGTTGGGTCACTTTTCTGGGAGATGGGAGCAGAGAGTTCAAATTCTCCGAATCAGAAGGGGAAACTGAAATCAAGGTTCTCACATCTTGCATAACTGCTGTAGTCACTGGGCTAGTGCATAAGAGGACACATGAAAAGCCTGCTCTGTCAGGAATACTTGGAGAATTTCTACTGAATCAAGCCCCATACATGAGAGGCCAGAGGAATGCCTAGTTTGTGAATCCCAACAGGGTTTCCAGTATGAGATAGGTAACCAGCTGCCTAATATTGTAACTACTCAGAAGCAAACGTTCAGATACCTAGTGAACCTGGTGAAAACACAGATATCTGTGGAATTTAGCCATTACCAGCATTTGGTGTCAGCTAAATTTTGAATCAGGCACCTAAAATTGCTGTTAGGTACCAAAAATCCTGCAGCAATTAAGATTTTTGGATGTGCCACCTAACACAGTATAATGCTTAGCTCTGCTTTCTGAAAATAAGATGTTTTCTCAGTAGCTCTCAGATAAGCATCTTTATCAGAAGGCAGGAGCATTCAAACTCTATATTTACACTGTATCAGATCTGTTCCACTGATCAGTCTTGGAATACTCGTATCTCTCAAACAAACAACCACACCTAGAAACACCCCCACACCTAGAAATTCCCCCTAAACTGCAAGATATCGGAAAGTTGTTTCTGTTACCTAACTGCAAAATTTGCAAGTAAACAAATTCTGTTATCTAAAAAGAGATGATCTAAATGGTCTGGATAACAATTCTCTGAAATACAAAGATAAACTGAATTTAACTTCACACTATTTATTCTATGGATTACTTACATACACATGCACAAGAACACAAAATACAAAACTTTATATTTGAACCTTTAATTGCAAAATATACCAAAAATAAAAGGGTCAGAAAATTAACAGTTAAAATTCCTAACTCTGACCTTAATCCACTCTTATCTTAAAGTATTAAAAGGTATTTACAGTACATAAGCTCTCATTATCTGGAGCAATGCAGAATGTGTCACAGTTTAAGAAAAATATATAGGGCAAACAAACAGCGGTTAAACCTCACGCATTCACGGCAAACACAGTATTAACATTCAATTGAAGATTTTATGCAGAAGTACAGTTTATTTCATTCGTGCATCCTAAAGAAATATTAACATTAATGTAACATTACAAAAATACTAAAACTATACAAACAGTATATATTACTTCAAAATGACAAAATTCTTCCCTGAATCTCTATTTCCCTTTAATAATTGCACTTAGCTGCTTTCATCAACATTTACAAGTTTTTTCCATTTACCCAGACTTAACCCAAATACAACTCTCAAGATAAGCTAGAGCAGGAGTACTTCCTATTCCTCTGCAAACATATTTGAATTGGGGAACACAGAGATGAAGTCATTTTGGTAGCTTGTCTCCAACCGCATTGTTGAATCTTAGGGTAAGATTTGGTGTTTTTAGTAAACACCAGTGCTCTAATATTTGGGCTTTATATTCAATTCCTGCTTTGGAGACATCATTGTACAACATATGGTAGCCTCAGATGCTTTGCAAATAGGTGAATTTCTGCTACAATTCTTCCTGGAAAATCCATTTTTAAAAAAGAACAGACTACACAGAACAATGTTTACAGGGAAAAGAAAGCTTAGGCAGTATGCAGGCACATAAACAGCTGATCATTTTATCCATAACAGCACAAATGGTGAAGGTTTTAATAACCTTCCTATACCATGAATACACACAGACTCTGGTGTCTGGATTAAGCTCAAGGTGATTACACAGTATGTTCTCCTTTGGATGTCACATATACTTCATACTATTACATATTACATTGAACAACCCTGTAGACAATTTATAGTTGTAAGCCCATTGTTTACTACCAATGTATCTTCTTTTTTTTTTAAATCTCTAAATTAGGTTAAGTTAACCGACAGATATGGTATCCAAACTATGTATTCTGGAATATTATACCCAGGAGGAAACCTGAATATAATAAATTTAAAATATCATCAATGAGCTCACACCCTCTTAGAGCCTGTTAAAACTGTGCATTAACTGGAGCTGGGCACATAATATATTTTTTTTCCAACACAATGTCTGAAAAACATGGAAAATATTATGAGGTTTCTTAATTAAAACCCACAAACTTTTGGTTGCCCCAATGTTTAATATGACCTGAAATATTAATTTTAAAAAATATATTTCAGATTATTCATATACCCTTATTTCTATAAAATTAAGGTCAGTTTTTAGATAAAAATTCCCATATAAAAACAAAAGCTCATTTTGAAAATGTTGACAAAAAATATTATACTGTTTATAAAATTAAATATTTAATGTTGAATGGTATAAAGAAAAAGTTAAACATTTTCAAAATCTTTCCCTTCCTAATTCTTCTTGGTTGAAATGATTCACCAAATTTACTCTGTAAACAGCTTTGGTTCCTTGGAAGCCTGTTTTTCCAGAAAAGTTATTTTTCTGGGGGGAAAAAAAAAATCACTCTACTCTGAGTAAAATTTATTGGTTAAAATGCAAACAAACAAATAAAAATCCAGTTGAACTCTCCAGGCAATACAGGCCATCAATGCTAATACTTTTGCCAACAGCAACCACAACTCCTAAATTCATCAAGTGGTATTTAAGCTTCATGGATGGACAAATTAATCTGACCTCTCAAGAAAAGCCCGTGTTGGGAACAGGGTAGTAAAATTACTTCAGCTCCGTGGCTAAAGAAATAAGCAAGAGAAAATGGTTTGAGCTGATAGAAAATGAAGTGAAAGTCTCCACTTAAAAGATAATGGTTGACCTCAGTGACAAAGGGATAGATACTCTTATCTCCCTCCCACATGTTACCAGAAGACAATTTATTTTAGTCCAAAACTTATCCTTCTCCCCCTCACACAATATTTCCACTTAATTCTTAAATCAGATACAGAGAACCTCAGAAAAGAGTCTATACAAAATACTATGCACATTCAAGAGCGTGTACTATCAAACAGGCCACTTCGTGATGTTATTGGTTGCCACTTTTTGCACGCCTCTTGCATGGGAAGGTCTTGAAGGAATAAGGAACAATGAATAGGCAGGAGGGCAGTTCCTCCATATGGAAGACTAACAGGCAAAAGATGGTGGTTGCAGGAAATATGTTCTTAATGTTTGTGCATGACATGTCTACCTGTACTGAGTGCCCGGCACTTCCTGTATTAGAATTTCCTGTTTTAAGTCTAATTAAATGAGATGGAGAGCAGTCAATAAATGCAATTCAGACATCAGAATGACTGAAGGAGATGAGGGGTTTTATTCTCAGCCCTAATCTGGACCATTTATGCATGGTAAGAGGGCTGAATGATATACAGAGACTTCTAAAGATTCAGATGCGGTAGGGGAACAGAATGCCCTTTGTGCATGAGGGGAAAATGACAACCAACCTGCTAAAACCTTGGTGTAGGAGACATGGTTATAAGCAAAAGGGTTCATCAAGGGCAGGGATCTAGCATAGGGCAACAGAGATTCTAGATAACACTGTGGTTTACAGGAAGCTATGCTCCCACAGCTAAATTATAGCAGATCAAGTTATGTTACAGGGGAATCCTATCTCTACAACAGATCAGAATAAGGAGAGTGACAAGTGATTTAGGCCCCTTCTACACATTATAATTACCTGGTTACTTGCACAATTAGACTGGCTACATGCACATATTACAATCACGCTTTGCAAAGGTCCAACGAGCTATAAAGTTAGAGCTGAAAAATGTGTAGTAACTTTATAGCTGGTGTCTATCCAATTTTAATTTGCATGTGTAGCAAAGTCTATGCCCCCACGCTGGGAGTCTCATCAGCTGACAAGACTCCCAGCCATGGTAGCGCATGGAATGCTGATACGGCTTGGAATCTCTTCAGCTGAAGGACTCACAGCCGCAGAAGCTTGCTTCTAATATGCCTCTGTAGGAATATTATTGCACTGCACCAGCAATAAGGTGTGATAAGATCTGATGCTGGATCTCACCATTAAGCTTCTGTCATGCATGTGTGGCATGGCAGGAGGTGTGATTGCGTGGATTGTGCATCTGATCCTATCACACCTTTACCTGAATGTCTAGAGGGGCCGGTATAGCCACAATAGTCTCCATGTCCCTCTGGGCTGCACATTTTTTCCCGCACCTCTTAAAAAGTAGCACCCAGAATCTTACCAAGCACACAATGCTATACAACTTATAGGCCATATCTACATAAGAAATGTGCACTGCTTCATCTACTTTATTTACCTGAATCCAAGATGACTCTGAATTTAAGATGATCCCCCATAATTAGCTTCCAGACGTGGAAAATTTATAAATGTTATAATTTTCCATGCTTAGAAAGAATCTAATATTTGGAGGGTCATCTTAAATTTGTTCCCTCTCCCACCACTGAAATGGGGCAAGCAGCAGCTAGGGAGCAGGTGGTGGTGGGGTACATGGCAGAGGTGTCAAGTAGCCTGACCCCTGCCCTTTGTTGCCTGTCCCCTGAACCACTTGCTCCACTGGCGGCCACCCCCCATGTCTTCATGACATATGCCTGCTCCAGAAGTGCCAGTACTTTCTGCCACCTACTCCTCCCCACTTGCACCCCTGCCCCCCCATTCCTGTGCCCCCAGATGCCTGCCCCTCACTGCAGTACCCACATCCCTAGGCACCTCTTCCGCTCCATCACTTGCTCTGTGCTGCCTCTCCCAGCCCAGCTGCCTGCCCACTACTTACCTTCCCCTTGCAGATCCAGCTCCTGTTGGGGCCCCACTCTGGCTAAGTGAAGGTAACACATGCTGCCTCTTAACCCAGTCCAGCTATACAGCAGCTGTAATGGCAGCGGCAGGTTCAGCCCCAGCCTAGAAGACAGGGCCAGAGCTGCTGCTTCATGAGTGGGCTGGGACTGCAGGCAGCACGTGCTCTGTGTTCCCTGCACTCCACTACAGCAGGATCCCAGCAGAGGCCAGAGCTGTAAGAGGAAGGTAAGTGGTGGCAGGGAGCAAAGGTCAGGTGGGAACAGAGGCTATGGAGGGCAAATGGTGGTTGTGGGATGGAGGGTGGGCAGTGGCTGCAGCTCCAACTCTGACCGTAGGTTCAGGGCCAGAGCTGCAACTGCTGTCCCCCCATCCCCTCTGGCTGTACTCAAAGCTAAGACGAAGGGCTCCTTCTCATGCCGAATAAGGAAAAAAACCTCATCTTAGATTAAAGTAAATACAGTATGCCAGTATTCTTAAAGTTGTACTATATTCCTCCCATCTCCTCACTATGGATGCACTGATATTAGTACATAAGTGCTTTGTACAGTATAGCTGTTTCTATAACGGAAAAGGAAAAACGATACAAGTTGGCAGTCACCGCTGGGATTGTACTAGACTGTGAGTTAACAAAGAACTCTCCATCACACTCCTAATCCTAACATTTTTCAAGTTTACCCCAGGCTTTATTGAATATTGTAATGCAGCATGTCACTAACTACAAGCCTTAAAAAATGTAGAGTCGTAACAGCACTGGCAGCTAGAACACAGTCCTATATTATATTATTATATGCTTTATTTACCCAAAACCACACACCTCATTTTATTTCTACGGATATTTACTTACTACCATCTTCTCATGTAAAATGGACATCAGTCATTTAGGCTGCTTCCTTTTGGTGTTACTATATATAGTGATGCCAAAAACTCTATCCTGTTGCAGTTAATTTAGAACTCAGTGTGAACAAGTAGTTTAAATGATTTTTTTCCAGTGAATCTTACACTGCATCTGCCTATGTTGAATTTTAACTGCAACAGTGCTAGCCAGTCACCCATTTTATTTGATTATTTTGGAGTTCCTCATTATCCTCTGCAATTTTTGTGAAGTAACTTAATGCTATTTAAAACTTGCCAATTATTTACTTTCTATCTTCTTGATTTCTAAAATAAAATTAATATCCTGTGTCTTATGAATACACAGAATTTACCTTTATGCATTTCAAAGAGAATGTTCCATTTATTTCTATTCTTTCTTTCCTACAATATTTGAAATCAAAGGCAGAGCTCTTCTTGTGAGCCTATAGTTACTATAAGTCCACAGTAGTTTCGTGACAAGAATTTATCCACTTTTTTTTGTTTTAAAGTATAAATTACATCCAATAGTGCCTTTAAGGATTAGAAATGTTAAGTCAACCATATATTCTGATTGATTTATTATAACACCTTGGGTTGGATTCAATAAAAACATTGGCTTTGATATTTTCAAAGACTGGACTGAATGGAAAAATCAAAGATTTTATTGAACCTGATTTTTAACGCTTTATAATTTTTCTATTTTAAAAGTTTGTCTCAATACTTAAAAGCTAACATTCTGACTTACATAGAAAGTTCAGTTGTCTGAGGAGTGAGAAAATGGTTAAAGAGATTGTATACAAAACAGTTGTGCACAGCTGTCTGTCTGTCCATGTCATGTCTTTTTTTCACTGACTTCAAAAAACACATTTATTTGGCTTGTTTGATGAACAACTGATTTTTACAGGAAATGTCACAGACATTTCATAATTATGTTTATAGACCTCACTTCTTGCTGTGGAATTGCACTCCAGAATATAAAACTTCTACCTGGCTGAAAATATGAATGGACTAAGAAATGACACACCGTTGTTTTCCTGAGTCTGCATACACTATGAAACAGTATCTCTGAATAACAGAACTGGGATGTAACCTATATTCTATTGATGTTAATGGATTATTTGTTGTTAGCTATTCCATTGCTTAGCATATTAGCAAGGGTGCCCAGCTAATGGGCTCATCCCATAATTCCAAACAAACTTTCCACTCAGACTTGCAAGAGATGAGGGTTATGGGTCACAATGTCTTCTACACTGAAGTGCCTGTATTGAAAGGTAGATCATACAAGAAATGTGATTCAACAAGAAAAAAAACCTACTGGAATTGTAAACTGACACTTGAGTTTTCCAAATTCCTATGAAGCATGAAGATCTAAATGCGTCTTTCCATATCACAACAGTGTCCTATGTAAACAAACAAAAAGGAACCAGAAGCTACAGCCTAAATAAGAAAACTGCAGATATTTCACAAGGGGCTGAGGTGATGATCTATCATTATCATCATCATCATCATCATCATGGTTTGCCATGACAATTAGCTTTAGATTGATCTATGACATGCCTAAGAGTTCCCAACACCAAAAACTTGCTGCATTATATTGGAGACATTTTCCTTCTAGGAAGGGAAAACAAAATATGTCTTAGAAGAACAGAAAAGAATGCTTCCCTTTTCTTCCACTATTATAAAAAGCTCTGAAGTGCCTGCTTGCTTATGGATAGATGTGCATTTGAAATGCTCCAAATTCCAAAGTGAGTGCTTCAGCATCACACAGATGTGCATCTCCCACCTTGCCCCAAAATGCTTCAAAATGCCCATAAAGGCATGCAGCAGAACTGCTCTACAGCCCGCATGCTTCTCAGCCTCCAGAGGTTCATACAGACAACCAACTGCACAAGAGTTTTCACTGGCTCTCCACCCTGCTCTCCTCCCCCACCCGCAGGGGAGGTAAAGCACTATGGAATGCCAGAGAACCACTGGAAGGTGCAGACATTTAAGGAATGGCTTAAAAAATGAAGTGCTTCAAAATACATTCCTCTATTTTCCAAGGGTTGCTTCTGAAGTGCTGCTTTGGCCAAAAACATCTGTTTGGAACCCTTCAAACAGCAGGTCAGTACAGAGCCCACCTGTCTGCTTTGGAACAGTGCCATAAATTCAGCAATGTCTCATTTGCACCAGCAAGATACTGAAAAGTAACTAGAATCCCTCAGCCTGAAGTTAGACCACTACTTTGTGTGATAGGATCTCCATATAATACCAAAACCTCTAATATCTATCCCCTTCAAACCTTTGCTCAGCTTCCCTATATTCTCTCTCAGCTAAAACTGCTGCATTTAGGCACTAAAATCTAAGTGAGCTCTGAAGCGACTGCTCTGTCAATTGAAGGGCTGTGTGTGTGTGTGTGTGTGTGTAATACTTTTGAAATGTTCACGAGAGAAGTGAATACTCCTTTTCACACTTCCTAAATAACCATGCTCTTTTTTCTCCACTCATATTTTACCTAGAAAAAGTCAATTTGATGCAAGTTAGCTTTAAGATGAATAGTTAAAAGATGTGCATAACAACACAGCATCATTTAGAAAAATCTGTTGTTTTTTTTAAAATTTCACTCAAAATTTATTGGTGCAAACACCCCCCCAAAGCTCACCGGTATAGTAAGTTAACATGACATTAAAAATAAAGGCCTTCTAAAAACCTTGGGAGAAAATCTGCAGAGCACTCCAGCTGCGAGCCAAACATTCTCACAACATTACGACCTCAATGTACTATCCTCTGGAGCCAAATCCTTCAGAGAAAACAGATGCTCACCATGTGGGCCTTAAGGTACAAAACTAATTAGTTTGGGTGATATGCCTTGAAATTTTACTCTCTTTCCCCTTCTTCATTGCTCATTTCTTTTTACTGGTAAAATCAAAGGGACGTGAAGTACAATAGCGGAACATTTCTTATGTGAGAACTTCCTTTTCACAACTTGCCTCTACCACCAAACCAAACCATATTCAGTTTTTGAATTGCTACTGTTGTACAAATAGGCAGCTATATTTTTCTCTCACCTCTTGAGGTGACATTCAAATTGTTTGCATAGACAGTATGCATTTGAAATTGATAGGGTTAAAAGTTTGTTGGCGGTTTCTAAATTATACTCAGGTGTTACTTACACAGCTTTAGAAAGTAGGCTTTAGTAGTAAGCAGAACAGAATGGCTTATGGTTCTGCATTTACAACCAACTTCTTGACCTACCCCTGTCTGTACACACAGAAACAAGAAATGTCTGTCTTAAAAGGGAAATTATCTAACAAACTTCATCATGAAACATTTCTAACTAGGACAGCTGTTATGAAAACATTCCCAATATATTGCCCTTACAGTAATTCCCAGGGCCCTTGTTCAAAACCAGGGCCTTGTTGAGCTAGACACTGAACAAACACACACTTATAGAAACTTTTCAAAATTGACTCTAGAAAATTAGTTTAGAACATGTGAAACACGGAATTGATATCTCGTATATTAACAATATCCATTTTTAGATGAAAATTGCACTTTTCCATAACAATATTTATAAAGGCCATATGAGAAAATGTTTAGAAAAATAAACGTTTTAAATTACTCAACTATTATAAATAGATAATACAACAGACATTTTGTTTAAGCAAAAACATAGATCTCTGGAGGCTTAGTTTTGCTGAACACTGTCACTAAGCTGTCAAAATGATGTAGTCATTACACCCTCTACCTATTTCCATTTAATTTATGCAATTAATTTAATTTCATACATAAATTCTCCTTAAAATGAATCCACAAGTAGAAATTATATGAATATTCAGGCCTTGAAAGTCTTATGACTTTCAAAATAAATTGCAGTCAAATACATATTTAATTTGTGAATAAAAAAAGAATTACTACATATTTTAGGGTAACAAAAAAGATTTTTTTCCCTTAAAACTACCAGTGTTACCAGTGTCAATTACTTTTCTTATATGCAAATTATCTTCTCCACTCTTACAGACAGCTTTCAAAATAGGTAGGTAGCCTTTTGTAGTGGTGAGAAATCTTACCTTCACATCCCTGTGAATTATGTTGTTATCATGACAATAGCGCAGAGCTTCCAGTATCTGTCTCATGTAATGACTGTAAAAGCAGAAAGCATATAAGACTACATAACACACTATTAACCAATTACTCAATAAACACAAGGTATTATGTTTTACCAACCCCACAACTATATACCTGTCTATTATGCAATTTACTATTAAAGTACATTACAGTTGACCCTGGATCATCTGTGTCCAGGCGATTCAGAATCTGCTTAATTTGCAATAGGCTGTCAATAAAGGATAGCCATGCAGCTGTTTGTTGTGGGTTTTACTTCAAAGGGTACCACTTCGTGACTAAGCCAGAGCACAGCAACAGTTCCACACAACAAAATGAAAAAAAACAAAACAAAATGGGGTCCTTGATAAAATAATTGGAACAATATTCTGGAGCAGCTCAGTGGTCCCATGCAACTGTTGGCTATGGCTGTATATAACCCTGAGACAGCTCATAAATCTGATGAGGGCTATGGAGCCTAACCTGACAAACTATCCAGGTTCTACTCTATTATAAACTTGCACATGTTAGAGTAGGAACTGCAGATTTATAAAAATGAGTAACAAAAAATAATCTAGAAATAAATCTTCTACAATTTGAGGGCAATTTGTTTAGAACAGAGAGAACAGTTTTTTCCTGTCCTGCAAAAGTGTGAAAAAACAATTTTACTATCCACATCAGAACAAACCCTAGATCTTTCAAAGTTTTCTCATGAATAAGACAGACGGTTGTTTATCCCAGAACAGCCAAATAACTCTTCATCAGTAAGGGAACTCGACCCACTAGGCAGAGGACCAATATACAAGCTCTACCTCTGCTTGAGATGGACCAGGGGCTTGAACCTCAGTCCTCGAGTGCTCTAAATAGCAGTCTGTTGGCTAGTCTGGGGTGGGTTTCTCTCAATCTCTTATGAAGCCATTCCACTGTGCATTAATAAATATTTATTGGACCAGAAAGAGAACAACTTTCTGCTGGTAATTATGTTCCTGTGGAAAGTTTCGGTTTCAACACATTAATGTTTTATGAGAAAAAACCCTTTTTGTCAGAAAATCCCCAACCACATTTCCAATTTTGACTATTAAGAACAGTGTAATTAATTTTTGTAGGGGAAAACCAACTCATACATTTATAAATGTAACAAAAATTATTAGTAGCAAAAGAGTTTAGTTTTATTTCCTAATAGTTAATTTCTACCATTTATTCTATAAAGAAATACTATAACTGTTGTAGAAATGAACACGCTCAATATTGGTACAAATTCTGTAAATAAAAATAGGAAGATCCAGATATACAGAAAGTTCCTATACCCTGTTATAACACAAACATAGAAAAAAATATTTTGTCAAGGCAGACTATATACATAAAGTTTGTTAGAGCTATTTACTATGCACTATATATTCACTTACTTTAGATTAATATATGCTAAATTACAAATTCTGGTGACGCTCATTCCAGGTGGTGGAAGTATACTGTAGGCATGTAGTTCTGCTTCAACAACTCCCCCCACCCCCCGATCCTCTACTGTGTTTTTTTTAATCTTTATGTGAAGTACAGGATTTTTCTGGATAGCAAATTTACTTCAAGCCCTCCGCCCCAAGGAGATAGAGGCTGGTGTTACTTACTTTTTACATTCTTCTCATTGACACCTTGAATGATATGGGACAAATAATTTAGTCCCCAAATTCAAAAAGTTTTCACTTACTTTGGGCACATCAATTTTTGGGTCTCTAAACTGATACCAAAGTTTAGATCACTTGCAAGTTCAACTATCATTAATTTAAGCAATAGTACCATCTTTAAAAATAGGTTCTATAAAACTCAGGTTGGGGGATAAAAAACGAACGTCTTCAAGACTGTTCTTAAACTTTTGGTCTGAATCTTTAAATGCCTCACTTTTTACCTGTGAAAAAAATACACATTCTGCTACTTATCTCCTTTTGTCTTTTGTTTTCAGATAAACAGCACTACGTAAGACTGAAAGCTGGGAGCTGGAAACCTTTTTAGAAGTGGCAGTCTGAAAAAATACTCAGCTTGGTTCAAGATGGATTGGTGCTTCTAACTTGACCACTGCTACTTCTCCTCACCATGTGTGAAAACTCCTATCCTCAACGTTGAATTGCTGCCAATATCTGAGCTTCATGAGTAATATAAAATCACTCAAATGACCAGATCCACCTGTGGGTTGTAGGCTGCCAACCCCTCGTATAAACAGTAACAATTACATTTGTGTTTTCTAGTAAATTATTTGCATTTTTTTGTAACTTTAATTCAATAACCTGTTTACTTCAATTAATTGTTTTCAAGTGACCGTCTCACCTCCCAAAATCTTCTACTTTTCTCTCTAGATTTTATAGTCCT
>NW_005841841.1:1790310-1796404 GCF_000455745.1 Alligator sinensis | reverse complement strand
TCTTTCCTCCCTCAATCATGCAACTATTTTGCAACATTATCCTTGCAGAACATGCTTACAAATTAATCCAGCCATAACAGGTACAGCTGACTAGCTTGATATTCCCACCAGAATGGCAAATCAATCAAAATAAACTATTTGATAGCATTTTTGTGGCAAAAATGCAAATACAGATTAAACATGATTTTCTTCCCTCTCTAGAGACAATGTATAGCATACAAAGGAAGCTGTATTAGTGCAGTGATTACAGAAGTTATTGCAGGGTACATTTTCTTTGCCTTAAGGAAAATGGATATTCCCAAGACTTTTGGATAGCTCCTTTCTCCATAGCTCTTTGAAAAATACTTCGCTAAGTCTATGGACCTATTTCAGGGGTGGGCAAAATGCGGTCTGCCAGGCCATTCTGTCCATCCCATGAGGCCCCTAAAAATGTAGAAAATTAATATTTATCTGCCCCTCACTGCCTGTCATGCAGCCCTTGATGGCTTGCCAAAACTCAGTAAGTGGCCCAAAATAACTGCCCGCCCCTATACCTATTCAGGGTACAGAGTACTCCCTGATACTTTGCATAGTACCTCAGGATGCCTGATCTGTGTATACTACTAGAACTAATAAGGAGAAACCAAACCCAGTGAAACCCTCAAGCAAAATATCCCTAAAGTTTTCCATATTTTGTGATCATCTTTTGCTAGATTGTGCTTCTTTTCCAATGCGAAAGTAAAAAAAGAGGTTGCACACCACAATTTACGTAACCATCTTTATCTACATCTTTATCTATATCTATATCTTTCTTTCTAAATTAATTCCCTCTGTCCAGTCTCATACCATTTAATTCCTTACTAATATTCTTTTGGGCATCAAATCACTCCTTCAAGTTAAAAGTAAAGCCAAGATGTGCCAAGCACATCTTCAAACATTACCTTCCAGGTCACGTCATTTCTCAAGCTTCAGGTCATTTTCAACTCCCCTCCCATTTAAACTTGTGCCAAACCTAGTTTTTCTTTCTATATCAATTCTCAAATTCAATATTTCCTCCCTTTCACAACTAAAACTTGTCTGTATGTTCAAGTTTTCTCTGGAATCCAGTCAAGTTCTCTTGTCACCCTAAGCTCTTTATTTCATGGCTCCAGTACATTCAGTGCCAAAAGTCATTAAGAACTGGAGTTATCTTCTTTCTCCATCATTCCTATCCTGTGGGCTCCCTTAAGCCCCTCCACTGGTTTGCTATTCCCTTAAACCACCGAGAGTAACTGGCTAGAATGTTATGCTCTTAGTTGTCTCTATGACTCTATGCTCTAAGTATGCCCCCAGCCTGTCTCTCACCCACTAACTCCTCAATTTACATCTGCACTGACTGCCTGTCTTGCAAGTAACCCAGCCTCTGGCCTCTACTATTTGTTCCATCCAGGAGGAGCACACAACAACTGCAGATGCTTCCTCAGCCTGATGGAGGGTATTTATACCTGAAAGATTACTAAGAAGAATTTTTCCAACTATCTGAGTTGGTCTAATAAAAGATATCCGATTTACCCAAAGAGTCCTGTCTGCCCATGTCCTTAGACCAACATGGCTACAACCTACACCCCTGTATGCTCCAAGTAGGTTTCTTTCTGTTGACCCTTCTATATATAAGCATTTATTGTCTTTGCTTCAAAGAAAAACATCACATTTTCTGTGAATCAAGCTCTTTACACATAAATATGTCTACCAAAAGAAGCTGACTGTAACTTACTTTCATTTTGTAGTTAACTTTTAGTGGAAAGAACTTGACATGAGATAAAAAGCGACCAATACTAGTTTCAATCTGACTAATGCTCTTTATGAAAGAGAGAGAGTTGCGAACAGAAGCAACTAAGTTGTCAGTCTCTTCCTCACTGAGTGCCTCAGGCTCTTGCCAACGCCATGTAGGCTTAAAACAAGTGCAATGGCTATAACAGCTGAGTCCATTAGGCAGCACTTGTTTCTTACTCCCTACTGGAGAAACGTCCAAGTAGGTTACTAAGTGCTGACCATTTCAGAATGACATGTAAAACCAACGTCTCTCCCTAACGTGGGCCTTAAAGATTCAAAGGTAAGCAGAAGTACTTTGCCCCCATGTCCTGCCTAAATTACAGTCTGAATAACTACTTCCTTGTCTTCCAAATTCTTTCCATTTTCACAATCATATTGAGCATTCATAAGCAATTGCTGAAACCCACCCTGCCAGCTCCACAGTTAGGGCTGTATTGAGCTTTGCATAAAGCCAAGTTTATATCCCTTAAATTAACATTGAACTTCATGCAGAAAATTGTCAAACATATCATTTAAAAAAGGAAACATAAATATTAGTATTCTAAATAACTGTCACCCTACATTCAGCTGTGTTTTGAGAACTGTAAGCAATACGAAAAATGTTTTTGGAAATTTTCCTTGAATGTTTTGAATCTACATGACAGATCTCATAAGTTACAAATTTGTCACATTAATTAATCCTGTAAAATAGGGATAACCAACCTGCAGCATGGGTGCCACAAGCACCACAGGCAGTCTCTGTGTGTGGTAGGGGAACGGGGAAGGCACAGGTAAAATTAAAATGTAAGTAGAGGTGGGGGCAAGGAGTAAAATGCAGAGCATCAGATTGGGCAGAGAGCACAGGGCAGGAAGCAGAAAGGAAGCAGCAGATGAGGGAGGGGACTGGGTCAGAGTGGCACTCAGGATGGGTCTGGGGCTGATTTGAGGCACACCCACCAAAATGGTTGGCCACCACTCATAAAATATATCTACCTGGAGACATGTTCAAAGAAAAAATTATAAAGTCTAAAAAGGGGTTTTACAGATGTCTGACAAGCCAGTGCTTTTGTGGGAGCAAAAAGGAGTAGAATCTTCTCAGGAAAAGCCACCATTCTTTCTTCACTTGGCATGATCTAACACTCTCAGACTCAGTAAACTGGCCTCTTTGCTGTCCCTGTGGCAGAAAAGCCCCATCCCCAGGACATGTGGTTAAACTGAGTGGGGCAATCACCACCAAATCTGGACAATGATTCTCTTTTATCATGGTGAAACCCCACCTACCAGCTAATCCACCTTCCCCAGCTCATTCTCTTTCCTCTCTGCATGTATATTTCTATTCTTCTCAATCCTCTGTTACCAACTCCCCACTAAGCCATAGCCAACCACCTTCCATTTTCTTTCCACCTCCCTCCAAGTCCCCATATCACTCACCCAACAGCTCTCATTGCCTCTCAGTTCCTACATAGTATCCACCAACCCCTAATTCCATCACAGACTGCTTTGGTCCTTTCCCTTGAAACAGTGCAGAAGCCTCTGCTTTCTATCTTACGAATTCATTCCCTGCTTCATCCTGCACTGGCTCAGCCAGGGCTCAACCACAGACACCGTCTTCTCAAGCTCTGCTACTCCCATTATTCTCCTGTCTGAAATTCTCATCCCAAACCCCTACTGGATACTTGCAACAATGCCTCCAACTCTCAATATTCCTTCATCATGCACTACCCATAATGATTCTGTGTGCATGCAAGTGGATACTAGTGTAAGTCTGGTGGCTGCAAGGAGTGAATGGGTTCCCCTGACTCCTGGAGACACTAGATAGTAGCATGAGTACATAAAGACCTGCCATTTGCAGACAGGGAAAGTGAAAAACCACATTCAGTTTTCTCACAGTGTAACAGTTTCATTAGACTGTGTGCAAATTTTAGCTCAGGAGTTTTATAAATGCAATGAAGACATGTCTCCTTTCTTCAGGACAAATTTCCCTCATTTTTTCTTTAGACAGAGGCATTAAATAGCTTCTTTCATCTCTCCTGTCATTGAAGGACACAGGGCTTTTCCTTTCCCCTTCCTCCTTGGAAATCATGGAATTTCAACTAGGATTTCCTAGGCCTGAAATACTGAGATCCTTCCTGCTTTCTTTGCCCTGCTCCTGTCTTCTCATTTATTATCTCTCCACCATTCTCTCTACCATATGTGTGGGGTGTTCTGCCTTCAGCTTTACTCTGTGACACAGCTGTAAGTTGTGGTCATAGAATCATAGAAAATGAGGGTTGGAAGGGACCTCAGGAGGTCATTTAATCCAACCCCCTGTTCCAAGTAGGACCAGCCCCAACTACATCATCCACCAAATGGTGATGCAGTCTGCCGGGCTTGAAAATCAGGAAGGATGGGAATGAAGAAATGATGCCATCACTATAGTTCCACTTGGTACCAGGTTAACTACTTCTTTAAGAAAAACTGAGAAAAAGTGAAGAGGAGCATAGTGAGCGAGGGAGAAAGCAGCAGTTCAGCAAATCTTCATTCCAGAACTAGAGCAGGAAGCCACTTTTTAAAATAAAGCTTCCAGACAGCTCAGGTTGCTCCTGCGTCTTTGCTCGGTCCCAATTTTAAAATCCTTGACCAAAATGGGGAAGGCAGCAGGCATGAGTGGCACTAGTCAACTAAGAGAAGTCTGTCAAAGAAAGTGAATCTTAAACCTAATATTCAGTTGACTGTTGGCATTATAGGTCTGTTTTAGTCTTTGTCCTTTGACAATTTTTTACTTATTTTCACTGTAGCTTGCCACAGAGTGGAAAAGGTTTTGTAAAAGTTAAAAACACAGTAATGGTGAAAAGCTTGACATTAATAAGTGCTTGATGGAGCATCAGCAGCCAAATGAAATGCTGAGTCCTGCTAGGTCCAAATACCCTCCAATCCCACATGGCACAACCCCCCTAAAAAAGCCTAACACAAATACTACATTTGAAATGCCACATTTAAAAAAAACCCCAAAAAACAAAATATATACCACCAAACAATTCAGATGCTCCTGTGAGGGAAGGCTCATATATATCTTTTTCTTTAGAAGGCTCTGTTGAGGATATTTCTTTAAGAACTGTATATGCTATGCAAACAGAATTATTTATAGGATTTCTATATTTGACTAGAAGTCAGTGTAACAGTAATTACTTATTCCTTCCCCTTTCCCTTTACCCTGAGGGATTAGTTAGAAATGAGAGTACATACCTGGCTACAGCTTCACTGTATACAAAACCAGCATCTGCTCTCTTTACAATTTCAAAACACAGATCTGCTCCATCCATACTGTAGGTAGAGAGAGATGAAAAATGTGCTAGTAAGAGATAGATAACTAATGCATGTATTAGTGACTATTGACTATATTTAAGTCAATAAAGTACAGTAAAATAGTTTGTAGGTATATTCATTCAATTCATATAAGGTTCATATCAAGAATGCTTCCGGTGACACTACAATTTATAATTAAAAAAACATATTTAACATACATAGCCAAGCTGACATATCAACCACATATTTTCCAACCTCAAACCTTCACCACTCTTCCCCCTCCCAACTCCATCAAAATTCCAGGTAGCAGATGTGTTTTATAACATACGCCAAACGTGAACAGGATCAGAAGGAGAGGGGACAGGAATTAATTCTAAGTCAACTTCTCCTTAACAAAAGCATTGTGCCACCACATCCCTGACACCAGAAGGACTCGTCTATTCAGACATTTCAGTTGAAATAATCTGTCCTTAGACGTCTCTTCAATACACAGACCCCTAAATATAAAAGGACTTCACAGGTTAAAAGATTTCTGGTTCTTGGCTTGAGAGAGCCAGACTGTCTATGCCTCCAGGTGTAACAAAGTGTGAATGTGCTGAGAATGGCTCAAAACATAGCAAAACCCTCTAACTTTAACTGTGGAAGAAGCAATGTTTAAGTAGGAGTTACATTGCTACACTGGATCATTCTCAGCTCTTTCACACACAACAAGAAGATAACAGCTGCTGCCTTTTCAAACCATTCCCCTTGTGAACTGATTCCAAATGTACATGGGTACAGACACAAGTGCAGCTCCCAGCAGTAAGTCGGAATGTTTTCTGCAAAGTGGCCTGAGTTACAATGTTACTCAAGACCAAACAGAAGTCCACTGCTGGTTCCAAGATGAAGGGGAATCCAGCTGCGGGATGCTCCCATAGCAATGGCCAGGGCACTATCTAGGAGTGCTCTCTATTTTTAGAATGGGAGAGGGGAAAGGCAGTGGAGAGAGCTTGTTTTGGGGGTTCCCCAGCCAGTGCTGAAGGATGGGGTGGTTGCCACA
>NW_005841841.1:1780275-1790290 GCF_000455745.1 Alligator sinensis | reverse complement strand
GGGGGCCCCAACCCCCCCCCCCCCCCAGACTGAACTCCAGCTGGTCCCTTCCCCCCCGCCCATTCTGAAAACAGTGACAAGCTGGAAGGCAGTGCAAACACAAGTTACAGAAAAAGCTACATTTTGAAATATCTTTATCTGATACCTCAATGCAGAGAGGGGATCAGATTTTCACCTGATTGGCCATTTTTGAAGCTGTCTGCAGCCATGCATTTGTGCTACAGACTGCTTTCTGTTGTCAGATTGGATGAAAACTTCTGTCTGCACCCCATGTGTCCATACCAGTGCCATACATGTTCTCTCAGAGAGTTAAAAACAAAGTTATGCAGAAGTTGCTGTGGCTGTGTCTGGGATCTGTGGCTATATGCAAATCGAACTCATTCAAGCAATTTTGGTGACTTTCACCCATGTGAAAATAAATCAAGTAGATATGTCAGTACCCTCCCAAGCCAAGGAAACTTGCACTCATTTTACAAGGGAAAAAAAAAGTCTCTCGGCTACATTTACCATTTAAGTATCCAGTAACAGCCCTAAATTTAAATAAACTGTGAGCTCGTATTACAAACAATAGTTACATATAAATTTCAATAATTCTTCTAGTTATTTTATCAGTGTTGTCACAGCTGGATTTCAGACAACTAACCCCAAATCCTATGTAGACAGAGTGTCATTCACAGCAGAGTCACAGGAGTGTCATTCAAGACAATGGGGTCAGATGTGACACAGATGATGTAAATCTGACCAGTCAGCCTACTGAAGACATGTCTGCCAGCGTCTCCTAACTAATCCTCCAAATGGCTCAACTGATCCAGGCACATGACAAAACAACCCTGAGAGGTCCCTGCCATGACAGAATCTTCAAAGTAGGTTAGTAATTACTAACTACTCGCTGAGGCCTAAGGAAGTGTATTGTGATACTCAAAAGCTTGCTTATGGCTACTTACAGACTTTTGGTTTCTACTGGGAGAGTCACTGTTCTCCCAGTAGAAACCATGAGTGTACCATGGGTTCAGAAAGCATGAGTGCAGGATTTTTCTCCCAGAGCGAAAATGGCTGCTCCAGGAGAAAAATAACCCAGGAACAACCAGATTTAAAGCACTCCTGGAAGAGCAAATGTTTGTATGCATTCCTTTCTCTGAGAAGCCACAGAAGTCTTCAAGCATCCTTGAATGCTTTAGAGTGCCCTACCCACTCCTGAGACATGGTGTGTTTTTTGGGCTGGACTTTTCACAATCCCCACATTGTGCAGCTGCAGGGAGACACAGGTGGACGCTGAGCAGTCTAGGTCAGGCAATAAGAGCTGCTCTGTGTACTAATGCCATCTGCCTCCAGACAGACTGAGGAAGCCTGCAGAACACACTGAGATGTATGCACAGGGTCTGCCTGTCTGTGCAGCATCAGTATTGCAAGCTTTCTGCTCTTCAGGGGTTTAGCATTTGGATGTCTACTGAGGGGTCTCCAGGTAAGTTTTTCTCCCAGGAAAACAAACCCAGGAGAATTCTCCCATACCATTTGAATGTGGGTATGCAGCCTGTGTCTATACCAATCATACAGTTAGTCCAATAAAAGACATTACCCATGGGAATTCTTGCTTCTCACATATCTCTTGGACTATCTATCACAGCAATATCATCAGCTCAACATTAACTATTCTCTGGGAACTTTACTAAAGGAGTGCTATCAGTCAAGAGACCCACAAGGAACTACAAATGTATCGGTGATCCATGTCAAAAAGCAATGGCATCAGTGGCAGTTAACAGAGCTACAAGAATCAGCAAGCAGCCTCTCCCTATGCCTGAAGAAGGGTGCTTACGTCCAAAAGCTTGCAAAGAACAATTTTTCCAACTATTTAGTTGGTCTAATAAAAAATATCACATCTACCTGAAGAACCTTGTTTGCCTATATCCTTGGATCAACATGGCTACAACCAACAACCCTAAAGAAACAGCAAGGGCACTTTTTATTCACACTAACATGAGATCATAAACTAGAGAATACCATTACCAGTTTCCAACCCATGCTCATCCTTAAATCTTTGTTAGTGATGTCAAGGAAATCAGAAGATTCCCTATCATCTTAGAGCTGTCCACAACTTTTCCCAAAATGGAAAACTGGACACAGTACAATTGTAAATGTTGTAGCATCAAAAATTGTTCCTTGAGTAGAGGCTTTACAGTAAGATGTACATTTATAACAACACTATATCCTCACAAGCACAGATATGCTTTTACCTTTGGAGCACATTACTCAGAAAATAAATGCTCTCCATTTAATACACTAATCACAGATTAGTTACAATTTGTAAAACTATGTGGGGAAAAGTCACTGATTCTTCAGGTGGTGGGGGGAGTATACTTAAAATTGTTTCATTTCAAACAAAATTCAGAAAATACTTTACCTAGACTAAAATTCCACTAAGACTCTATGCAATCTTTATAATGATAAAACAGAAATCTGGCAAGAAACAGGAGCGCCCGTACATGAGCCTGGAAGCTGCTCCAACACGCTGGAACTCCAGAGTCGGAGCAGACTTAACTGAGTCTGCAGGAGTGTGGCAACTGCCATGCTCTAGAAGCCTCCTGCATCTCATGCATCAGCATCCCTGTGCTTAAAAATGGCAGTGGGGACACATGAACTAAAGGACGTCAGAAGAGCTTTAGTTCAAGCACCCCTGCAGACATTTTTAAACACGGGGATGCTGATTGATACAGGAGATGCAGCAGCACCCTAATTAAAGTGCTGCCCTCCCCGCAGAGCATGTGTAAAAGTGCCCTAGACAGATACTGGTGATGTAGGCAGCAAAGAACTGAGAGAGGCAGCACTCCAACAGATATTCTCAGCAATCACATACTTGATCTAGTTAGGAAGGCACTCTTGTAGCTCTCTGAACAGAGAGAGATAGTTAAAACAATCCTAGCGCAAGGTTCCAGAAAATGCAATTCCCAAGAGCAGAAATATACAGATGTTTTCAATGAAGAAACTCATTTTTAATGCTGGAAGTATTACTGCCTAGCTAAGTCCCCCCAGTTGACTGCATTTTATTTATTTTTGTTCCCACAGAGTAAAAGCTCATATTTATTAGAATGACAACTTTTTTAAACTTCCTGATGTTTCTTCTCCAAGTTCAGCTCTCTCTACAGGCTCGCTCTCCCAGAACACTCCTTCAGCATAAACATTAGTCTTTTGAAACCAAGATGTGGTTAAAATGCCAGAGCTCTATACTCCCCAACACCTGTGTCTCATTCAGTTTGGAAATCTGCTTTTACATTAGCAGCAGCTCTGGCAAGCAGGAAGTATTTTGCATCAGGGTTTTTGAGTTCCCGTAACAGTTTGATAATGGACTGAGTCGTCTTTGAATTTGCAGATGTTCTAATAAAATGTACCTTAAAAAAAATCATTGATGGTGCCCCAGGTGAATTTGTTTGAGAAACACTGCTCTAAGTGCATTAAAGAGTATTAGTGCCTCCTGATAAGTTGTTAAGCTAAATTCTACTGTACAAAGAACCATCAGCACCAAGGCCCTGTTTACAATATGTATTTTGATGGGAAGCTGTTTTTATATACCAGCTTTCTTAAGTTAAACACAAATGTACTACCACAGAATGTAAGGAAGGCTTTGAAAGTGAAGGGTACAACTTAAAGCCCAGTGACTTTCTCTAAAAATTAAGACAACAGAACAGTACAAAACTCTTGTAATTTAGAAGGCAGCATTATTTTTAACTAACTGGAATAGTTAGTTAGGTAAAAGGGCTCTTCCTGATTTTGAGTCCAGCCACCAATATCTTCATGAGAGCAAATGTTTGAATTTTGTCAAAAAAATTAACTCAATTCCACCTAGAGTGACTTGCTGGCAATACAATATGCCAGTCCAATTTATGCATTCAAAGTATCCATATAAAACTTAAAAAGGTGGCCAGACCCTTTTCCTACAAATTCCTTTATCCCGTTATCAAGTCTGCCAGGAAATAAATACAGGCAGTCCTCAACTTACGACTTTTCAAGTTGCGACGAACGTCACTTAACTATGTTTATAAACTGACACCCCATTTCAATGTTCCGACATGGGTTTTGTCTTTACGACGGTTGATACTGTGTGCAGCTGGTAAGTGGTGGAAGGAGAGGGAGAAGGGAAGGGGTGTGGGGGGGCAGATCAACACCCCCTGCGGTGAGGGAGGGACTAGGGTAAGCACTGCCCAGCTGGGGCTGGCCAGGCGCAGGGAAGAGGGGAGTGGCAGATTCTGCTGCTGAGCACTGCTTGTCTGGTGGCTCGACCAGTGGTTCCTGCTGCTGGTCTAGGAGGGCATGGGGGAGTGTGTGCCCCTGGATCTGTGCAGGGTGGGGTGGGCATGGCCAGGCTGCACTCCAGGCGGGCCGCGGGGGCTACAGTGAATTTTCAGATAGCTACCCCCCCCATAACCCCTGCTCCACCATTTGTCCCGCCCCAATCCTGGGGCACATGCCTCACCCCATGACCTCAAAGCTGTGGCTCATCCGGGGGGGGGGGGAGCGGGGGGCAGAACTCCGGCTGCTGCGCACTGCTTGTCCAGAGGCAGTGCAGTGGCTCCAGCCCGTGCTCATACCACCCTGGCTGGGTGAGCAGGGAAGGGCGGGGGGGGGGCCATGTGCCCCCGGATCAGGGTAGATGGCAGAGCAGGGGCTATGGGGGTGCTACAGCCACCTGAAAAGTCACTGTAACCCCCACCAACCCTCTGGAACACAGCCTGGTGCAGCCCCGGTCCTGCCTGCCCCACCTTGCACAGATCTGGGGAAACATGCCTTTCCATGGCCTCCCGGATCAGTAGCGGGAATCACCAGTCTAGCTGCCAGACGAGCAGCACGCAGCAGTGGAAACTGCCAGGTCCCCCTCCCTGCGCCCACCCGGCCCAGCTGGGCAGTGCTTGCCCCAGCCCCTCCCTCACCATGGGAGGCGTTGATCTGCCCCCGCCCTTCCCTTTCCTTCCCCCTCTCCTTCCACCACTTACAAGCTGCACGCAGTATTGACCATCATAACGGAACCAATCCCCCATTTGTAACACTGTTCCTATGGGAAAACTGGTCCCAACTTCCAATGTTTCAATTTAAGATGTGGCTTTCAATAACCAAATGTGTTGTAAGTCTGAGGACTGCCTGTACTCTTCTGGGCAGGGCCTAGGAAACTATCTGTGTCTTACCTTGGTGAGAAGCACTGATTTATCAGTGCCATCTGTCATGTGCTTTAATTGGTAAAATTATTGAGAAAATTAATCATAAGATTACAATGTCATTATTTTGGAGGCTTGATATTTTTCAACATTGGAGATTGGTAATATTGTGATGAGATTGCTTTTTCATCTCTCCCTCCTCAGTTAGAAAGAAAGAACTGAAAGGAATGACTTGGGTCAGTGATTTCAGTCCCTTGCTATCAGAGGCACCACATTACATAAGCCTTTTCATCAAACTGCAAATTCAATGTAAAAAACTAGATTTCTCGCCCCATTATGTTCATGAGAAGAATGTTGTAGAATGGGGGTGGGCAATTATTTTGGGCAGAGGGCCACTTACTGAGTCTTGGCAAGCCATCCAGGGCTGCATGACAGGCAGCCAGGGGAAGATAAATATTACTTTTCTAAACTTTTTAGGGGCCTCACGGGCTGGACAGAATTGCCTGGCAGGTCGCATCTGGTCTGCGGGCCGCATTTTGTCCACCCCTGTTGTAGAACCTCTCTGCTCTGAAGGTTAGGATACATTGTTTCATTTCCTGCCTAAGTTTATTCATGGCCAAATTTATATGCTTGTTTTTGACCAAAGATTATCTTATCCTTTAGCTTAAATACCCTTTTTCTCTCCCTGGCATTTGTCTCTCTCAGGTACTTTGAGGCATGACACTCCCCTCGGCCTTTGTTTTGCTAGACACTAAGGGCCCTGACAGACATTATATTTGTGGTGCAATTAACATGTTAAATGTACCATAAATTGCACCATGACATGCTGCAGTCAATTTATGGCCACACAAAATGACAAACCAGTCACAAAAGTGTTCCATATATAAAGCAGAACACCTTTGTGGCACCTTAAACTGAATGTATGGCATACATCCCAAACCTGGCACTGCCAGCTCATAATGTGGACAATCAACCGAGTCCCAGATTGGAGACCAGGAGCTGCTCCCAGTCCAATCCTGGGGATTGGACCCTGATCCTCTGTGGCATCAGTTATGGGGCAGTCCCAAGGTCAAGGAGACATCTGCTCGCTGCCCCATCTACAGAATCAGGCTCAGGGCAGCCCCAAGTTCCACTTCACTTCTGTACACATGGCATGGTAGGATGTGTAATGTTTGGGGTCAGGCATAAAATTCAGCAGATCCAAATCACTATTTAGACCCGGGGCCTAAATGAACCAGGTTCTTCTCGTCTCCTCCTCGTGTGATAAGCACTTTATTCCCCTAACAAACTTAGTAGTCCTTACCTGCACCTGTTTTAGCTGAGTTAATTAAATTTCATCCTACGTCTATTACTTCAATCCTCAAGGACCATCCAGGTATTTGTGTTTGACATCCTGATCCTTGTACTGGCAAAGCCTCCTAACTTTATCATCAGCATGCATGTACTTCTGGTTCTACAGTTATCAATGAAAATAATTTATCTTCGTGCAAAGCCAAGATTATCATGATAAAACCTGCTGCTGACATAAAGCTAAAAGACATCATGACTACAGAGGAAGATACAAATTATATTATTGAGCTGGTAACCAAATAAAACACATTTAAAGAAGACATTTATATAATCCATAAATTAACATTAATATTTATATAAACGAAAAAGCATTATCTTGAAAGATTAACTACTCTATGCTTACAGTCTGTGTTTCATTATTGCATTCACATGTGGGGAGTTTTGCTGTCTGCTGTAGCTGGAGGCATGGCCCTCTTCCTTGAATCTGTGAAGTGTATGTTAATAACCCTTGCAGCAGCAGGATATTGGCTACCACTGTCCCCCTACCTTACTTACAGCAGGTTAGAGTATTATTCCTTTGGTTGTGTCAGGGCTGACTGTTTATAATAAGAGATTAGACAATAGATTTGTATAGGACACTTTGGATAGGGAAGATCCTGCCTCTGACTGGGGGGGGGGGGGGGGAAGGGAAGAGGTTGGACTACATGACTCTGAAGGTCCCTTCCAGCCTCATTTTTCTGTGAATCTATGAACAAGCTATTTGGAGTTCAAGCCAAAGAAAGTGGCACTTCAAAAAAGGGATCATACACCACTGCGTAAGAAAGACAGTCTTCTACTTAGCGGAAATCAAGAATTTCTGTATGTTAATTCACTCTGACTGTGATCTACTTTGAGGCCGAAGAAAAGTTCTCCATATAAAAAATTATCAGTGTATATAATGGGGATGCTATTCACCATATAGCAATGATTTGTGAATAAGTGTTCTATACAATCTGTAAAATACAAGGTTCTGTAAATAAAATATTATTTATTAATAATATATTTGTAAATAAAATATTATTTATTAATATGTTGATAATTGTTTTATTATTAATGTATTTATTAGCCTTAGCATGGCAATTTTGCCTTGATACAAGTATCCAATATTTTACTAAAACGTAGAAAGTATTCAGTTATCTCAGCTTTGATCTTACTTCTTAGCTCACTAGTTTTTATTTTTCTAACTCCCAATTCCAAAATCCCAAAATCTCATTACTACTTGTATATATGCTTCAGTTGCAAAACACAGCGGTGTAAAAACTGAATCTATCTACCAAGAGTTGGAAACAATTTTAAAGAAAACACCAAAGATATAATTATTGAAGAGGGAATCTGCAATAGCTAGATTGGACAAGATCATCCTAAGGACTGGAAGGGTAAAACTAGGAATTCTGGGTGAGATAAGACTAAGGACACCAGTTTAAGACTTCTTGCATTTGTTTGTGTTCTCTTCAGGGATACATTTGATAGCCATGTTGGTCTGAGACAAAAAGCAATGCAAAACTCTAGAACTCTTGGTTCTGAGATTATACCTTTTATTAGATGAACTAAGAAATCACAAAAATATGACCTTTTTCTGAAAGCTTTTGGCCACACGTGTCCTTCCTCAGGCTCAGGTAAAATTAAAGAGGGTAAAAAGTCCCCAAAGGTAGAAAATAAACTTCATTTTGCACAAAAGAAGCTGAAGGGGGAAATTTGTTCCTTTGGGTCCATGAGTGTCTTTGTGAGTTGCTCTTTGATGTGCAGATAAGGCAGGATTTCCTTCCCAGATACCACACAGGCAGGGAGGTGCAGAAATGTTTCTTGTTGTTCAGGAATGGAGTTTAATTCCAAAATCGGCTAAAATTCAGCATCTTCCATGTTTCAGAGATGTACTTGGTAGCCGTGTTAGTCTGAGACAAACCCTCCAGATGACTACCAGCCTGCACCAGGTGGTAGGCATCTTTTTTGGAGCAGACATTAGACATGACCATGACTGGTAATGAAGAGGAGCAAGCTACAGAATGAATAAGATCCAGAAGTCTTAGAAGTATACAAAGTCAGACTATGGGAAAAGTTTCCTCCCTCATTCTTTTGAAGGATGTCCAAGACATCTTTGAAGGTTTTACTGATAACCTGAATGAGGCTGCTTTAAAAATCTTAGGAAGCCAAAGAAAAATGAAAGAGCCATAGACCATTAAAAACGTATTTTTACAAGTAGCTTTCCAGTTATTCCATTGTGAGGACTGCATTCTAAAATGGCCTATAAATCCCAGTTTCTCTTCTAGAAGTGGGTGGACTTTTGTTCTGAAATTTCACTGCAAGTTCATAAGCTTTAAAAATAGTCTAAATAATTATTGGTTTTCTCTTTAGATTTTTAAAAGAAATCTCTGAAATTGGCCTTCAATTGACATTTTTCCTTGGCCATCCAACTTCCATTATTAGTAGAAATTGTTGAAAAAATATATCTACACAATAATGGGTAGAGAGATGCATCCAAAGTGAATGTGGAGGTTGGAGGAACCAGTTTGAGGACATTTTCAGCAATTACTCTTTCTAGCTTAAAGTTCATCTACCAACAGCAGAGGACAGGGAAAGTTCAGATAAACTTCAGCCTGCTATGTATTTATGCTATGCCATTTATTTGTTGCTACTGTTTCTTAACAGCTAGGGTGACTATATGGGAAAATGTGAAATCTGGGAGGCTGCTTGCCTTCCCCCACCCTCCTGCATGGAGTCAAACAGCCCATTAATGGCTCAGTGTTCTTTACTTTATAGGTGTTAACAATAACCTGTGAAGTAACAGTTAGTGTTAATAAGGCTTCCTACTCCATAGCTCCTGTGCCACACTAGCCTTTGCAGCCTACACCCAAGGTGCTCCTTTTAATTTTCATGGACCAGAGCTGGGCCCAGCCTCTGAAATCCAGGGCTGTCCCAGGCAATCCAAGACATATGGCCACCCTGCTAAGAATCTATGCATCATTTATGGACAGCTGATAAGAAAGTTCTACATACAGCTTTGGTGCATATGTTTTTTGTTTATAGGTGCTGACAAACTATATAAATGAGTTGTTAGTGCAAAACTTGTTCTTAATTTAATGCTGCACATATACCCAACTCCACAGGTTTGCCCCCTCTGCTGTCACACAGTACCAAGCCCCACCTTCAATACTAAGAAATTTAGGAAATTCATTGTGAAGCATTTACGTTTGCTATACACATAGATAGGAATGTACCGAAATTGGGATTTTGTGATTTTTGTGGCAGCTGCCCCATGGTGTGGGTGTAGCACGGCTCGGTACGGTGTTGCGCACCGCCTGGGAGCTGGGCCTGAACAGAGCTGGGCTCCGGCTGACAGGTGGAGCTGCCCCAGCTCCCAGATAGTGCACAGAGCCACGCAGGTGCCAAGCGGTGGGAGGCGATCCCCACTGCCCCGTGCTGTGTTGGGGGCTCTGCCACGAGCCCCCAGAGGCCCCAATCACTGCTGCTGCTACAGCCTGTGAGTGCGGGCCTTTTTCTTTTTAAAGTGCCGGGAGGCTGGGGGTGGGGGGGGGGGCGGCGCGGGG
>NW_005841841.1:1767521-1780186 GCF_000455745.1 Alligator sinensis | reverse complement strand
CTCTGCCCTCACTGGCTGCAGCAGCAGCGATTGGGGCCTCTGGGGGCTCATGGCAGAGCCCCCCCACACAGCATGGCGCAGTGGAGATGAGGCCCTGATTGCTGCTGCTGCAGCCAGTGAGTGCGGGGCTTTTTCTTTTTTTAAGTTCTGGGAGGCTGGGGCTGGGCAGGGGGATGAGGCCGGGCACGGCAGCCCCGGGGGGTTTTTCCTCCACTCCAGGGAGAGGTAGGTACAGCTGGAGAAGCCATGGGAGAACCTGCAGCCACCCAGCTGTGCCTGCTTCTCCTTGGCTGATCCGAATCAGCACCAAAACAGTGTCGAAACTCTGAAACAGATTCAGCTGAATTGAAATGGAACAGCGATCTGAAACAAATCACTGTCTCTCCGAAATGGCCAAATCTGAAACGGAAACGAAACATAGCCATTTTGCACAGCCCTACTGTTAATACAATCCAGTATACTGTTGGCCCCTTTTCTGCAACAAGAGCACACTGTTGGCTCATATTCAGTTTATGTTAACACCCCAGATCCTTTGCAGTACTGCAGCCTACACAGTCATTCACCAGTCTGTATTTGTACATGCAATTATTTTGTCCCAAGTGCAGGACTTTGTACTTGTCCTGGATGAGTTTCATCTGGTTGACTGTAAACCATTTTTCTAGTTTATACAAGTCATTCTGGATTGCTGCTATACCCTCCAGAGCATGTACATCTCCATTCAACTTGGTGTGATCTGTAAATTTGTTGTATGTGCTCTCAGTCCCATCATCTTAATCATCAGTGAAGATGGCAAACAATATCAAACCCAGAACAATACCAGACCCTGGAGAACCCTGCTTGATACTTCCTCTTAACTAGACACTGAGGACTATTACTATAAATTACTCCTCCTCCCAATTTGCCAGGAACAGAAATTGAAATCTAGAGCCTGTAGCTCCCCCAGAGCCTTTTTTAAGGGCTAGAACTACACTGGCAACCCTTCAGTCCTCTAGCACCAAGGCTGTTTTTCACAATAGGCTGCATATTATAGTAGTTCCATAATTTCAGATTTGAACTCCTTCACAGAATCACAGAAAATTAGGATTGGAAGGAACCTCAGGGGATCATCTAGCCCAAGCCCCTGCTTAAAGCAGAGCCACCCCCAACTAGATCATCCCAGCCAAGGCTTTGTTTATCCGGGTCTTAAAAACCTCCAAGGAATGAGATTCCACCACCTGTCTGGGCAGCCTGCCCCAGTGTTTTACTACCATACTAGTGAAAAAGCTTTTCCAAATATCCAACCTAAGCCTCCCTTGCTGCAACTTGAGACCATTGTTCCTGGTTCTGTCATCTGCCACTACTGAAAACAGTTTTAGACCTTTCCTCTTTGGATCCACCTTTCAGGCAGTTGAAGTTTGCTATTACATCCCCCCTCAATCTTATCTTCTCCAAACTAAATAAAGCTAGTTCCCTCAGCTTCTCTGCAGAAGTCATGTGCCCCAGCCTCCTAAACATTTTCTTTCTCTCTGCTGGACTCTCTCCAATTTGTTTACATTCTTTCTTTAGTGGGGGACCCCAAACTGGACACTGGACTCTAGATGCAGCCTCACCAGTGCTGAATAGAGAGGAAGAATCACTTCCCTCAATCTGCTGACAATGCTCCTACTAATGCAGCCCAATTTGCCATTAGCCTTCCTAGCAATAAGGGCACACTGTTGGCTCATTTTCAGCTTCACTGTAATCCCAAGGTCCTTTTCTGTACATCAGCTGCTTAGCCAGTCGGTCCCCAGCCTGTACCAGTGCAAGGGACTGTTCCGTCCTAAGTGCAGGACTTTGCACTATTGAACCTCATGAGATTTCTTTTGGTCCAATCCTCTAATTTGTCAAGGTTTCTCTGAATCCCAGCCCTACCCTCCAGAGTATCTACTGCTCCCCTGCAGCTTAGTTTCATTTGCAAATCTGCTGAGGTTGCAACTCCATCACATCTTCCAGGTCATTGGTGAAGATATTGAACAAAATCAGCCCCAAGACTGACCCCAGGGACACTCTACTTGTTACCAGCTGCGAACTAGACATTGAGCCATTATTACCTTCTGAGCCCGACAATCCAGCCAGTTTTCTATCCACCTAACCCATACTTCCTTAGCTTGCTTGCAAGAATGTTGTGGGAGACTGTATCAAAAACCTTGCTGAAGTCAAGGATCCACTGTTCTCCCAGAATCTACAGAGCCAGTCACCTCAACATAGAAGGCAATCAGGCATGACTTGCCCTTGCTGACTGTCCCTAATCACCTTCTCCTCTTCTAAGTGATTAGAAATGGAAGCATCCATTTTTTTGGGTCCACTTTCCCTTCTTTGTTAAATACACTTGCTTTGTGTAACTTTAAGAAAAATGGAGACAGGTGAGTAAAAAGGTTTTTAAATTGCTAAGAAGTTTTTTGTCTACTCTTCCGTACGTCAATAATAGCTAAACTGATTTCATACTTCCAAAATAGTTCTTCCCACCACCTTTTTTTTTTTTCTTCAAACAAACATATGAAGAGGTAGAAATAAACTGCTCCAGTAAAGTTCTGAGTTTTTTATTTATTTATTCCAGCAGTACAAAAATGAAACAATGCTCAGGAATTATTTGAAGAACTTAGAAAAGAACATTACATCATAAGTTAGGAGTAGTAACTCAAACTAAAGTCAGAAGGTCATTTCTATACATTTTTCATGTTACCCTTTTGTTCTTATCCCTTAATGACCCAAACATATATTCCACCCATTAAACTGATGCAACTCTTGTCTCCACTATACAACCCTATCAAATATCAAACCCAACACTGAAAAGTATTTCTGCTTTTTTCTAGAATAAGGAAATAAGTACTTCTTTCCATGTCCTAGAATAAGGAACTTTAAAAAATATTATTATATTTTTGTTTTGTAATCACAATTCCTTCCTTTATCTCCCCTTTACAGAAATGCTTCTGTATACAAATTAAATACTTTTGTACCACTCCCATCCCTGAATAACATTCTTCTAACCAGCAGGTGGAGGTAGAAATGCATTAAAGATTTAAGTTTAATTTTTGGTGTCCTTTTCATTCTATCCTGGACATTTCAATTTTGAAAACATTTTTCAGCACAAAGAAATACTACTTAAAAAGGCCATTAACTTGTTTTGTAAATTAAGATAGGAAAGGAAAACATTGTTAATGTGACTTTGTTCTCATATCAACATGAACAATGGCTATCATTTTGATAAGAAACGACCAACATTTCATAAATACAAGAAACTGAAAGGAATTTTCACCACTGACTCTAGCTTCTTGCTATCATAGGCATCCTATCACATAACCTCATTAATGAGTGCCTAAAGTTAGGTTCCAAAATTCTTAAGACACCTTAAAAATCAGACCACGCTTTTAAAGGGGTTGAATTATTTCAATTCTCAAGTCAATAGGAGCCAAAGCTACCCCCCACCCTTTATTTTGGACTGATTTAGCTACCATCAGAACCTCAAGGACAGACTACTGCGATATGCTCTTAAAAGGGCCTGACTTCAGTGAATGTCTACAGCTGGTGCAGAACATGGTAGCCCACTTTATCCTGGGGGGAGGGAAGGAAGGTGAGGAATTTGTCAGAAGCACGTAACCTAGTGCTCCAGAATCTGAACTGGCTCTCAGTAGTTTTCTGTATAGAATTCAAGGTACTGGTTTTGACCTATAAGGCCCTCAACAATTTGGTCTCTACATACCTAAGGGACCACACCTTCTACTTTATGCCCCATTGGGATGCCAAGAACAATGTCCTACTTTAGTGCATCGAGTCTGCTTGGCAAAAACAAGTAGGGGGTCATTGCCAAGCACTTGTTGACAATGCTTGGAACTCTCTCTTCCCCTTAAAGCCTGTCAGAGTCCAAGCCTGGGCATCTCTTTGAAACACTAAGTTCTTGCTCTTTGGGCAAGCATTTAGGGTGACATAATAATCAAAAACAAAGAAACAAAAACAATCCTTAAAAAATAGGCTACTTCTATACACATCAAAAAACCAGATTAAGGAGACAATACTTAGAAACCTAGCTTTGAAAAAATGTTGGCCAATTGCTGTTTTCAGCTGTAATTAAAAAAATCCATCTGTGAAGTAAATTTAGGTCAATTTGTGTCTAATTATATAAATGTAATGATTTCCATACCTCTTAGGAAAGAAATTAACAAAATGAAATTTTCAGTGAATTTTCAATGCAACCTATTTTAAGTATAAGTTAAGTATTTAAAAAGTACTCTTTGATATTTGAGAACATTATCAATTTAATCTACAACTAAAATTAGCCTAAATTCAAAATGAGATTAATTTAGTCTGATTCCATGTTTAACATGTCATTATTTAACAAATAGTAATAAATAGTGATGAAATGAAAAAGGAAAACTTACAACTCGAAAACCATGTAAAGCATTCCATCTGAACTGTATGTTTCCAATAATTCAACAATATGGGGATGTTTCAGCATGTGACAAATACTGGCTTCCCTCTTCAGATCTGTAAAAAGATGATAGAATACTGTATTAGCCGTCTTGAAAATGCAATAGATTAGTTGGACACATCCAGTTTACAGTAAGTGGGGAAAGGGAGAGGGAGACAGAGAGAGAATGAATAACATTGTGTGGGAAGGTGCAGACATCTTTGACATTATTTCCCAAACAGACTAACTTCTAAAATAAAATTGAGATGATGACAAACTATTTTACACTGGAATTTAAGAGCATGGCTTCCTAGGAAATGCAAATTTCTTTTTAAACAAATTCAAAGGCAGAAAATCATAACTGTGAGTGGAAAAGAAAAATTAATACATTATATAAACTTCTTTTTCTAAAATACAAAGTTATGGAATTCCATGCAGCCCATATAATTGATCTTTATGCACTGAGATCGTGTTAAATCTCACTGGAAAGTAGTCTTTTAATACAAAAGACAGCAATTACTCTCCCCCTGCTAGAGCAATAATCATTTTAAAAACCATTAAAGAGTAGGCATATTATGGCGATTACATTCTTAAAAATTGGGTTAATAGGTGGATGGGGGAAAAAGAATCAAAGATACTAATGATCAGTATATATCAAGCGCTCACCAATGTAATAAAAATGTCGCCAATTTGAACTATAATACTTCAATTTGGATACCCTCTTTTTTCAATATTTCTATAAAATCAGAACAAAAATCATGATTAAACTAAAAAAATCTTTAGCAATACAGAATATTCAAATTAAATTACTGTCTTCTTTCTAGATAATCTTAAAAATAATCCCATGCAGCACACTTTTAAAATTTTTCTTCCCTTTATTATCAGCGTGCTTTTTCACTGCATTACTGCTAGGCTCCATGAAAAGGCCTCTTCCCTTTCCAATACATCAGTTCAAATTCTAGAAGAGTAAAACTTGTCATCAATATTTTATCTTTACTGGATATTTTGGCCTGTCGTTAAAAGGAAAAATGTCAGTCAATAACTTCAGGTATTAAGTTTTAGGATGTGGACACAAAACACATTTACTTTTGCGTAGAATGACCCACAACCTTACAACCCATAGTCTTATATCACTATAAGTTGCTCAACTCCAATGCAAGATTACCCTGCAGAAAATGAGAAGTAGCCAAACACCAGCGTAAACAGTGATGATTTACTGGTCCTAGGTCTGTTTCCAGTGTGCTCCCTAGACCATTATTTGCTCAATGTAGACGCAGGCTTCCCTGCCACCTAGTGGCCAGGTACTATAATACTGCCTACTTGGGAAACCTAGCTTAGGAAAGTCAGCTATCATTTGCTCCTTCCTACAGAGTAAAATCTGGGGCAAATTACTTCATATTAAGTGTGTTATGTGTCTGCACCCTTAAGCTTTCATTTCTCTTTGCTACAGAACCATTGATCTAGAATTACCTATATGCAGCTTCTTTATTGGAGAAGATAAATTATAATGCTTTCGTGGCTTGGGGTCTTTTGCCATGTGTTACTGGGAGGAAGCAAAGCATCTAAAATGTGCTAAACCACCCAGAAAGAAAAACAATGCTACTGTTATATATATCAGGTCACATTTGTGATATGAATCAGCAGCAGTTAGGTATCAGAGGAAGTGGTACGAATATGTAGTTAATATTCATTTTATTTTTGTGCCTTTTGAAGCACTTTATTAAAAACAACAACACATTTTCATACTCTTATTTTACTTCTCTAAATGACTAAGAACCATAAAATCCAATGAAACTTCAGTTCAAGATATATATTTCTGACCAAAGCATACTTAACTAATTTCTCAATTAATATAATCAACATAATACTTTATATTTGGAGTACAGAGTACCTTTCCCAAAACCTTACGAACTTAAACTGAAGAACTGGTTTTCGCTGTTAAAAATAATAAATTCTCTGATTTAAAACCCCAAGATCCGTGAGTAAAATGAAATACTACTATATATATGTAAGTATCAATTGAACACAATGTTTTATTGGTATATTTACAGTCACAAAGCAATTTGGAAGTTTACCAGTGCCTCAATAACTATAATAAAATTAATTCTAAATACCTATACATTTTTACATTTTATCTTGGGTTTTTTATGGAAAAAAATCAGAGTGCTCCCTGCCTCCTTCACTCACTAGGATGTGGGTCCAGCTGCGGCTGTCCCCTGACACTGCTTTGTGGTGCTGAGCAGCCTGGACATGCCAGTGCCCTGCCCATGCCATTGCCCCCCACTCCCATGCCACAGCCTCCTTGGCCCTGCTGTTACTCCTCACTCCCCACTCACAGTCCCCCTCTCCCTCCAGCCCTGCCAGAGGGGGCCCCCAGTTGCCAAGGCTACAGGGCCAGGGACCTAGGTCTGCAGTCCTCTGCACCCCCGCAGCAGCACCCAAGCCCTGGCTTCTGCCTGTGGAAAGAAGCAGAAGCTGGGGAAGAGTGGAGCACGGAGCCCAGCTCCCTCTTCCCAACAGGCAGCACATCTAGAGTGAAGCCCATGGGGGCAGGTGGATGCAGGCTGCCTACTGTGGGTTCGAGGCTCCCTGCCCTGATCCTACTTCCCCCAACCCGGGCCTCTGAAGCCCAGGGGGCAAGATCCAGAGTGGCAGGGCAGAGTGGGGCTTGGCAGGGAGGCTTGTACCACTGCTGGGAGCTCCATGCTGCTATGGCGACGTGCCCTCTGCCCACTTGGCTGCAGCAAGGGGCACAACTCCATGCCACTGCTTCTGCTGCTGTTGGGTGGTCAGGGGGAGCTTTGCTATGGCTAAACTGTGGCATGAGTGGCATAGGCAGCCTGCATGTGTGGCATGCAGCAAATTGGGGAGGAGACAGGCAGAACAGTGGAAGATGGGGGGGAGCAGAAAGCAGACTCGATTAGCCAGGGAACACAGAGTGCATCGCCTTGTGCCCCTGACTGTGTAGTCATTACCGTGCAGTCATTTAGTACTTGCTTTAGTACTAAATGACTGCGCAGTAACAGCCATTACAGTGCAGTCCTGGTGGCCCACGGGTTGGCACTGTAACGTCGACATCACAGTTTGTGCCTGCCAATGCTATGTCATCTTAATGACGAGCTACGTAACTGTAGCTCATCGCTATGGTTGTGTAGCGTCTCGTGTAGATGCACCCACAGGGCAGGAAGCAGGAAGCTGAGCAGCAGACTGGATCAACCACATCATCACTGGACCGAATAACATGGATTATAATTTTTTTTTTAATTTTGTGTTTTAGGCCAAATCACCTACCAATTATATCAACTGAACAGAGCTCAGTGGTTCAGGAATGTGTGGCGCTACAACCAGCAAGTATCCTACATCCCAGACTCTTCAGCCTGGGGCTTCAGATACTCCCAAGTCCACAGTAGGTATCCTACATGCAAGACCCAAGCCTGAAGATTGTGGAGTTCAGATGCTCCCTAGTCTCACTTGCCCCTAGCCAAAAGGCCAAAGGAGCAAGCAAGGGGAAAATCCTGAGAGCACTCCCCCACTGTCACCATAAATTGTGTAGCCAAGATTCTCATGTTTGGAGGCATTTCATAAAATCATAGAAAGTTAGGGTTGGAAGGGACCTCAAGGTGGTCATTTCGTCCAACCCTCTGCTCAAAGCAGGACCATCCCCAACTAGATCATCCCAGCCAAAACTTTGTCTAGCCGGGTTTTGAAAACCTCCAGGGATGGAGCTTCTACCACCACCACCTCTCTGGGTAACCTGTTCCAGTGTTTTACTGGAAATTCTTCCTAATATCTAACCTAAACTTCCCTTGCTGCAACTTGAGACCTTCACTCCTTGTTCTGTCATCGCCCACCACTGAGAACAGTCTAGCTCCATCATCTTTTGAACCCTGCTTCAGGTAGTTGAAGGCTGCTTTTAAGTCCCCTCTAGGTCTCCTCTTCTTTACACTGAAATTTGTAGACTCTTGAAGGACTCAGCCTGCCTGCAGTGCAAAGGACAGGCCTTCACCCTCTAACTACACCAAGCCATTCAAGGCCGAGAAGAAGGGCATCTGCCCTGCCAGGTAAGTAAAACTGCCTAGGCAGAAAATCACGTCATAGTATCATCTCTCCTGGTTCATTCACTTGTAATTCTACCCATGTTATATATGCCATCATCTGCTCACAGTGTCCATCTGCTGTCTACACCAGACAGAGAGGGCAATTCCTACATCATACAATAAACAAGCACTGATGTGACATCAGCTGCAGAAAGACACGGAGGCCTGGGGCAGTACACTAACTTCCCTGGACATTCCACCTGTGGGTGGCTCTTCTCAGGCAGCAAACCTTTAAAAACTGATTTAAATTAGAAACTGCAGAAAAAGAAATCATCCACAGACTCTATTGTGTTAAGTACAATTTAAAGAGGGACTATAGATTTATCCTATTGCCAGGATTAGCTTTTGTAACTCCTTTGTTTCTGTGGGTTTATTGCATGCATGCTTGCCTCCCTATCTCTCGTCTATCCCCCCTTACTGTTTTTATATTCAAATTTCTCTCCTCCTTATACACAGCAACCTTTCACAACATCTGATTAAGTTAGCTTCAGTCTAGGAAAGCTTTGGAAGGTCCATAAAATGCAAATCTACCCTGCCTTCTATTTGACTTCAGGCTAACACAGCTAACTACATTTCAGATGAAGGTGATCACAGTGGCACTTAGGGAGGGCATGGGACTAACATGTGCCATGCCTGCCAAAAAGGTTAGTCCCTAACTATCTGCTAAATCAGGTGTCAAACTCACAGAGCCAGTCCAGTCTGGCCTGAAGGCACATGCCAGTAGGCCGGGCCAGCTCTGTGCCGCTCTGGGGCTCTGCTTGCCATAGCCATGAGCATCCTAAGGGGCCTGCCAGCAGCAAGGACTGTGCACCATGGGGGGGGGGGGGGGGGGATAGGCGGGGGAAATGGGGTGGAGGCCCCACACCCACCCACAAACCCCCCCTGCAGGCAGGCGCTCCCCTCCCCACTCACCAGCTGTCCAGTCGTGCACCACTGCACTCGGTGTCTCCACATGGGGCTCCCAGCTGGAGTGCTAAGAGCCCCATGGAGATGGAAGCACAGAGCCCGCCGGAGTTAAATTATGCAATATTATGTGATTATGCACTGTCATATGTTTTATGCACAAAAATCACACTGGTGCATAATTCTGTAATTCCCCGGGGTGTATATAGCAAACACTTCCTAAACAATATCTCAGATGCTAAGAGCAGCTAATAATTGGACAGGTCATTAGAGTCAAGTGAAGGTTTTTTAATTTTTATAAGGATTGGGCAGATTACCATATTTTTCAAGGAGCCTGGCAAATCAACTCCATTGACAGAAACTATGATGACTTGCAAAATCTGTCTATTCACAATTTAAGAATTCTGGTTAATTTTATGAAATCATATTGATAAATGCCTCATTGCATATTGTATCAAACACAATGAAAAGATCTTTGCCCTGGTTCATGACTCTGTCTGGAATGAGCTACAGGACAAAAAAAAAGCTGTTAACCGGTCTCTAGCTGACCATACATATGTTAAAAGATGGTGTTGTAGTTAGAAAACCAGTTCAACCAAATTTATCTTCACAGAAAGGAGAAATGGATGTTCTCCAAACTAAAGAACAAAGAAACAGAAGTAACAGGGTAGGGGTTTAAAAGACCAAAAGAGCCTGGGGTAAACTGATGGAAGAAAGGGGTACACCTTTACAAAAGAATGGTCTCATTTATTTATCGAGCTGCTAAGGAAGAGTGAAGCTGGTTGCAGGAAACAGACAGACATCCCATAACTTGGGCCACAGAACACAAAGATCCATGTCACCATGAGATTTGGTGAATCCTAGAAATAGTCAAAAGCAGTGGGGCTTAATTGGCCCATGGGCTGAATCTGGCCCATAGGGTTGTGTCGCATGAAGTTGGCCCATCAAGCTCCCCAGGGGTCTGAAAATTTAGGGCCTGGAAATTTGTCAGAGGAAGAACAGTGGCAACATTAACTGCCGCAGCTTCAAGAGAGAGGAGGACAGGGATAGAGCAGAGATATTACATTATTTTTTCAATTGCTTCTATTCTGTTTTTATCATCTATTTCTTATGCTTTCCAAACTAAAAAAAATAATTTTATTAAATGCCTTTACAAAATGTAAGTTAATTTTTCCACTGTCATGCGTTTCTGAAGAAAAAAGAAAATTGTACCTGGACTGTCTACAAGCCTGGAGCACTGGTAAATGAAGTACAAAAAAAGTTATTGGGTGTCAGAACTGATCCAGGTGGTCTACAGCAGCTGGACTGTGAAGTCCCATTTCTACGAACAGGTAAGAGACAGCCTGGGCAAAGAACATGTGCCGGGGAGGGAGAAGGAGAGCGACAGAGAGCGCGCGCGCATGCACGCAAGCACACACACATGCTAGACTCTTCCCACACCAAAGGAAGTTTAAGAACACGTAAGCCCAGTGTAAAAGGACTCGAACAGAGCAACTAGGTGAGTGTCCAAGCAGAAGTTTTAACATAGCCAAGACAGAGATATTAAAACTGTATTTACTTACATACCACACACACCTTTCCCCAAATAATTAGCTCTCTAAAATTGGGGTCTCTCTCTTAAGCAGATAAGCTGATTTCTGCATCAAACAGAAGCATGGAGATACTCTCATGGCTGCCAAGGACTGTGTTTCTCTCCTACCAGCATGCAAGAGGGGTGAAATCCACTCTTCAGAGTGGGAACTAGAGTTTTAACCCTCTCATAGCTGCTGTCAAATTGGCAGTCATTTTTGTCTGTACAGCCAATTTAGCAACAGCTAAACTCTAGGGGTTAAAACTCTAGCTTTTACCTGAGCAGCCAGGGGAGGGTGAATGAGCTGAAGGGTAGTCTTTGCCCCTGCTCCATAAGATGGGCTTTCAGCCATGACAGCCATGAAGAGATCTCTTTTCTGCATTCTCAAAACAAGGTGCATGTCTTATTTGTGGCGGGGGAGAAGGGATGCAAAATACACTATTATTGTACACGCCAATTACCATAATTTTTAGACACTGAACTTAACTTTCAACTGCTGCAAGATTTAATTTCCTTTATTCAATTTACTCTCAAATCTTACATATAGCTATCTTATTTTTCAGTATGTGAAATGAGTGACATGAGCCCATTCTCTCCACCTTTGGTATTTACTAACTGATGGCAATAATGGGAGATAACGAGAGGAGGTAGAATGCACTGTGTCCTAAAATTTCTCTTGTAGTGAAGTGAAATTTGTATTCTAAAGCAGAATTAAGAAACAAATGGTAGAAGTCATATCAAAGCAAACCTAATACATGACTACTTTCAGTCATCGTGGAAAGGAATTTAATACCAACATTTACTGAAGTCTTTGGTAAGAATTCAACAAGTCAGTTTGCTTGGAAAACTTTGGTCCTAAGCAGCTGGAGAAACCTGTATTTAAGGCTGTGTTAAAACCAGCTTTCAATTCTCAGAGTCCCAACAGTCTCCTGTTAAATACACTGGCATGGGCAAACTTCCTTAAAGAAAAGGTAAGTCCAAAGTTAAGACAGGGAACCTCATCAGGTTTAAAAGCCTTGTGGCAAGTTAAACAACCCATTTCAGAAGTGGTCTCCCAAATTAAAGCAGATGTGCCCATTAAAAACAACTGTTCTACTAAAGAGTGAAAAATATAGATCAGTGATGGTATTTGTTGATTCAAAAATATAAAGCATTCAACTTCAACGAAATTTTTAATGAAGAGGAGAGCTATTTCAGGCAGAGGTATTGCCTCTACCCAAATGTAATGATGGAACTAAAATCTGTAAGTTACTTCTAGGGTGACCAGGATAGATTTGTTGGGAAGACAGATATAGAAATAGATATAGATATAAATACAACTAGATGCATCTTCTGAAAAGAACATGTCAGTACACTATAGCAGAGGTGGGGATCGGCACCGATACAAAGAAAACTGACTATATTAGAAATTGGTTCTTTTTGCCTGATGTGGTAGATAATGTGGCTGATAAATGCCCCATACATGCATGCAGTTGCAGCATGCACGGGGCCAGGAGTGCAGCCCAGCAGCTTGCAGCCCAGCATCTGGCTGGTAAGTCTGGTGTGGGGGAAGGAATGTGGGGGAGGGAAGGGGGGGCAGATGGACGCCCCCATGATGAGAAAGGGAGTGGGGCTGGGGGCGCTGCCCAGACGGGGCAGGGGAGAGCCATGGCTTGTCTGCCCGGGGGGTGGG
>NW_005841841.1:1762108-1767494 GCF_000455745.1 Alligator sinensis | reverse complement strand
CACCCCAGGAGGGCATGTGCCCCCTGGATCTCTGTGAGGTGAAGCAACTGCTGTTGCAGGTTGGGACCCACGCTGCGCTCAGGGCAGGCGGCAGTGATGGGAAGAGGGGCTCAGTGAATTTTGGGGTGGCTACAGCCCCCAGTAGGCCTGCTCCCAGAGCTGCTGCCTCCTGCCCCAAGCGCCGTGCAACCCAGCCCCTGCTGGGAAGAGCTTGGCGCTGGCCCCAGCCCACAACAGCAGCCACCCTGCCCTGCACAAATCTGGGGGGCATGCACCCCCCCATGCCCTTCCAGGGTCCATGCAGTTGTGGGAGACCCCCACGCACCCTCTGGATGAGTTGCGACTCAGTCCTGTGCCCTGCCCCAGCCCCAACCCCTGCCCTCACCACAGGGGCCTTGATCTGCACCCCCATGCCCCTTCCCCTTCCCCCTCCCCTTCCACCACAAAAGGCTTACCAGCTGGATACTGCTCTTCAAGCTGCTGGGCTGTGTATCGGAAATCAGATCAGTATCGGCCAATATCCCTCCTTAAAAAGCGGCTATGGGTATTGGCCCCCAAAAAATCTCTATCGCTGCACCCCTACACTTTAGTATAAGAATATTATCATTACAAGCTAGTATATGTGGAACAATTTAGGAAAAGAGTTGAGAAAAGAAAGCAAAAAAGAAGGACAAGATTATACAGCACTGGTTGAGGGGAGGTAAACCACAGATACAGATAAGAAAACAAGGAATAAATCTCACAGAAAACTGAATGTGCTCAATACTCATAAAGAAACACTGTCTCCATGACAGACCCAGGTAATGAAACACTGTAAAAGTAATAGCAAAGAACATGATCACAATCTGTTGCAGAAGCCTTTAAAAATGCATTTTTTTTCTTTTTAATCGTTGGCCACAGCTAGCACAGATCCCTTAAACACACATTAACAAACACTACTTTTTCAAATGCTGTTTTTTAATGGTCAGCATTACAGGAACAAGTATTGGGAACGCCAATTTTACATTTAATGTAAATTACTAGTTTTGATCACTGAATACACAGTTAAAAAAAAAGCACCCTGCAATTTACTTTCAATTGTATGTTCTTTATTATTAGCTCAAATAATACTGAGAAAAATTAGGACTAATTGGGAGCTTAGATACACTGGAAAGAAACTCAAAGGGTATCTAGGTACTTAATCCTCTTTGATTTCAGTGGGAGTTAAGTACCTATGCATCAGTCAAGTGACTAAGCATCTTTGAGGATTCCAGGCTTTTAGGACTAGAACACCAAATGACACCTTCAGTCGTTACTGTACTCTGGAAGAACAGCTTAATTTTTAAAAAACAACAAGTAGTACATGGATGGTATCCTTATTGCCACTCTGGTTCCTTTAAAGCCAGGTAACAGGGCTTTAAAGGAGCAGGATAACATGGCTCAAGAAATCTTAGGTGTAGCTCCAGGGGAACTGAAGAGGGTAGCCAAAGGCTCCCTTCCAAAACCCCCTCCCAAGAGCATTTGCTTGGCTGCAACAAGCTTTCTGAGGTTTGAAAATTTTTAAACAAGTCTTTGTTTTTCCCCTGTAACTTTCCACATTCCAATTATTTACCTTTTCCGAGACAAACTGCAGCTTGTGGCAGTCAACGGCAAGTTCAATAAAGGCCAAAAACAAAGGGGGGAAATGGGACTTATTGGAAAAGGAGAAACTACTAGAGGTGAGAAAATTATGGATGCTTTAATGTCTGACAAAGGAGAGAGCTTCAAAAGACTTGAAAATTCAAATTTGCACCAAGACTTTTGAAGATCACCGAAGTGGACATAATACAATACCTAATACATTATTTCTCCCCTTCTAAATGCAGAGAACACTTAGAAAGAATATAGGAAAAATAACACTTATTTACTTTAAATAAAAACAACTTGATTTTTATTTTTACTTCTGATATTCTGACCAAGCTGCAATTTATATATAGACATAGACAACAACCTCCACTCTGATTTTTCTCAGAAAGATAAGGTCACCGACAATTTCCTCATACTATCGAGTGTGGACAGGAATAAGTCTTGAAACCAAGGGAAATGCTGGTGAAACAGTATTTACAAAGCAACCTCCCTCAATTTTCACTCTCAATAATTTGGAAAAAACTACTCTGTAAACTGAAAAGATTATATAAGAAAGACGTTAAAAATCTGAGAAAGAAGAGATGATGATAGAGTATACAGGAGAAGTGTAATATCTTAGGGCATTGATACATGTGTTCCAAAGGTGGGGAGTGGGGGTGGGGCGGCACTTTAATTACAGCGGCTCTCAGGGCCACTCCAATTAAAGCGCAGGGTCATGTGTATTCAGCACCCCACACTTCAAAATGGTGACGGGGTGCTTTAACTAAAGCTCGTTTGACAAGCTTTAGTTAAAGCACCCCCACCACCTTTCTGAAACATGGAGACACTAAATACACGTGATGCAGAGGCTGCTGGGGCACACTAATTAGGAGGCTCGAGATTAATCAAATCTGCTCTGATGCATGCTAATTAGCACACGTTGGAGCAGAGCTCCATAAAGTGTATAGGTGCCCTTAGATGCTACGCTTAATTTCAAGCCATTAACCATACAGCAAAACAGTACAGAGAACTACTGTTCTCATTCAATAATAATGAAAGTGCATGGGTATATGAGCACCAGATTAGGATTATCAGTAAACCAACTGATAACATAAATGGACACCATCTGGACAAAAGAAGTTTTCCCCAAAAAGAGCTAGTGATTTGCTAACAGGAAATTCAAAATCCCACAGGATTAAAAAGACAGAGACAGTGGTAATGATAACTTTACTGCACAGACATGATTTGGAACCTGGGCTTGTGCAGGTCTTTCTATACCCAGAGTGTTAGATGGAGAGGACTTTTTCTTCCCTCCTCTTTCTCCAGCAACTGAAGGGCAGGAAATTATGTGATTTAAATAAAAAAACAAAACAAGAAGATGCGTCACATGGCAGCTGACCTATCAGCACACACAGTGAACCATATAACAGATCAGGAAATTATAAGTACAAACAAAACAGAAACTTAGAGTTCACACTTGGCAAGAGTCCAGTCTTGCAGGTCACCAATGTTTGCCAGTAATTTAACTGAAGTAAAAAACTATTTCATAAGTTTGAGGAGGTTTCATTTTTAAGGCAAGCTGACAACTTCAGATGGATTGGCAGACATTACCCTTTGAGAGGAGAAGGTTCTGAAAATACTAAATGCATTAGCCTTTAAGCATTAACAGCAAATTAATGTAAGGGGGAAATAGTTTTATGTATTTTTTTTTTGCTAGAATAAAATGAGTCAGAAGAGGAAATAAATTAGTATTTAAGTCCCTTCTCTCTCCTGTTTTCCCTCCATTGAGCAGATCTTAAGTCTTCAGTATGTCATTCAAGTGAAGAAACATACTTTGAAACATTTGGCTTTTTCTGAAACCTAAAGCCCGCCTACTGCATGTCATAACCCAAAAGTATGATTTTGTGTGCGCTTCGGCACCAGAATTATCCCCGCCAAATTGCAGCTTCATTGCACAGTGGAGTTTCCTACTGCAGAGGAAGACTCCGGTGCAGGGACGAGTTTCCCACCTATTTGCAGTTTCTTTTGCAGGGTGCATTGCTCAATTTGCAAGAGAAATGCACGGTGCAAAAGAGTTCCCGCCACCCGTATGCAAATTTGTGTCCCGCTATTGGCTAGTTCTAAATTATTCCCACGTGGCGGCTAACGATTGGCCTGTTAGCTGTATAAGAGGCTTGAGCGGTTTCCGCCCAAGCCAAAGAGGACTCCACATCCATCTCGTGGGGACACTGGGTACACGACAGGGAAGTAAAGACCCCTGTGTGAGATTCAGAGGAGCTTGGCGACCTGATCCATCGCCCACCTCTTCCCATCTTCGAGCGATAAAAATTATAAGACGTATCTACGAGTCCAATTTTGGTGGCGCGCTCACCCAGAGCATCCGGAGCTCTGTTTCCGTGGAGCCTAGCAAACTCCACGTGACCGTTCGTGTTGTCTTTGTCTGTAACCACAACTCAAGCAAGTTTTCCAGCCTACACCACGACCATCTCTGGTGTAAGTAAACAATCTTTTAAACTACCGCTACGAGCCTGTGCCTAATTCTAGCTTGTCGCGTGCCCTCTCCAACCCCACGTGCCCGGGCTGCTGGCCACAGCCCGCGCAGAGCACAAAAAAGGGCCCAGCTCGCGCCCGGCCCCTGAAGGGAGAAGAGGGAGCTTCCGAAGACGGAGCCCCAAGAGAGAGGGAAGTGTATCTGCACCCTGCGGCATTCGGGTGTATAATGAGCGATGAGCGGGTCCTGCTTAGGCCCCTCGACACTGTGTCCCTCGCCAGAGTCAACCCGGCGGGCTCAGTAAACCCGACCCTCACCCGGGAGTGTGCCCATTGCCTAAGATGTGCTTGGGAGAGTGAAGAACCGGTGCCAATCGACCGGTTCGCCCCCTTTATGCTGGCGTCTAGATTGAGGGGTCGCGAGCTTCCATCTGAGCTCCGCAAAGATCTGGAGATGGAGGAAAGCGCTGCGGATGAGAGGGTGGCCCCACAATATGACAAGGGGGGAGTGCTAACTGCAACTTTTCGTACTGTAACCAATCTAATGCAAAAGAATTTAAGTTTGAAAGCCATGCTGCACATGGCCGTTCAAGCGGTCAAAGTGGCTGCGAAAAAGAATCCTGAAACGCCATGACGGGATGGCGCTGAGCGGGAGGGAGGCCACGTGGAGGAGCCGGAAGAGAAGGGTGGAGCTTCAGAGGAACCCGCGAGAGTTTGGTCGGCGACTCCGCCCATCGACACAACGTCGTCTCCGGCAGCCCCGCCCAGCAACGCAGCGCTGCCTCTGCCGACCATGCCCTCCTGCCGACGAAAGGAAAAGTCAAGCGGAGGAGTGCATCTGCCCCTCCTGTCTGTAACGACAACGACAACCCCTACAGTAACAACAGCAACAACTTATAGAGAAACTGATCAGCCTGTAGCATCAACCAGCCGAGTCATCAAGCTGCAGAACATAGTTCGTGCTACCACCTATTGCGCTTGCTCCAGAACTGAGCTGCAAGATTTGTGTAGAGAATCCAGAATTCAACCTGCGGAAACTCTGGCTGTGTGGTTGGGACGTTTGGTCGTGGAACTTGGATCCGACCTCTTAAACCAGGAAGAAGCAAGCTTTTTGGTCAGACAAGCCTCATGGAGTAGAGGACATGTCACTGACATCAATATGGTGACGATTAACGTCCACTGGCCTATTCCAATTCCAGCGCTTGTAGCAGGACTGATCGAACAAAAGGCCCACGCATGGCATGACGGACGGCCAGAGCATACCAGTGCAGAACAGCTTATGCTGGCCATCATCGGAGTTTCGTATTGTGCC
>NW_005841841.1:1754697-1760833 GCF_000455745.1 Alligator sinensis | reverse complement strand
AGAGCATCCGGAGCTCTGTTTCCGTGGAGCCTAGCAAACTCCACGTGATCGTTCGTGTTGTCTTTGTCTGTAACCGCAACTCAAGCAAGTTTTCCAACCTACACCACGACCATCTCTGGTGTAAGTAAACAATCTTTTAAACTACCGCTACGAGTCTGTGCCTAATTCTAGCTTGTCGCGTGCCCTCTCCGACCCCGCGTGCCCGGGCTGCTGGCCACAGCCCGCGCAGAGCACAAAAAAGGGCCCGGCTCGCACCTGGCCCGCACACTGCATAATATAATTATAAATAAATACTGACCAAATTAGAAGAACCATTTTAAAAGGGAAGGTTAAAGGCTGACTGCTGCCACCAGTTATATTTTATCAATTCAAAATTAAACAGGAAAACCTCTTAATCATTTCAACAACGCAAATTTAAGTGGAAGTCACACACTGAATGAAATTGTAAAACACATTTTTAACATTTTATTTAAAATGTGTCAAATAAACATTGAACTTTATAGGCTTCTTGGACTTTTATAACACCTTGGACACATGGGAATTTGTGTTAATTTACCAAATTCAACTCAGTACAACAGAAATGAAAGTTGCTATAAAATAAAAGTGGTTGCTTAGAATTAATTTCAGCATGTTATCAAGTTTATGTAAATCTAGAAAGCAATGTGTATGTATCCCTACTGATTTCCCACTTGGGGGCAATACAGATCATAATACAATTACAATCTGGTTATGCAGACAACAGATCACTGTTGTACATGAACACTGTCTTGTAACTGCAGAGAATTAAATGTCTTATCTTTGGCCACTTTCACTGTAGTTATTGGTCTCGTTCGTGCAAAATAAAATCCTTGCATAAAAACAGAAAATGCATTCCATCTCACAGAATAATCAGCATATTCTTGAGGTGACTCAAATACTGGCTTATCAGTAGTTTGTTGAAGATATTCTCCCTCTGTTTTCTACATGTTATTCAAGGTTGATGAATATACTAAGAATCTGTTATGCTCTACACAGCAATCAATTAATTATAATACAGGGCCATAACTTGATCTAGAAATGGCTGTAAATTCAAACCAGTTATCTGACTAAACAACAACTCAAAACTGAAATCACTGCCCCCAAATCCAGCAGTGCATTTAAACATGCATACGGAAGTAGTTCTGTTTAGGTCAATATAACTATACCTGTGCTTCGTTATATACTCATTTTGCTGAAGCCGTAGTTTCCAAATTTAAAAATCTCATTGTTTACAAAAATATAACTTGATGAAATGTGCTGGATTTAAAGCTCTGGAGAAGGTTTGGGTTTTTTTTGTTTATCCTCAGAACACAAATTTAATTTAGACTGGCATGTTACACCTGACCCTAAAGCCTTCCTGCTACTGCAACTTTATATCACATGTAATTACCCACACAGGTCATATTAACTATTATGAGCTAAATTTTACAGTCTCTACACTTGGAAAATTATCCAAAAATAATGGGAATTTTGTGTACAGACTATACTATTTGGGTTTAAACAGTGAAATTTACATAAAATAGATACCTCTTAATGGGAAAGAACATTCATTGTCAAGGTTATTGAATTCCACCTGATCTTGAAGAGAACTAAAACTAGCAATTCTTTCTATTGTACTTTAGTAACTTCCCTCAACTCCATAGTTGAGAATGTATCCAGTCTTCTGTAGCATAGTGTTTGCTTCAACACAGGCCACGGACAGGTGTTCATTTCTAGAACAGTAAAGAAATAGAAAAATAGGACAGAAGCAGGAGCATAGATGCATTCTAGCCCCTTAGCTGGAGAGCTATGCTAGTGAGCTCTCTGGCCAGGGGCACTATTAGGCTGCTCCCTCAACCACCCCACACCCTTAGAGGAACCTATTAACTGACAGCTGGACCTCTCCCCTGACTGGGAAGGGGGCAGGCTGTGCATTGGCAGCTGCAGAAAAAGCAGCAGCTGCCACACATCCCCAGGACAATTTCAGCCCCTGAAGAATGCTCCCACCTGACCCCCCTTCCCATCAATCAACTAACTGGTGGGACTGGGGAGGAGGGGTCGTTCTCCCAGGTAGAAACCCCCAAGTTCCCTTCCTTTCCCCCCTCACCTCAGCAGGAGAATAGCTCCCACTCCCTGCACACCTGGGGGGATGCAGAAGATTGTGGGGGGCGCAGAAGGTTTCTGCCTTGAAGATGCCCCTACACAGGGGCCTCTGCTCCCTCTGCACACGTTCTAGCAACAGCCGACCTGAACCCTCAGGAGGGTTGTTGCCCCAGCACTCCTCCAGGCCATCCACCCCAGCGACAAGAGAACGCACCCCCCACCTGCTGACCAGCTAACTGAGGGGAGAGAGGAGGCCAATGCTGGGAGGTTCCTGCCGCAAAAGAATGCCACCTGCACCCCCTTCTCCCCGCATCACTTGACTGGCAGGAAGGGGAGATCTTCTCATGCAAGGTCCCTGCAAGGATTCCCCTGGGCAGGCTATCAGGGAATCAGTGCACTCATTACCTCCCTCCCTCCTCCTTGGAGGAAGAGCAGGAGGGAGAGCAGAAGACTGTGGAATACTGGGTATCCTCCACAGCTGAGGGACATGCACAGCTATTCAAGCTAGACTGAGGGGAGGAACATTATCTTCATAAGTAACTGATCTAACTTCTTGTGGAAGAGCCAGTTCTCTTTTTTCTGCCAGGAAAAAAGCTTTTCTCCTGGCACAAGTGCAATGCCTGTTTGTGGCCACAACCTCAGGAGAAGTCACAGGAAAGAACTTGGAATCTATGAAAGGGGACTATTACACACTTCTCAAAATGTTCACTTGATATGAGATTACTGGTTTGCTCCTTATGCTCATATGAACAAGCAGATGAACTGTTCCACTACTGCTGTTTTGGCACCAAGACGAGGAGCACCTTACCTCAAGCTGTACAGGAAATGTTACCAAACTCATAATAACCATAGACATACAAATAACTGATGCTTATCCAGCTATCACCTTCTTAGAGCAGGAAAATCCCTCACAGAAACAACAAATACTCTCTTTGATCAAAGCTCACACAGTTAGAAACAGGCAGGGTTCTGCCCAGCAAATTCCAGAGCAATTCCAAGACAACTGGTTGGAATGAACTCATTCTGTTTAGATTACTGACAATCCATACCAAGTCAAAATATGAAAACCTGCTACCATATACTCTGCACTGCAAGCAGCTCTACACTGAAAGCTTCTGCTGCATAGAGATACCTGAGCCTGCTTTAAATGAGTTTATTTGGCCACTTGCTGTGGCCTAGCCAAGGCAGCAGAGAGCTCACTGTAGGCTGATTTACTCTGTTTCTCAGCATGAGACATCCTATGGTGCTATTAAGACTGATGAGTGTTATAATTTGAATGTTGTCATCTGGGATATGATCAAGCTTTTATAAGAACTGTTTTCCCACAGCTTGAAAAAAGCAGAAAAAGAGAAAGAGAAAGAAAAAGATCAACTTTCAATTGTACTGAAAGGTCTAAGCATAAATCCTACTTGCTCAAAGTTTTGGTAATAACGTTTTCTGCTTAAGTATTGTGTGTAGCTAATCATTTTAGTGATATAAAGTCCCATCTAAGCGCTTCTAGGGAGGCAGTTAGACAGGCCAAAGCTACCATGGAGCTGAGGATGGCATCCCAAGTTAAGGATAACAAAAAATTGTTCTTTAGATATATAGGGAATAAAAGGAAAGCCCAGGGTAGAATAGGACCTCTACTAAATGGGCATAAGCAATTGGTGACGGACAGAGGGGACAAGGCTGAACTCAATGAGTTCTTTGCCTCAGTCTTCCTAAGCGAGGGGCAAGACAAGGCTCTCACTGGGATTGTAGAGGCAGCAGCAGGACACCAGACTACCAAGCGTAGACCCTGAGATGGTGCAGAGGCACTTGGAGAAACTGGATGCATTTAAGTCGGCAGGCCCGGAAAAGCTCCATCCGAGGGTACGGTCCGGAAGCCGGCGCGTGTTCGCATGGCGCAGCCACTGGCGGGAATATTTGAACACTCGTGGTGCACGGGCCAGGTCCCGGAGGACTGGAAAAGGGCCAACGTGGTCCCCATTTTCAAGAAGGGGAGGAAGGAGGATCCAGGCAACTATAGGCCAGTCAGTCTCACCTCCATCCTAGGCAAAGTCTTTGAAAAAATTATCAAGGCTCACATTTGCGAGAGCCCGGCAGGACAAATTATGCTGAGGGGAAACCAGCACGGGTTCGTAGCAGGTAGATCATGCCTGACTAATCTAGTCTCTTTTTATGACCAGGTTACGAAACACCTGGACGCAGGAGTAGGGGGCTGACGTCGTTTACTTAGATTCAGGAAGGCCTTTGATACGGTATCCCACCCCATACTGGTGAACAAGTTAAGAGGCTGTGACTTGGATGACTACACAGTCCGGTGGTGGCAAATTGGCTAGAGGGTCGCACCCAGAGAGTTGTAGTGGGTGGGTCGGTATCGACCTGGAAGGAGGTGGGCAGTGGGGTCCCGCAGGGCTCGGTCCTTGGACCGATACTGTTCAATGTCTTCATCAGCGACTTGGACGAGGGAGTGAAGTGTACTCTGTCCAAGTCTGCGGATGACACAAAACTGTGGGGAGAAGTGGACAGATTTTTTTAAAACAAAAAGCCAGATATCTGTTTCACTTTTATCCACCATGGTATTAGAAAACAGGTATTTCTGCACTGATGCAAATTATTAAGCAACTTGATTTACTTTTACAGATTTATTAAATATACTAAAGTGCACTCTGTGCACCTTAACTCTAAACATTCACTAACGGATGTGCATGTGCACAGACACACACATCGCACATCAAAAGGCATAAGAAAAAGCACAATACCCAAAAGAATTTGCTTACCTACTTTCTCTAATCAACACCTTATACTCAGATGTCTGGTGAAAGAATTCACCTTGCATCATGCCCTCGTGATATACAAAATTAACAAACAAAACAGCCCAGGGAGCAGGTTCCAACGAAACCCTTCCCTCATCTTGAAACTGTTCATTTACCCACACAGAAGTTCAGATCTATTAGCTTGAGCATCTCAGCTAAGCTCAACTGCCACAGTTTTTCAGCGGGACAGGTAACCTCTCAGCCTAATCTATAAGGTTTATATACCCAAGTCAGACATGAAATTCATATGAAAGTACTTCAATTACAAGACACCCAACACAGGTGTTAGACAAACTGTTGTAATATATTCCTAGTTGCTTCCAAGACTAAACAGACTTGAAGACCCCACCTTAACCATTTGCATTGTCTGAGATATATTAAAGAGTAGCCCCACAAACAGCACTCTAAAATAATTTATCTGATTGAGGAATCACAAATTCGTAAATTACTGTAGCTTGGCTTAGATCTGAAACAAAAGAGTGTAAGCACCTAACCAGACATAGGTGAGGAAAGGCAATTTTAGCCAATTATACTATCCAGGATATCAGAAGCAATGACAGATCCAAGATCAAAAGTATATGATAGGCAAACTCCCTCAAAAATGAAGGCAAAAAACAAACTTGGCCACAGTACCTCTTTCTGACATCAGTTTCAAGCTGTCCAGGCTGAGTTTCAACCAGTGTACTCATTTTAGCCCATCCCTAGCAAAATACTGAAGTCTACCAACTAGGTCTACCCAGACCTCCAGAAAAAGCATAGGAGAGACAAGCCTTTACATTCTCAATAAATGTCTAAGGGCTGGGGCAAATGGAAACTCTTAGGCTAGGGACAGACCTTCAAAAAGCCTGAGCCTGAATTGATTCAGTCTTTGCAGGTTAGTCTAACCTGCAGAGAGTGAACCAGTTTGCAAGTGGATAGACATTCAGCACATGAATGCAGTGGCTCAAGCCAGAAGCCCGGGGGTGCTAGAGCAGCCCTCCCTTCCACAGGGAAGCTAAACTGAGGAGGGGAGCACAGTCAGGCCCTAGCAGACCCACCCCAGCGGCTCCCCGACAGTTGGGGTTCCCAGCACACAGAGCTGCCCAGCTACAGAGGGTAACTCTTCCCCCTTCTCCCCCATCACTGCAGGGCTAGGAGGGGAGCCCTGTTTGGTGCTGGGTGGGGGTGGCTCTTCTCCCTTCTCCTCCCTGCCCCCATGGAGGGGTGGGGAGGGAGGCTCTGCAAGACTGCCTGGC
>NW_005841841.1:1752622-1754677 GCF_000455745.1 Alligator sinensis | reverse complement strand
CTTTCCCCCCACTGCTACGGGGTAGGGAAGGGATGCTGTATGGGATGCTGCCCCGCCCCAGAGGGGGACGCTTCCCCACAATCCTCCACCCCCCTCCAGGGCAGGGGGAGGCTCTGTTCCATGCTGGGGGGAACTCTTCCCTCTCCTCCTCCCTGCAGAGGGGCAGCAGGAAAATGCAGAGCTCAGCTGGGCAGGGTGTGGGTGTGTATGGAGTGTGAGGGAGGGTGGGGGGTGTAGGGACCCCCACACACTCCCCCTATGGCATGCAGGCCCTGATGCCTGGCAGCAGCAGCAGGTGGGGAGGTCGGGGTGCTCGTGCAGGTGCAGCTCCAGCCAGCACTGTGTGGGGGGAGGGAGCAGAGCCTGACATACCCATGGCTCTGCTTCTCCAGCACTTGCAGCAGGGGAAGCCCCATGCTGAAGCCAGCTGCTTCCACTGTTTCCTGCCATGCAGGTCCCCACACTGTGCCAGGAGTGGAGGGAGCCCTGCCCCCAGCTTCCCTGCAGAATCCAGAGCGGGGTTTCCCTTCTGTGAGTGCGGAGCTGGAGGTGTGCAGCATGCAGCCGCAACAGAGGCAGCCAGTGCTAAGCGGGGGGCAAGGAGCGCAGCCCTGCGCAACCTGCCCAGCCGCTTCTATGCCCAGGGCCCCATGCCATGCGCCTGCAGCTCCACACTCGCAGAGGGGAAGCCATGCCCAGGCCAGAGAGCGTGCTGGGATGCTGAGGGAGTCTGGTTTATCTTAAACCAGCATGGGGTCTGGGACAGACATTGCATAAATCGGTTTAAGCCAGATCAGTTAAGTCTGATATGACATTCAATGAGGTTTATCTCAAACTGGTTCTGGCTATTTTGAAACTGGTTTATGTGAACTGAATGTCTGTTCTGTTACAGGTTTAAACCAGTTTCTGATCACTTAAACCGGTTTATGTGTAATGTCTGTCCCTAGCCTTAAGCATCACAGAATTTAACTGGCTCCAGGAATAAAACCCAGTTAAGTGATTTGTACTGCATCTGAGGCATGGAGCTCTTGGATGTGTGCATCTTATTTATCCCATACATGCCCAAAATAAAACGCAACTGTTGGTGAGAATTACAGTATTTTGAGCATGCTGCACAGTCAAGCAAAAAGCCAAACTAGAGAAATAACTTTAAATCCTATTTCTAATACTGGGCTATTTATGTCGATGAAATAAACAAGACTGAGCCATATTACAGACGTTATATCATTGAAACATTATTTTTGCCTCATGGTAAGGGTGAAAATCTATTGGAGAAAAATACAATTTTTCTCAAGGACTGAGGAAATACTGCAACCCAATGAAATCAAAAAGGAAAACAGGCTCTTAAAGACATGTTCAAGAGTTACTTTAGCAATGAATAGCCAAGAAAATTGTCTAGATATGCTAAATTAATGCTAATCCAGTTAAAGCTATCTATGTCAGTTCACAGCATGAAATCATGAAACGGCTGGTAAAGTATCAACTGTGGTTGTTTTATTATTGAAGTGACTAAGACTTAAATCAAGATATGCACAACTATTTTACAAAGATCATTTTATAATGTACAGCATTTTATAAAACACATACCTTTCTTTACACCATGTTGTGATAACTACAAAATATATAAGATTTAAAACAAAACCTATGTCTTGATTTTAGGTCCGGGCTTTACCCCACTTCAATATTTTTGCAGCCTGTTCAAGGTATTAATTAAACTGCAGAAAAGCCAGTCTCTAGGATACAGACAAACATGCTTGTAGCCACTTTAAAGAGGAGTGGGTGCTGCTATTCAGAATGTGATAAATGAAGCACTTTTCTAACTATTACATGTGCATGAACAGTACAAATTCAATAAATCATCCCAACTCTGACCCTAAATGAAATGGGATTAAAGTTATAGTGATTTCACTATACTCTTAGTATAAACATGCACTATGTGCCTGTTAGAGTAACTATGCAGAATCACTGTAAACATACAGAATCATGCAGACATAGCCACCTATTCATCTAACACAGGCTTGTTCAACATGCAGCCCGCCAAGCCATTTTACCTGG
>NW_005841841.1:1751047-1752612 GCF_000455745.1 Alligator sinensis | reverse complement strand
GGAGCTGCCGCCACGGAGCGCAGAGCCACAGCGGCAGTGCGGAGTGCAGAGCCGCCGCTGCGGAGCGCAGAGCCATGGCGGTGGAGCGCAGAGCCACGGCGAGGCGGGCAGGGCTGGCCCGCGGGCCCCAGCCAGCAGTGAGGAGAGGGGAGCTGCTTACCCCCGCAGAGCCCGGGGGAGTGGCCCCGCGTGGGAGGCCAAACAGCGGCCGCTGGCGCCTGCCTCCTCACCCGCCCACTTCAAGCCAGCCCCACTGCCCTGCCCCACAGCAAGGCGGCGCCTGCTCCCCCGGGCAGTTTCCCCCCGGGCGCTGCGGCTCTCTAGGCCCGGCTGCCCACGTGCGAGGCCCTGAGAGGGCCACCTCTCATGTGCTGCTTGGGACAGGACAAGCCTGCACCGGTCAGTCCCGAGTGGCACACGGCTCCGCCGCAGCTTCTGCTGGCCGGTGCAGCCCAGGCAGGTCCTGCAGCACCATGTCAACCCGGGCATGGCACCGGCAGGCCAGGCGGGACCCAGGTGAACCCCGGTCTGGCCCTGCGGCTTCTCCAGGACCAGGTCAACCCGGCTGTAGCCATGCGGTTCTTGCAGCACCAGGTCAACCCGGGCATGCATGCCATGTCAACCAGCACCATGACAACCCCTGCAACTTCATTGGTGTCAAAGGTCACGTGACATCACTTCCTGATATGATACCACTTCCTGTGATGTCTTTGAATATGGCTCGCCGGCCCACTGGGTGATAAAAAGTTTGTGATCTGGCCCCACATTCAAAAAGGTTGGACACCTCTGGTCTAACAGTTTACATTGCTATCCTTTGATACAATTGCTATATTTATGTATACTTGTGTACACACTCCCCCAGTTCTGAAATTTTAACTAGGCCTTTATTACTGCAGGTCTGAAGATGACCCAAAATGATTACGCTTCAGGATTCAGGCGGTACTCTGTTACAAGGCAGTCTTCTTCCCAAGCACAAAAGGAACTGTATCTTTAAAAATTGCTGTGTAAACATCTATCACTCAATACATATCATTTTATTATAAAACAAGGAATACATCTTTTCTGCAAGTATAGAGACAGGAATAAAAGTGTGATATGATACAAACAAACTATATCACACACACTACAAACTATATATGTATACACACGCACACACACACAATAAATACAAAACTCAGATCAAGACTATAAGCGGGTAAAAAGAGGTGCATTTTCCAAAATAAGTAATTTAAATTGAAGTCTGCAAAAATACATTTGCCATAGGTCTAAGAAACAATATGCCAACTTTAAATTTTAAAGTCAATTACAACAGCTCATTACAAATCAGAGGGGGGCAACATATGGCCTGTGGGTCAGATTCAGCCTGCGGAGGGACTTTGGTCAGCAGCAGATCCCTCAGTCCTGCCTGGTCCAGATGCCATCTGACCTGTTGCGCATCCTGTTGCCCCCATGTCTATAGCGGGGCTGGGGCAGCTCTGTGGCCATACTCCCTCTATCCCAGCGAACTGACTCCTTCCGGCTGCCACTGCCAGTAGCCACAGCCTCACGAAAACCCGCTAGGAGAC
>NW_005841841.1:1747495-1750977 GCF_000455745.1 Alligator sinensis | reverse complement strand
GGGGGGGGGTCAGGGGCCCTGCAGCACCCACTCTGGACCTGCCCACCTTGGCCGTGTCTGGGCAGAAGCTGCTGCTTGGTGCCAGGAAAAAGTTCCTGCTAGGCGCTGGGAAAATGCAGGACCTGCCATTGGGTGCTACTGCCTCCCCCTTGCCGTTGCTGGAGCCTTCTTGCTGTGGCCACCCAGAGCCCATGCTAGGGATGCCTTGTGGCTCCTCCCTGCTACTCTGCTGGATGTGGGGGCCTGGGTTAGCTCAGAGGTGGCACAGGTTGCCCTGGCTGACCTGCCCCTGCTGAAGCTGCCGCTCCCATGTGCCCATGCCAGTTCCCTTCCCATGGCTCCATCTTATATCGGGAGGTTTGGTGAGCTGTTGCCCTAGGAGAAGGTGTGCTGACCCAGCCTGCGACAGCTCACCAAAACTCCCAACGTGGCCTACAAGCCCAAATACTTGCCCACTACTGCCATAAATCCACCAAAAAGGCAATGAAAACACTGACTGACCCTTTAAATAGCTTTGCTGCCAAAATACTGCTCTTTTTTTTTTTTTTTTACGGCTTGCTTTTACTGTGTTTAACTGCCAATTCTGTATTAGCTTCCAGTTCAAAGCAGTGATAACTTTCATGCACTAAAATGGCAGTAAAGCAAGTTGTCCTTCAAAACCAATTAAAATCTTACTCAAACCTGGTTTTGGAAAATATCTCACATAAGGAATATTTACTTAGTACTAAATACAAACAGGGGAGACACTGTAAACAGCACACATACGCATTCAGAAACCAGGAAATGTGTAAGCTGAAGCTGAAAACAATCTCACCATTGCTCACTTGTGTACAGACAATGATATATATTATAGTATGCACTGAATACAATTTTTACAACCATATAATGTTGGAGGTTATTAAATGCCATCATTACCTGAATCCATACTCAGATGCATTTCCTTTGGTTCAGAATGTGCCTACAGAAAGGAGGGCACTGAAATCTGTAATACAATAACCTTTGATACTGAAGTAGAGGGAAGATATGGGACCACAAGGTTTTTAGTGTGGGAAGAAGCCTTCTTCAGAACCTTAACTTTCTTTAACTTATGAAAACATAACTGGCCCCTTAGCTGGAGCATGGTCTAACTAGAATGGAGCAAAACATCTGGCTTATGAAAAAGGCCTGAAGCAGAGTTTGCTTATTTATGCAGACCTTCACTGGTATGACTGCCAAGGAGATAGAATACAATAAGTAACTGCTTACCTCGGACTTTCTTAGGAAAGGCTATCTTGCTTCTGCACCCTGGCTGACCAAGACTTATCACCTGTCCTCAGTGCATTTGTCTAATCACAATCTTTCAAACAACTTCTCAATGGCATAGAAATAAGAATAATGGAAATAAAAATCACCCTAGCTATCACACAACACACTATTATTGCTAACCAGAAACCCCTAAATACACATGGTTATAAACAGCAACAACTGAGTCGAGTTTGGAAAATTCAGCTCTGGTTGTTCTAACGAACACTGTGAAGCAAAAGTTCCCCAAATTTTTCTCATTGTGTACCCCCTTCCAGATTTACCAGCTGCTTGTGTACCCCCCCATCAGCATACAGTTTATATTTAACCCTTTAAATGCCAATTATTATTATTATAATGAAAATTAAATCTGCCATTACACAATTTCTCCCACCTATTCCCCAGAGACGTTTTGCATATCTCCGGCAGTACGCGTACCACAGTTTAGGAACCCCTGCTGTGCAGTATCTTCTGAGCAACACCAGACACAACATGCAAGCCTCTAGACAAGCGATCAGCAACCTTTCAGGAGCAGAAGGACAAATTAACATAGCTCAGTCCAAATGTAAACTCTGCTTGCCCCCAGCTGCTGCCACCACGACCAATGTCCCAGCTTCACTGGCTAGATAAAAATCACTTGAAATAAGTATAGACAGTCAAAAAGCCCAAGGCTGAATCAATTCAATCTTCACAGGTCAGTCCAAGCTGCACAGACTGAATTGATAAATAAGTGAACAGACATTCACTTTTGATTCCGAAATGCAGCCACATGCTTGCAGTGGCTCAGGCCAGAAGCTGGGGAGGGGAAGGGGCTACACTAGAACATGCCTCCCTGCTCATCTGAAGTAGACAGCTTGGGCCAAACTAGCCCACCCACCCTGTGAGGGTGGGCTTGTGGGGGACGTACCAAACATCTTGGCATGCCGGGGGACTGTGAGTTAACTTGAATCTGGAGAGGATTTGGGACAGAAACTGAATAAACTGATTTAACCTAAATCAGTTAAGTCTGGTAGTAACAGCCATCCAAGTTTATCTTAAACTAGTTTCATCCGTTTTGAAAGCAGTTTATTTGCACTGAACTTCTGTTGTGTTACAGATCTGAGCCGTTTTTTGATCACTTACACTGGTTTGTGTGTAACTTCTGTCCCCAGACTTGGTGGGCCAAACCTGGCCCAGGGGCCATAGATCCACCTCTGCTGTAGGTCCATGGTCAATTGCGGAGAACCAGTTATAGTGTTTGTGAGTGCATGCTCTTTTCAGGCCTGAATCATAATATTTGGATTTGTAAAAATTCAATTGCATACTTTCCTTAAGCCTTCCAAAAACGCAATCGTGCTGGAATACATATCCTGCAAGTGTAAAAGGCAACTCAACAAGAGTAATTTTCAAAGCGGAATCTGTTTTCAGCAGTTTGTTCATTTAAGTTTTGCCAATTTGTTCATTCTCAATTCCATTTGTATACTGTAATCCTTGAAAAGGGTTTTCAGCACAGGGCCTTTGAAAACAAGTGCCTTGTTAAACGAAGATTCACATCCCTCAAAGTGAACCAAAATAAACTTAAAATATCAAGTCCAACGTTATATATTTTCACATTTTACACCTAAAGTAAACTGAAGTCGAGTTTCTTTTCCATCGTTACCAAGAGGAATCCATTGTCTTGCATCTTATGCCATCATTGCACTCAGTTTGCCCAAACTATGAGGCAATGGAGAACATACCGAAAACATGTAGAATAAGATGATTTTTTATTTCTCCATCTTTGCCATAGATAGCATCACACATATATTCACTTATGTTGTACATAGGCAGGTGACTACTAATGCCATGCATATACAAAATTGGGGCTCTGATAAATCTGTAGAGAAGTCCATATTTTTATCACACTGATGGTTAATTAACTGAAGAAGTATTCAGGAATATCACATTAATGACCCCTTATCTTCAACAAGCTGTAAAAGTTTTCAGTTCTACTAACATACCAAGAAAGGGAGCAGATAATGAATCTTGCTGAATTTAAAATGGGACTTTATGCTAACTCCCAGCCAGGATCCTGGAAGAATGCTTTAACTTTAGGATAAGACAGGATTCACGGAGGCCGCAGCAAGGCAACTATGAAACACCCAAAGGCAAGACTGGCAACCCCTGTAGGTAAGAGTCACGTAAGACTTATCTAGATGGTGTGCTGATGAAACGACAAGGGA
>NW_005841841.1:1738972-1747464 GCF_000455745.1 Alligator sinensis | reverse complement strand
CTTCCGATGTGTAAACAATGAGCAAGTTTATTATTCTGAAACTATCATTCTTCACATTCAAATGTGTTGCTAATTATTTAGCCCCTTTTTATATATTCTAAACAGAAGATGTGATGAAATGCAACTTTGATTTGCCAAGAGGAGATCATTCTAGATTAACTTGTTGCTTTAATACAATAACTGATTTTTCTCAACAAGAGAAATACAGTAGATATAATTTCCCTGGCTCAAGTGAAGCATTTTATATGATCTAAACTATTACTAGTTAAGCTGGAGAAGATGGGGATTGGTAAAAATATTGTAAAAGTGGTAATGGACTGGCAAAAGGGGAAATCACTACAGATAGTATTGAAAGGGTAAGAATCGGGCTGCAGGACATCTACTAATGGAGTTTCATGGAATAGATGTGGGACCAATTTTATTTAATATTTTCTTCAATAAATATAGTGCAAAATATAGGTTTGTGCTAATGAAATATGCTGATGATATGAAGTTGGGATGCACTATCAAAACAGAGGACGGTTAGTCCACCATGACCTAGAGGGTAGGTGTAAAGGAAGTGCAAGATCATCCACTGATGGACTAATAAGCAGCAAGCTGTCAGCTGGAAATGACTGAAAGAAGGATCTTGATGTTAGTAACAGGAAGACAGTGAGCTGCCATTACAAAAATGCCATGAAAAAGGCAGATCTGATCTTGAGATATATCAGGTTCAAAGAGGGAAGTCTTATTAAAAATAGATATTTTCTTTCAGGTTTTTATGCCACAACAAAGCTGTGGTATTTGGATTTACAAATCCTCATAGGGGACTATTTGTCAAAACCTATTTTCAATTAAATAACACCCCCCCCCCAAAAAAAATATTTCAGTTGGGCTCAGTTTTTATTTAATAAAATCAACTTTCTTCTTTCTCCTGGTAGCATAGACTCTCTAGTATCCTTTCATACTACTGATAAATGGAGTGCACAGATGCACATATCAATTTAACCATTCCAAAATGTCGCTGATTTAGAATTGGTTCACAATTTAGCTCCTGACACTGAGGATGGGAGTGAACACCCAGCCCAGCATGCCTCTCAGTAGGTGAGTGAGGATGCACCGGTGCTTTTAGACTCCCAGCATTGTCTGTTGCCTGTTTTCTGCTGTTATTAGTTTCCTAAACCTGAGTTCAATAAACTTCAATAGTTTGCAAATGACCAAAGCCTGCCGTGCACTCACACCAAATTGGGGACAGAGGGAAGAGCATGGACCCATGCTTTTTTATTCCCATGGACCATGGGGGCATGATAATGGGCTACAGTTGAATGAGGACACAGTTAGTTGTCAGAAAGACAGCTTTTACCGATGAAGTACTGCAAGGGAACTCATTGAGGAAAAGTGCCAGCAAAAGGAAAAAACAAACGAAGTGGACAGTAGAGTTCTGGCTACATGTCAGAAAAGGCCAGTTTCAACATGTATGTAGGCAGAGGAGGTGGGGGGAGGAGCAATGCAGTGTCAGATGCCTGGAGAACTGGCCAGACCCATGTTACGGAGCATTTGGTGTCCACAAATAGCATTGAAGCTGTTCAGTAGTGAACAAGTTCAAAACTCTATTTGGTTTTTCCAGTATACTTTTGAACTGTTCCAGGTGGCTTCAAATCAGTTTAACACAGGGGTGTCGAACATACAGCTTGCAGGCAAGATCTGGGAAGGAGGGAGAGCAGCCAACAAGGAAGAGCCTACACTGCAATGAGTGAGAGGAGGAGGAGGAATGGCTGGAAGAGAAGTGCCTGCATGTATCTCCTCTCTCCTGGTGGCACCCATATTTTATCAAACATGTTTCTTTGGAACCAGAGATGATTTGAGAAGGACGGACTCGAGTAGGTGCCAAAAAGGGACCTCCTTAAAAAAGCTGCATTTCTGATATAGAGCAGAGGGGTGAAAAATGAAAGGGTCCAAGCCATGTGGGTGATTTTCTGGCAGGCAAGAAAAGAAACACTGACCCAGGGGTCATGTGATCCCAGCCAGGTGCCTGTCCAGTTTATTTTTGAAGACCCCCAAGGATGGGGCAAGCACTACCTCCCTTGGGAGCCCATTCCAGATTCTGGCAAGCCTGACCATGAAGAACTTTTTACTAATGTCCAGCCTGAACCTTCTCTCTAGTAGCTTATGGCCATTGTTCCTTGTCGTTCCACGGGGTGCCCTGGTGAACAGATTGTCGCCTACTTCATGTTGCTCTCCCCTTATGAATTTGTATGCCACCACAAGGTCCCCTCTGAGCCTTCTCTTGGAGAGGCTGAAGAGGTTGAGGTCCCTTAGCTTTTTCTTGTAGGGCTTTCCCTGCAGGCCTCTAATCAGGCGAGTGGCTCTTCTTTGGACCCTCCCCAGGTTATCCGCATCCCGCTTGAACTGCAGCATCCAGAACTGGACACAGTACTCCAGCTGTGGTCTGACCAGTGCCACATAGAGGGGGAGAATCACTTCCCTGGACCTGTTTGTGAAGCACCTATGGATGCACGACAAGGTGCGATTGGCTCTGCCGACTACTTCATCACATTGGCAACTCATGCTCATCCTGGAGTCAACAGTGACTCCAAGATCTCCTTCTGCCTCAGTGGTGCTGAGAAGGTCACCCCCCAGCCTGTAGGTATGATGGCAGTTCTTCTTCCCTAGATGTAGCACCTTGCACTTGTCCTTATTGAACTGCATCCTGTTGCTCTCTGCCCACTTCCCCAGCCTGTCCAGGTCGGCCTGGATCTGGTTCCTTCTTTCCAGGGTGTTAGCTGCATCCCATAATTTTGTGTAGTCCACAAATTTGGACAGGGTGCTTCCCACTCTCTCATCCAGATCACTGATGAAGATGTTGAACAGCACTGGCCCCAGAACTGAGCCCCGAGGGACTGCACTGCACACATCTATCCAGGTTGATATCAACCCATCCACTACCACCCTCTGAGTGAGACCCTTGAGCCAGTTTGCTACCCAGTCTACTGCGTAATCATCCAAGGCAAATCTCCTCAGTTTATTAATAAGGATGGTATGGGATACTGTGTCAAAGGCCTTCTTGAAGTCGAGATAGATAACATCCACCTCGACTCCTGCATCTAAACATTTGGTGACCCTGTCATAAAAAGAAACTAGGTTAGTCAGGCAGGACCTTCCTGCTAAAAATCCATGTTGGTTGCCCCTCTGCATCACATTAGCCAGCAGGCTCCCACAGAGGTATTCCTTGATAATTTTTTCTAGGATTTTCCCAGGGATAGAGGTAAGGCTGACTGGTCTATTGTCTGTCTGGTCTATAGTCTATTGTCTGTCTGTAACAGACATACTCTTCTTTCCAGCCTCGCAACCAATTCTATCCTCCTTTTTTCTGCCTCAATTTTTTCAGGTGGTCTCCTATTAGAGAAATTTATTAGAAAGAGCTGGTTGTGATACCTACCCTAAATCACCACATACTTTCCTTTACAAAAATATTCTTGCAACTTTGCAACTGTTTTATTGAGGCAATTTAAGTCTTCCATGTGTTCCGCAATAAACAATTCAGCACGAAAAAGAGACCTGAGGCCAGAGAAGTGCCTTTTCCTTGCCCCATGAAAATCCACTCAGATTTAGCAACATTATACATTACAGAAACATTATACATTTTTCTTCCGTCATTTGTGGAGTTAGCAAAACTTTGGAAGCATGATAAAATACTAAAGGAATATACATATTCCAATCCAAGGCTAGGCCCATGTTGCTACAAAGCAGCAGCAAATGATAACAACAACTCTGTTCTGGGAAGTCTGGAAACAAATTGCCCAGTTATTGTTTAAGCAGCTTTTGTAAGATGAGGGTGGTGCTCTAAGTTAGGAAGTATGTAAAGAATAAGGGAAGAGACTGTGAGGAGAGAAAGTATAAACTTGTGGTTCTGTAGGCCACACAGAATTTGTTTTTTCTCCTGCCTCATGCCCAGATTTTCTTTGTGAGACTGAATGTCATCTTATCCAAAATTTTAGCAAGTGACTAATAGAGTGTGTTTTTCATTTTCTAGTTGCCCAAGATGAGACATCTGAAGTCTGATTTGCCAAAGCAGTGAGCAGTGACAACTGGAACTGAACTTGATGGCAGTAATGTAACACAATTTAGATGAATGGACCAGAGTTGGACAGAAGAAATTCTAAATTCTAATCCTGGTTCTACATATTTTTGATTACGGTAGACTCAGCCAAGTCTCTGTCTCAGTTTCTTCCTCAGCTTATGCCCCAAGACAATATATAGAAATAAGATAATTAATATCTGCCAGACACATGGAGATGAAGATGATGAACATCCGTTTGGTGTAGAAGGGAATTAATTATTCCCTATTTAGTTTAGATTTCAAATGATGTGTGGTAAATAAGGCTGCAGCCACATACTGAATGAGGAGAATAAAAAGAAATATTAAAGAGATGCCTCATGTCCCTCACCTTCATTCACTTTGTGCACAGATTCAGGCATGGTCTCAAGAAAAATTACTACCAAATACAAACAATATTTTCTCACATACAAAATGCCTCAGAATAATACACACCTTGTTTTTGAAAGGCAGAATGAAGGACTTGTCCTCCCTTTCTTCCTTAACTAAAGCTGAAACCCTAGCTGCTGCTGATGACTGGTTCTCTAGAGCAGTGGTTCTCAAACTTTTGTTTTCCGCTGACCAATTGAAAATTGCTGAGGTTCTTGGTGGACTACTTAATAAACTTTTTTTGTTCTACAAATCAAGCACACAACTCATATTTTAATATCAGTAGTCATACCTTACAAGTACAGATATTCTCGATTGTTCCGCAACCATTTTGGAGACCACCTGAATGGAGCTCGCAGACCAGTGTTGGTCTGTGGACCACAGTTTGAGAACCTCTGCTCTAGGACTAAGAGTCTATGAATCAGAAGAAAGACCAGGCACAGCAAGCCAATAGCAAAATTAGCCAAAGAAAGGTTAGCTGGACTATTGGACCATAAATACCACTAAAAGGAAAGAGAACTGTTAGCACCTCTGGACTGAAGAACAAAGAACCATTGAGTCAAATGACTCTCTGAGCTGCCTGAACAGTAATGTCACTTCCTGCTTCACAGTGCAGCAGCAATCAAAGCAGTGTGCTTCTTCCTCAGGAAGAAAATCAGCTTCCCTCCTTACTGCATGCACTCCAATTGTGATTTTTGGGGAAAGGTGCATGTATTATGTGAGAAAATATTATAATCAGAAACTGTATTAAACAGCACATATATACTGGGCTAAATGAAGGCTGGCAGTTCTTATCTTTCAAGTGCTTGATTTTGAAACCTATAAAATGATATTTTAACAAAACTGTATGTAAAATTCGTTAGTGACACAATTACAGCACAGATTAGAAACCCACTGCTGTTGCAAGTGAGCCAGCTATTTGTAAATTCCATTAGCAGCAGAACTGTTTGTTTCAAGCATTTTTGTGTGCTTTTACTTAAACAACGATGTTATCTACTATTATACTCTATCTAGTGACCAGCCCTGCAGCTAGTACAGATCAGCATGGCTCCACTGCACTGCCATGAAATTAAGCCAATGTGTACCCATTCCAAATCCTTTCAGATTAGTAGACCATAGCAAATACAGTCTAGAACATATGGTTTGATGCCTCACTGGCCTTTAAAACAAAACATGGAAAGAGGTGAAAATACAGTTAGTATTGTAAATATTGATATTTTAAAATAAAACAGTACTTCAATATTACTGTTGTTAAAAACCATGGAAGCACTGAAGCAAAATTAAGGTTGTTTTTATTTTAACACTAATCCCATTTCAATTCTCATCAACCTTATGCCACCATGCCATCAAATCAATACATTTCACCTACACTTTAAATAAGGACCAGCAACTGTTGTATCGCTATTATTTAGCCACATATGTGCAAGAAACCTCCTACCCAGCATGAGAAAGACAAAGAACAAGAGTTGTTATGATTACTTCAGTACCAGGACTGGAAGACATTTATTATTATTCTTAAAATCTATGAACGAGATTGCAAATACTACTCTACATCTTCCTTTCCCTTCCCCTCACTTGTCATATAAGCCACAATATGATCAAAAAACATTCCTCATAACAACCACCAAATGACAGCAGAGATTCTTAATAGGAACATAGGGAAAATTGGGGTTCCCAGCCATAACATTCAGCCCCCTATGTTCCTGGGCAACCATTTATTCAAAAGGGTCCCGAAGATCATCCACTTCAACCTCTCATACCACAGCCAACAAGTATCCTATGAAAGGGAAAAAAACAACAGACAATATGCCACCTACAGAGAAGGGGAGGCAGACATGGTCATGGTCAATGCCTTAACAGTGCAATGGGAGGAAGTATATTATGTTAACATATGCTCAGATTATCCTATGTAAGTGGACCACCACCCTGTTTTACAAAGGATGTCAAAGACTTTGAGGTTTTATTTTGTCTATCTGATCCGGTGGAAAATAAAACTCCTTAATTCCAAATCTGGTGATTAGTTTGATCCCAGTGCAAAAGTAAGGCCTTGCCTAAAGGCCAGGCATCTGAGCAGTTTCTAAGTACTGGTAGGAACTCCAGTGCACCCCAGTCAACCTCCCAGTTCTAATAACTCATTTTATAATCCTCTTTTCACTTATATTGAATACTTAAGAAGGACAAAAATTTCAAAGGTATTTTGGAAATTAAAGTACACTTTAAAATATTTTAATATTTTAAAATTTAAAACTTTAGAATTATGTGTTTTTTGCTGTATGTTCTGCACATCAAGATAATTAACCCTGATGCCTCTATGTGCCCGCAGTCTGCAACTCAGTATGTGCAACTCAAACATGTTTATATCACATTCACAGATTGCAATTTCAGGTACTGCTGCTGAATGCTAGTTGATTAGAGTGCTTAGGTTCTCCAGAAGCTTTTACAATTATACTTTGCAAAAGAAAAGAAGTGGCTGAGTGAATGCATCAGAACTAGAGTCGAGAAAGTGGTGCTCTAGAACTCTGCCTTGTGATAGCAGTAAACAGAGATTATCGAGGAATAAGGCAGCAGTCAGACTGAATTCCTGCCTACTTGCAAGTGCTTTTTCTCTGATGAGTATTGTACATCCTTCTTTGTTTGTGGCATCAAGAGAAATCATAAGACAGGAAAATGAGCTGGATGAGTGAAGGGGACAACACTGTCATAAATACACTGTACCTATAATAACCAGGCCCGGGAGGCAGGGGATGGGGAACAGGAAATAGAAGACTTTAAAAAAAATTTTTTTTAACTTTTTAAAATTTTACTGTAAAAATATTAAAACCCAAAAGGTGAAAGTGCAAAAGCGTGTGGCCCTCCCAGGGGCCAAGTATGAAATATGTCAATAATGAAAACAATCATGTATTGCTAGAGACTTGAAACCCCCTCCTGTGCAACACCCTTCGTGGGATTACGCATTTAGGACTAGCTGTCTGTTTTCCATCTTGCAGAGTGCCCCCTCCACAGCCTGGCATGATGACACCAACTGACCCAACATTTTACTGCAAGGAGATGCATCTAAACTCAAATGACATGTAAGCCCGGATAATAAACAGAAGAGTGAGAGGGTGTCATTGCAGCCAGCCCCAGCAGCTTCTCAGAATCACTACTGAAAGACAGTGAGAGAGAAAAAACACACATGACTATTGGGGAAGAAGGAGTAAAACAAGGAAGATTAAAAAGCTGTAGGAAAATAGATTAAACCAATTCTTCCACTTCAGCTATCTCAACAGAAATAGCCCCTTACGCAAACTAGATAAAGTCTGCCCAGGAAGGCAGAATATGTCTAAGTCACCTTACCCATGGATAGGAAGCTAAGAAAAAATGCACCTGGGAAATTGAAAGAAAGTATAAAAGCTAAGGCTCTTTATCAAAATCAGCAGCTCAGATACTTTAGTGATGAGCTCAACATAAAAGCTCTGACCACGCTATCCACCAGGGTGTAACAAGATCCCTCAGGGGTGCTGCTACCACTGCGGCAGCAGCCAGGCAAAACAGCCCTGCACACACTCCTGCTGCATTAGAGCCCTAACCAGACAAAAGAGGGCAGGAGCCGACTGGTGCAGTATAGCCCTTCCTGGTCCATGCCCTCTCTGCTGCTTCCAGAAACAGAGGAACACAGGACAGCTCTACCTGCATGTTTCTGTTTTCAGAAGGAGCCTGTGGGGAGCCGGACTGGGAAGGACTACACAGAATGAGGCAGCTCCTGCCTGCTTAAGACTAATCAGAGCCTTAATGCAGCAGGAACATCTGCACAAGCCACAACTCCTCCAGGTCTTGCTGTGCAGCAGGAGCACAAAGCGCTTTTACCTGGAGGCAGGAGAACCCAGTTGAGAAGCACCAAGGCAAGTTGGGGCAACACCAACAGTGGTTGTTAACCGGGGATCCCATCACGTACAAAAAATGGTAGAGGGATGCCTTGACCGTGAAAAGGTTGAGAATCAATGACCTAGACAGTAGGCCTGTGCAAAGCATCAAGTATTCAATTTGG
>NW_005841841.1:1733249-1738941 GCF_000455745.1 Alligator sinensis | reverse complement strand
TCAGCAGGAGGGTGATTTGATTCAGCGATTCGAATCACTGTTTCAATTCTATTTGGCCGATTCAGAGATTCAGCGCTGATTTGGCCATAGACTATAATGGGGAATCACTAAAATACCTATAACTTAAGTCTTTTTTTTTGCAGATTCAGATGAAAACAACAGGGATGGTAACCCCTCCTGAGGGCATGAAGCCTGCCAAGTTTCAAGGAGATGGGTGCAGGGGTTTCTGTGAAAGTGCACCTCAAACTTTTGAAAGCAAACCTCATACCACTTGTGTGTATTAAGGCGGAGCGGGATGGTAGCCCCTCGTGTGGGCATGAGGCCTGCCAGGTTTCAGGCAGAGTGGTGCAGGGGTTCCTGTGAAAGTGCACCTCAAGGTTCTGAAAGCAAACAAAAAAAGCAAATAAGTGCGGAGTGAGGAGGGTGGCACTCACTCCATCTGCACATGGAGCTTGGGGAATCCTGGCAGCAGGAGGTTCACTTTCAGGAACACCAGCTGCTCCACCAAACCAGGATCTAAGGAAGTGCAGTGGGGTGTCACAACATCCCTAACAATGCTGAACACCCTCTTGCTTGCAACACTGATTGGTAGACAGGACAGGTATTCCCAGGCAACCATGGCCAGATCCTGCCACACCTGGCTGCAGGTTGCCCAACAGGCCAGGGGTCGCAGTGCAGCAGCTCCACATCCTTGGCGAGATAGGTAGCTACTGAGGCCTCCATGCTACCTGCCTGATGGTGGGGTCTGGTGCCTCTGGACCCCAACATGGAAGCCATACCCTTGGCCTGCAGTGGCTGTGGTGGAGAAGATTGACTTGTGGTTGGAGTGCTGGCACGGGAAAGTGGATCCCCCTTTCCATGTCCCCCCATCTCTGCCCTTCTGCCTCCCTGACTCTGTTCACCAGCACCTCCATCCAGTGATTGAGGGAGGGGGTGTGTGTGTGTGTAAAATATATGTTGTGCTTTCCTGCACAGTGATGAGACAGTGTCAGGGAAAACACAGATTTCTTTCTGTGGGGGAAAAGAATCAGGACAGACTAATAAGAACAAATAAAGGGATATTGGGGGAAGGAAGTTGAAAGGAATGGCTAGGGATAACAATAGGGATTGTAGGTAAGGGGAAGTAGGAAAGGATTGGATACAACTGACAAGAAGAAAGACTAGCTACTAGGGCTGTGCAAAGTTTCGGGTGCTGATTCAATTCAGAGGAGATTCGGTCCGATTTGGCAGCAGTCAAATCTCCAAATTGGATTCAGCCAAATCAATTCAGGAAAGTGATTTGAATCACTGAATAGAATCACTGTCCTCTGAATTGGCCAAATCCGAATCCAAAGTGAATACTAGTTGCTTTGCACAGGCCTACTAGCTACCAAGAGACTAGATAGCGAGCCAGAGCCTTTCAAACGCTGCTGGTCCAAGAGAGAGACAGCTCACAAAAGGCCCAGATCACTTCAGACACAACTTGATATGTTGTTTCTACATCCCTCCCCCAGGTCACTGTGATTGGCAGGGAACTCAGAGAAAGATCATAGTCACTGGCCAGCTACAGATGTCAGTATCAGAGCAGCCTCCCCCCAGCCTTTTCCATATATTGAAGATTACCCCATCCCCCTCCCTCTTCTCAGTTTCTGTTTCCTGAAAGCCTTCCAAATCTCTGAATCTCTCTGAATCGATTCAGACCTTTTAATGGGTCTCCTGATTCGATTTGGATTCAGAGATTTGGCCACCGAATCGGGCTGAATCACCTCCAAATCGAATCGGCTACCAAAGTTTCACACAGCCCTACTAGACAGACAGATGACAAGTACAACTTGTAATGATTAATCTGCAAAAACTTGCAAGAGCTCCATGTACAGATTTACAACTAAAAAAGGGCACTTGTACCAAACATGAATGCAGGTTGCCCAATAGGCCAACTCTAGACTCTCTTTCAGCTCTCTAAAAAATATACAAGTGTCCCAGAAATAAAAGGAGGTACAAGCAGAGTAGGAAGACAAGTAGCTCCATTCCAGTGTGAACCAGGTATTACACAGAAGAGGAATCCCATGCTGCTTATTTTTTAAATGTTGCTAGAAAACTATTGTATAACAGTGCATTTTCAGGTCCTAACTTAAAAAAAAAAAATTAAAAAAAAAATCAGAGTCCTTTCAGAATCACTTTTTTTCTGCAGGCTGCAATACTTTCAAGATTATTTGTTTAAAAGTATTTTTTCTTTAGTTAGGGTACCAATCATAAATTAAATTCCCAGTTGTCTTCAGAAATTAACAGTAGCTTTTGCTCTTTCTAGACATTAAAGAATGTGTGTTCTTTTAGATAAAACTAATAAATTCTGGACAAGAGGCCCAAACAAAAAAGAAAAGCCAGTTTACAAGAAAGTAAAGGCAAAAGGAATAAAGTAGGGATTATTTGGAAAATAAACATAGGAACACTCATCCATACTTTCCCTATGAAAGTTAAAATGAATAAAAAATTACTCTACTAGAGCCTAGCTATTTGGCAGCATGAGGTACTGCATTCTTTGACCATTTCCCTTGCTCAGTTAATTAACTTCAGGGAAAAGGGGAATTATACTTCCCTACCACAGATTATACAAACAGAATTTAGCAGATTTTTTAAAAATAATAGGTAAAATAACCCTTCCTCTTTAATCACATCTAATATATAAAGCTTCATACGCTAGCTAGAAGCACTTCCATGACCCACAACAGGACTTTCACCTTCAAAAAAAGTTTTCTAAGCACTAAAGGTAAGGCAGACATGGAACATTAATCACTTCTATTTTGTCTGAGTGTTTCTGGATATATTTTTTTAAATAAATATTTTATTGTGATAGGAACTTTGGTCCGAAACCATGCCTACTAGGATTTGTGATTTGGGCAAACTTTTCTTTCCTGTGGTCTCGTTAAAGAGCAGTATCTTTAGATTTGTGCAACAGGCTAAATTTGCATGCCTAGTTTATATCATACATCACCAGTATTTTATGGCAACACAACTGAGAAGGAATTTAAACATTAGGCAAAGGAGTTGAAAAGTGAAAAGCTTACAATTTTTTTTCTTTCAAAATAGATGAAGCAACATAACTTTTGGTTTGGTTTTAAGTCTAATTATACATTTGGAGACCAGACTGAGTCAAAAGATTTTGATTGTAATTTTCTGGCCTTGTCAGTGACTTGCTGCATAACTTTAAGGACATTACATAACCACTCTGTGAAGTACAACTTCATCATTTTGCAGATGATATCTTTGATAGTTTCCTTGATATTACAAGTGATACGCAAATGTTAAGTATTGTGACTGAACAAAAACATTACTCCTGCTCTGGATTCAACTGCAACCCATCTTGTCTTTTCAATGGGCTTTTTCTTGTAAGGGCTTCAACATGCAAGAACACCCTGTCCAATGTTCAGTTGTAAAATGTACTCTAAAAAACTGGTCTTGTGTCGTCCTCATTAAAAATTCTGAACACAACTTTCCACTAGACTTTAAGTAGATTTTATTACTGACACTGACATTGTAAAGATATAAATAACCTCAATCTTGTGCAATTCCCGTGTATTCCTCCTGATTTGGAGTTTTGTTTTTAAAGTTGCTTGAATAAAAGGTTTAGATAAATCAGGCCCCAAAAAATCCCTTTTAAATGTCTCATTGGAAATAATGGCTAACAATCAGAACACAACATACCACAGGGTGTACTTTCAGAACACTTAGATTTCAGTAATATATTTTCCTGTAAGAATTCATACATTTTTCCCATGAAGCCAATTAGTTCTGGCACTTAAAAATGCTAACCTGTAACTTTTCTTTCTTTTTTTCTTTTTTTTTACAAAAATAAAATATTTGGTCATGCTTAGCTACAATAGATCATTCAATTAACACTTGCATTCTTTGTACAGCACTTAATTGAACAAATAACAAATGTCCACATTGTGTCTTATATTCTATTACTTCCTGGAGGGGATAAAAAGGTGATAATTTAAATCCCAACACTATTGATGACTAAAAATCTGCCAGTAATAGCTTAATTTAGGAGTTAAAAGCAATTTAATAAAATAATAAAAGCTTTTCCATTTTTTTGTTTTGTTTCTGGTCAGTATCTGACCTGATTTTTTTGCAATCCATTTCTTGCCAAATTGCTTCTTTGCTATCTTTCCAATTTTAACTAACTTACTGCCTGCTACCTTTGAAAAATTAGACTATAATTGTACAAGGTTAAGTGATTGCTTTTCCTTATTTTTTTATTTTATTCATAATTTCTTTATTCAGAGAGGCCACCCTTTCTCATATAATTTGCAAAGGAATTAAAGCTACTCATCCTCAGCAAAAATGACTACAACTTCACTGACAGTGGATGGAAATGTGCCCCTAGAAAATGCAGAGATTTTTTTCCAATTTTTAAAACAAGACTAAATCCACAGGCTGCTCTCTGGGGAGGTGACTGCCTTTCTTCAAGTCTTTGCCATCATATTTCTCATATATATCAATTTGCTACAAGCCAATAAAATGCGATACGGATTGCTGAAACATCTAATTCTATATAATCACTTGTTTACCCACCACTGCCATCCACCTACTCCCTCCATATCTCCATGTGCCAGTGAGAAAGTCGACAGAAGGTGGCCATCTCTGCCCACTTTTCAAGTCCTTAAAGCCCTTCAGCACCTTTACTAAAAATCCAAGGGACAACAAACACATTTTTAAAAGTGGGGTTAAGGTTGTACAAGTGGGAAATCCAAAGCTTCAGGACATTTCTTAACCAAACCCAAGTACTCACACCATACATTTTTACTAAACCCTTGATTTCCATTTTATGCTTACCTCAAACATGCCATTCAGTACACCTAACCTGTGCATAAACTGTAACTATTTGCCAATGCTGCTGGAAGTGGAATAACACGGTGATGGACACTTAATATCATACCTGTCAGAAAATTTATTGTTTCTGTCCTTGTAGTCTTAACATTTTTCCTGTGGAATTTACAGTTTAACAGACTGAAAAATTGACACAGGTTCTCTATTAAGAAATTTTGGAATCTGCATTTTAGTACCTCAGTCAAAGCTTCATTTTTGTTAGCACATTCCACTTCAACAGCCATGCTTACATTTGCTACATTTATTTATGATTAATATAATACTGCAGTTGACACACAGTTCAAAACCACTGTTTACAAAACTGTTCAACAATTGAGGTCCAAATCATTAGGTTATTCTGCAAAACTCCACAGCAGATTATATCATGCATTGAAGATTTGGAAAAACAACTCAATCTAATTTGAATAAACATGCACACTGTTCTTGTTCCTCTTCTGCATTTTAACTGATTGACAAAGCAAGCAAGGTTAATTTTTGTTTTGACCTCAGAAAAATAAATACATGTATAAAGCGAGGCATTTTTTCAGATTAAAAAGGACTCTGTTTAGCTCCTTAAAATAGGTTTCTAGATGGCTTAAAACGCATGAATCTCTCTCCAATATTTCTCCACCTGCTCCCTTCCAAAATTTCCTGCCTGGAAGGGATCTATTTCTACTCGTTTCCCCCCAACTCTCGCCCACTTCCTTTTGAGTGAGCACTCCCCAGAGTGTGCTTGGTCATCCATCCTGCTCGATGGCTGGTGGGGGGCAGAGGAAGCTCTGGGCTCCATGGATCACCCTGTGGAGGGCAGAAGCAGGTTCAGCTGAGGCAGGTAGTGAGCAGG
>NW_005841841.1:1730955-1733239 GCF_000455745.1 Alligator sinensis | reverse complement strand
GTTCTTGTTCTCAAGCATAAATACACTGAAAAGTCTGTTTTCTTGAGATAAAGATCATAGCTATAAAGCAAACTGGTATCTTGCATATGAGGCTAGTGTCCAATTATTTTTTAAAATACTCCAGTTGGTTTGTTTGCTTTTTGGACCAAATATTTTCTAGATTTATAATCAACTATTTTCCCTGTGGGTGTATGCATATAATTAAAGAACACTATAAAATACCCAATTCAAAATATAAATCACATAACTTATTCTTTCAAAGTACAGCAATACAAAGTGAAATTGTCTAAAAAGTTAAAACAAAATTTAAGTTATAAAGCCATGTCCCAGAGTCTGTGCAAGCACGTTTAGAAATAACAAATATTGTTTCATGGCTAAGGAAATATGATGTTTCTTGATTTTTGGGGCCTGCTCTTTCTAGAAAATCTCTGGGTTTTGTCAACAAATGCCCTTAGTTTGAATCTCTCAAACAAGCAAGGAAAGATGAGAATATGAAAATGTAATTACTCCTAAAATTCAGTAAGGCACAGGTAAGTTTGCAATGACCTAAACTTGGGGTCAGTAACCTCCTAATCACAGGCCACAACTAGTCCTAGAAAAGATTTTATCTGGCCTGCCAAGCACACCAAAAAATGATACATAGAGCCCCACAGAACCCATAGCTAGTGAGCCAAGAGCCAGCCTTGGTAACAACTGAAACAGTACCCTGCCCTCTTGATACATACCAGGGGGGCAGGACAGCCTGGCCAACCACCTCTCTAGGCACTGCAAGCCACAGTAGAAACCCGTGCACAGGAAGGTAGCACTGCACACCCATTTACTTGCTCTAGTCAGCATTTTTCTGATTTCTTCTGGCATACAGAATTCTCACATGGGAAAAGGTCTCCTGGGTTTCTCCCCTTTTTCCAGCACTGGCAGAGCCAAAAGACAAGAGTCCAAACAAGCCTACCTGCCTGTGAAGCTCATGTGGGTAAATCATAGCAGCTTCTGTAGTTACAGACACGCAAGGGAGGGATGGGACCCTCTTGTGCATCAAAACGCTTCTGACTCAAGGGTCCAAATGATCCCTTTGGAGCCTAGTCAACTGGGGCATCCTTCAGCATGAGTCCAGAGCTGAGACACCTGAAGGATGGAGGGCTTAGGTAGTCCGGGCATTAACCCCACAGCTATCCCCTCATCTTGCAGCTCCAACCCTGTCTTTACTTCAGATGGACAATGGAAAGCTGGTGGGTTTCCAGCTGATTAACCCCCTCTATTCTATCTCATGTATTTATTCTATGAACCTCCTATGAACCGTAGGTGTGGGGCAAGGGTAGGTAGCCCCCAGCACAGGTGCCAGAGTGTGGCACGCAAACACATTTTGCTTGGCACATGCACCTTGGGGTGGACAGCAGGGAAAGAGTGGAGCTCCACTGCCAGAACTAGAATCAGGCCCCTTGCGGCTCCCCCACCATCTGCCCCTGCACACCCACACCTTACAAATCAAGGTTGTGGGTGTTTTTGGTACTCTGCCCAAAAAACATTATTGACCACTGGTCTGGAGGTTTATATTTATTTTTGTGTTAAAAAAATTATGCTGTACAGCTACATAAAGATTTATATTGTCAGAAGTATATATATATCCTGCCATTAACAGGTATTTGTTGAGTGTAAATGACATGATTCAGCCCATGTGAGAGCTGTGTTAATTAGGCCTTTTGCTAGTGAAAGATTGCCGACCCCTGATCTAACATAACAGTTAAGACACAGAAAGAAAAAAATATATACAAAATACTCTATTACTGAGGCAAAAATTGGAATTAATATTAAGCAAGGCTTTTTAAGGCCTGACTCTACTACAGTGTTCTCCATTATACATGGAAGGGCATGCACAAGGGTATCAAATGCTGGGACTAGGCAAGAAGCTCACAGTATTTGACAAAACACACAACAAATGAACCTCAGGATGAGCCCAGCCGGAGCAGCAGGGGCTCAGCTGCACTTTCCCCCTACCTGCGCAGGTCAGTCCTGAGCGGCACATGGCTCCGCCGCCGCCTCTGCTGGCTGGTGCCGACCCGAGTGGGTCTGTCCCATCCGGAGCAGCACGCAGCTGAAGCCGGATTCCCACATGTTACTGGGGACAGGAGGACCCCAGCCGGGTCAGCACCGGCCAGCAGAAGCGGTGGTGGAGCCATGTACACCCGGGACTGACCGGTGCAGGCAGGGGGAAAATGCAGCTCAGCTCCTGCCAGGCTCGCCCCATCCTGAGCAGCAGGAGGCTCCGCCGCCACTTCTGCTGCCCAGC
>NW_005841841.1:1712430-1730788 GCF_000455745.1 Alligator sinensis | reverse complement strand
CGGGCTGGTGCCGACCCAGCCGGGCTCCTTCGGTCCCCAGCAGCACATGTGAATCCAGCTACAGCTGCGTGCTGCTCCCGATGGGACAGACCTGCCCAGGTCGGCACCAGCCAGCAGAGGCGGTGGCAGAGCCGTGTGCTGCTTGGGACTGACCAGCACAGGTAGGGGGAAAGTGCAGCTGAGCCTCTGCTGCTCCGGCTGGGCTCATCCTGTCGTGAGTGGCACATGGCTCTCCTCTTCCCACATGCACTGCATCAGCAACGTCAAGCTGACATGGTGCTTGTGGGAACCTTGTCCCTTCCTGAGCCCTTCAGCAGCCATTAGGAAGCTGCTGAGGGGCTGGGGGAGGGACAAGGGGTGGGAACGAAAGTAAACTGTGTTTACTTTCGTTTCCCATTGCAGCACCACGGGCCACAGAAAATGCCTTGGCGGGCTTCATGGCGGCCCACATGTTGGACAAGCCTGTACTAGATTCTAAGCAGGCTCTGGGAAGTGCCCTTTTTTGATATTCCAAGTAATAAACTCTAAACACAAGTCTGTTATTGACATTTTCATACTATAAGCCTGGTACAATTTACAAGTAGACTTAACTGAGAGCAGCCATATGAAGAAATATCAAAGGAAACAAATTAAATATGTCCAAATCAAGCAATTCAAACAGTTGAAACCATATACATTGAGTGCACCCCTTTACTATGGACTATGCTATGTTACTATGCTAACTCAGCTAAAAAATTCAAAATGATAAGAGATACAGAAAAGAAAACAGCATGAGAAAACCAAGAGGTCAAGAACATACAGTCCAGTTAATTTGCAAAACAGTTCCTACACCGCATGAAAAAAAACTGGGGACACTGGTACACAAGCCATGTTACTCTGAAACCAGGCAGACGGGAGGACTGAGTGGCACCTTTAGCCTTTAAGGTGCTACGCTGCCCAGCCAATTACCAAAGGATAAGAACATGCAGGCAGTTACTGCAGGGTAGGCGAGACCCCCATACTAGGCTAAGATCCCTTGAGGTGTTGAACTTAAAACAGGATTTGCTAAGTGCTAAACAATTTATGCTTTTCTACACAGTTTAGAACCCCCAATGTCAGGGGCATCTCACCTATCAGAATCTGTGTGGGTAATTCTCAAAGAAAACTATGCTGTACTACAAACAAAATCAGAAAGCACATTTCTCGTAGCCCAGTTTCTCAAGAACTGCAGATGCTTGGGTTATGACTTGCACTTAAACCTAGATTTCGAACTTCTGTGAACATGCATGTGCAGAAGGATAAGTAATTCTAGTATTCAGTAATTGCATCTATTAACCATACTCACTTTTGTATCAAGCACAGCTTTTACACACACTGTTTTAACCAAATTCCTCAATCCTCAAGAAGATTTCTAGAAGGCATATCCAAGGGCAGGAAGTCTACATGCATTCCACGGTGTATTTCCCTTAGAATTTACAGGTTTTGTGATAAAAAGTAATTTCTATAACATGGTATTTATTTGTGTAAACACTATTTTGTCATTACCTATTCATTTCTCTACTGTGAATGAAGACATGCAATGAGTGAAAAGATAACAAAAAAGTTGCTTGGTGATACTAATATATAATAATTTGTGATTTTTAGCTCTTGCTATTTTGCCTAGAACAGACATTCCCAAACTATAGTACACATACCATTCCCAAACTATAGTACACAATCTTGTGGGGAGTGAGTACACGGGAGTAATTGTGTAATGGCAGATTTAATTTTTATTATAATAATAATAATAATAATAGGCATTTAAGAGGTTAAAATATAAAACATGCTGGTAGGACTACATGGGAAGCTGGTAAATCTGGAAGGGCTTACACAATAAGAAAAAATTTGGGAATCTCTGGTCTAGACAATCTAAAGCTTCATATTTAAAATATTAACTGTTTTAATTGCTTCAGTTGTTTTAATCTGAAGAAAATTATCCAAATGACTAGCTACATACAAAAATGCATAGTTCAAGGACTGCATAATATAATACCACTAATTTTCTACATTTCACTTCACCATTTTACTTTTAGAGTGTATAATATTTTGGCATTTACAATTATTAGGTGAAAGGGACAGCCAGAAGTACATTATGAATTACTACAACGTAACACGGTTGAAATGCAACATCAAAAATGAAGAAATCAAAAAGAATGATTTGTTAAAAGAGGCACTTTCATTAGCACTTAACAGTTTCACTACATACTCAAATACCGGTCTAATCTTGTTATGCATGAAAGTGTCTACAGTAGAAAGCTTTCAGCTGCTATTATTGTGACCTGTTTTTCCCTACTGTTGAGTCTATAAGAAACCAGGAACAGATAAATTAATGGCAGTGATTATCTTCAATGCATCTGAGGTCTACCTGGCCAGATAAAGAATGGTTTAAGCATGACTACAAAGCTTAAATTTGTTGAGAAATAAGGTGTTCAGTGCTCCAAAAAATCTAAATGGGCAAATTCATAAATAGTACAACAGGTGCTCACAAGTTCAAGGTCATATAAGAATGTGAAACAGGCTAGTTAGGCAGCTTTATAAAACAACTTTATTTTGGGCATGCATGCCAAAGTACAGAAGGGCTGCTTGGCTTATGAAAGCAAGTCAAAATTCTTGTAACCGACCTTACCAAATCATCAGTTAAAATCTGAAATACTTTGGTATTCTTTCCAAGCACAGACAAGTGGGTTAAATGAACTCTTGTGTCCTTCCACATAATGTGAATTTTCCCTCAACATTTAAACTTCATTATACTACCTTTGAGCAACTGCTGTCATTTTCTCCTTCAGCAGAAAGGCTGGATACAGGCTCCTCAAAAAGAGTTATCAATATTACTAGAAATTAGTTAGAAATGTTTGATGTTCTTTATCAAACTAAAGATGAAAAGAGCTTTGTCCCAAGCATTTTAAGCTTCACTTGTAACAAACATTTAATATTACTAAGAATATTTACATGCCAAAACTTCTTTTCTAGAAACTAAGTTCATGGCCTTCTATAACCACCTCATCTATAGATACAGAATGAGGAGTCCTTAAAAAGGCATCCTAATTTGACTTTAAATGAAGCATTGCTGAAGTGCATAACTCAAACTATTTAAGATGTAAATAATATGTTTTATATACAGCATGTTTGATAATAAGAATTGAAATAGTTTGTTCCACAAAACAATTTATACTATTTAAAATTGTGTTTATGTTCTTTATGTATTTTGTGCCTTTTGTCATTAGTACAAACCAGGACTGGATCAAGATTGGGGAAGCAGGGATTATTTATTTATTTCTTAACATGCACAGCTGCCTCCTGAATAGGCAGGAAGAAAGATGTATAAACACAATAGTTAGCTTGCTGCAAGTATTACAACTACATGTGTAAAATCATTTAGGATTTGGTTAGGCAAAGGGAAAGAAAGCTGTCTCTTTAAACAAACTAACAGGAGACTAAAGATCTAGCCCATTACAACAGTTGCTCTATTGGAGCCAAATAAGCTACCATAATACGACAGGAGGGGAAGCGGAATTTCCTGGCTATAACTGATTCTACATCACTCCCACAAGCAAAATTTGTGGGGGATCTGCTGGGACAGATATGTCACACAGTGCCCTGGGTTCTAGCTGTCCTGTCGGCCTTTAGGGCTAGAGACAGAAATTACATATAAACCAGTGTAAGCAATCAGAAACTGGCTCAAATCTATAATACAACTGAAGTTCAGTGCATATAAGCCGCTTTCAAAATGGCCAAAACCAGTTTAAGATAAACTTGGATGGATGTACTATCAGACTTAACTGGTTTAGGTTAAATTGGTTTCATAGTTGGCAGGGTCGGAAGGGACCTAAGCAGTTCATCAAGTCCGACCCCCTGCCATGGGCAAGGAAAGGATGCTGGGGTCAAACGACCCCGGGTAGGTGATTATCTAGCCTCCTTTTGAAGACCCCTAGGGTAGGAGCGAGCACTACTTCCCTTGGAAGTTGGTTCCAGCTCCTAGCCGCCCTGACTGTGAAGTAGTGCCTCCTAATTTCTAGCCTGAATCTACTATCAGTCAATTTATGGCTGTTATTCCTTGTTACTCCCGGTAGGGCTCGGGGGAACACGGACTCTCCCACAGCCTGCTGGTCCTCCTTGGCCAGTTTGTAGACGGCCACCAGATCCCCTCTCAGCCTTCTCTTGTGGAGGCTGAACAGGTTCAGGTCCCGTAGCCTCTGCTCGTAGGGCTTACCTTGTTGCCCCCTGATCATGCGAGTGGCCCTCCTCTGGACCATCTCCATATTGTTCACATCCCTCCTGAAGTGCAGCGCCCAGAACTGGACAGAGTACTCCAACTGTGGCCTGACCAATGTCGCATAGAGGGGTAGGATCACCTCCTTGGACCTACTCGTGATGCATCTGTGGATGCATGACAAGGTGCGGTTAGCCTTCCTGACTGCATCCCCACACTGGCGGCCCACGTTCATTTTCAAATCAATAATGATTCCAAGATCCTTTTCTGCCTCTGTACTGATGAGAAGGGAGTTCCCCAGCCGTAGGTATGCTGCTGGTTCTTCCTCCCCAGGTGCAATACTTTGCGCTTGTCCATATTGAAACCCATCCTGTTCTCATTCACCCACCCCTGTAACCTGTCCAGATCTAGTTGTAGCCTGTCCCTCCTCCAGCGTGCCCACTTCTCTCCACATCTTAGTTTATCGAACTTCTGTCCCAGATCCCCTTCGGACTCAAGTTAACTCACAGTCCCTCAGCATCCCAGGATGTTTTGTACCTCTCTTGCAAACCTCCTCTTGTAGGGTGGGTGGGCTAGCCTGGGGCCAAGCTGTCTGCTCCAGCTGAGCAGGGAGGCATGCTGTAACTCCCCCCAGCTTCTGGCCTGGGCTATTGCAGGCATGTGGCTGCATTTCTGGAATCAAAACTGAATGTCTGTTCACTTGCTTGCTGGTTCAATCTACACAGCTTAGACTAACCTGCAAAGATTGAATAGATTCAGCCTCAGGTTTTTTGCCCATCTGTACTTAGCCTAGGGGACTGAAGATGGTACAGGTCAAAAGAGCTGTCAAGACTGGAGTCATAAAAGTGACTCATATCAGAGCTGGTCCATCATACTATTCAAACCAGAGATTATAGCTCAATATTCTTTTACATGCATCCCAAGCCTGTTCTATTTAAAAGTTTCTAGTTTAACACGCAAGACAACTATTTCAATGTTTCCACTTGTGTGCTCAAAGGAGAAGTTGTATACACACTTAATATGTGCAAATGGTTTTGTGTAATTCATCATATGCATGGCACTTTCAAACCCTGCATGTACACAAGTGTTAGAATTATACTTACACATTTTAACACAGGCATATGTAAACTACTGAAGGTGTGCATCATACAGACACCAGAAAGAAAAGTTATGTACTTGTACAGCCATTAAAGTGGTTTGAGATGTATAATTCAGTCTTATTACAGTTATGGTTCACTTTTTGGTCAACAGTAACCATGGAGCTGTTCATGCGATATACGCTGTAGTATCTGAAAGAGACAGGAGTCCATTATACCAGAACAACAGAATAAATTATAGACAATGCACCTTTAATGAAGTCCAGTTACTACACAGGTAAACTTAGGATTTTTTCAAATATACATATTCCACTAACAGTGGCAACTCACAAGTAGTGATCCCATACAAAGTGGTAACAGCTTGACATTTGAGGGAAAAGACCAGAGTACTGTCTTTCTGCAAGTAATATTTGTTCTAGAAATTTCACTGATAGAATAATAGTTCATGAACATGTGAACCGATTCCCAGGTGGCCGTTTTACATGCATCTACAATAGAAATGTTCCTCAAAGAGGCTGAAGAGACTACATAAACTCTAATACAAGTGAACTCTTGACAGAAATAGGATCTAATTTTACTGCCTCTTAACAGCTCTCACAATCAGATACCTACCTAGTCTTTAATATGATTAAGGCAATAAATAATCTTGATGTAGCCTTCTCTGACTTAAGACTATTTCAAATAAAAGGCAAAAGCTGATCTGACATCTAAAATGCATGGATTCAAGTGGTGGACCCATCAAGAATGGTAAACACAGATCCCATGGAGAAAATCATTCTTTGATTGGTGGAAAAACTTTTATAAGATCTTTTTAAAACCTATTCATAGTTGTGTCTTGGACACACCAGCACACTTACAAAGGCTATGGCTGCTATGCCTGATCTTGTGAAAGACCCTTTCAAATCAACAAAATTAGGAGTATGACTATATTAGACTTTGACCACCCAAAAAACGCCCCCCCCCAAAAAAAACCAAGGAAGGATTAAAATAGAAACCTGGCTATCATCATATCTACAACATACAGCTTAACCAAGTGCTGCTTGCTTGTTGCAAAGGATAATCCCATTCCAAAAAATATGTCCCAAGCAACAAAGCCCTTGACTTCATTGTCATGACTAAAAGAAGTGTCTACTGACCTTGCCTGTTAAACTGTTTTGTAGACGTGATAGGCAAACTGGGGAAAGATTTAATGCTGGATACAGTAGTCCCATAATAAGACTGCTCCTTGGCAGAATGGGGAAAATTTTGCTGCTTCTTACCTGTTTCGAGTGGACCAGATCTGTTGGCACTCATGGTTTGGACTGACTGATCTTGAACATATGATAGGAATGTCTTGCAAGCTCAATAGACCTCTTAAATTGCAATACATTTATATGAACACTTCTCATTAGTGCAAATGCTCTGTGCCTGCAGAAAGTATGTATGTTATTCAGCAGTCCATTATTATAGTCTTGGACAGAAAGAAAGGAATGAAGGGCACTCCGCTGTGCAGTACTAGCATCCTTCTAACAATTCAGGGAAAAGGGAAACTGTGATGGTATACAGAGCCATGTCCAAATAATGTATAGAAGGAATATACACCTGCGAATAAATATAACATTTCAGTCAGCTCTCTGTATATTTAAGATGTTGTCTTACATGCAACATTACAAGGTGTACAAAGCCATTTGTCATAAGCAAGCCATGTGCCTGAGAAGTCCAAGACATTCTCTCATCATGACATCTGAATTCAATTCTATCAGACATGAGAGCAGATGTTCTTGAACCTGCCCTGAACCAGATAAACAGCAACTCTGATGGAATCTAAGCTTGCTCCTTTGAACTTAAGCTTTTATGCTGATGCTAAGCTATATTTTTCAATTATGCCCTCTGACCAATGGGTGGAACAAAACGTACTGACATGCAGCCTCTCCTTAATGAGTTTCCCCAAGATCAATCAATCAATCAAGATATTGATTAACTGTCTTAAGTATGATACAATTACTGCCATACTGCAGCTATTACACTTACTACTTAAGCATACTGCAACTTGGTACCACAGACAGACGAACTGAAGAACACTGTACTGACAACATTTTGGACTTATCAATTTTAGAAAAGTTAGGACCCTCCATAAGCCTGTTACTACGATATCTTATATGTTGCCAGAAGTTCAGATTGCTGGGCAGAAACTTCTATCAGGTTCAAAATTTAAATAACTGAAGTGTCACTGCATAATACCATGGTCAATGACAACATTTCAAGAGAATTACAAAAGCCAGTATAGCCTTCAGAAAGATACAAGACAGTTTTGGAACCAGAGGCATTGTACTCCAGACCAAATTGAAAGTGTGCAAGACGGATGACGTGACCTCCATGCTATATGCTTCTGGGCACTGAACCCTCACGTGAAAGATTCTTAAATATGGGGATTTATGATTAGTTATCTCTAAACCCACTAACAGCAAGGACAAAATACAAAAATTATTGGTAAGAAAGGGAACCCCATGGACAAACAACTGAGTTAGCTATACTAACTGAGGATATATGTATTTATAAAAAGGATAAGAGAACCAGCAGCACACAGAGAATAGCAAGTGAGCTGTTCTGTCTTGGAGCCAGAAGTGGCAAGGCGGCATTGAATAGAGGTTAGTCCACTCTACCCCATATATCCTCAGGCAGGGCTCAAGGATACTTGGGGCAGAAGTATGCCCCCAACCAAAATTCATCAACAAAAGCCTCCAGTCCCTAGTGAACATGTACTATAAGTGGAACAGACACATCGACAGAACATTTCTAAGGACAATAGTTAACGTAAGAAGCTGTTGGATAAGGTACTCCCTAATTCTTGAGGGAACATAAACCAATTAACCAGTAGCACTTTCACTCTCCTATTTCAGGCAATCATTTTTTTTAATTTCTAATCAGTAAGTACAAATCACCATTTTAATATTAAGGGATTGCACCTTCTCCCTTAAGTCCCACTACAATCTCTAAAGTCAGCTGAGACCAACCTCCTGAAAGTACCATCAATTTGCCAGGTCTGTAAGAGGTTTTTTCAACAGCTGATCCTCAGCTCTGGAACTCCTTTCTTCCTCAGGCTTGTTAGAGCCTGAGCCAGGACATCTCCCAAAAGTGCTGTAAAACATTCCTATTCGGGCAGGCACTTAGGATACAAAGGAAGGCTGTCATATTGTTCTGGCAGCTTCTGTCTTATGCCGATATCCTAGTTTCCAAGTGGTTTGTCATTCTCCTGTTTTATAAAGTACTCTGTTTTCTCACTATAAACCACCCTGAGCCTTATTCACAACAATAAGCAATATGGATTTCATAGATTTCATAGACATTAGGGCTGGAAGGGACCTCGGAAGATCATCAAGTCCAGCCCCCTGCCCAAAGGGCAGGAAGTCAGCTGGGGTCATAGGATCCCAGCAAGATAAGCATCCAGTTTGTTCTTGAAGGTGTTCAATGTAGGCGCTTGAACCACCTCCGGTGGCAGGCTGTTCCAGACCTTGGGGGCTCGGACAGTAAAGAAATTCTTCCTTATGTCCAGCCTGAAACGGTCCTGTAGTAGTTTATGACCGTTCGACCTAGTCGTCATCCCTAGGGGCGCTCTGGTGAACATGCGTTCCCCCAGATACTGGTGGTCACCCCTGATAAACTTGTAGGTGGCCATCAGATCACCTCTGAGCCTGCGCTTTTCCAGGCTAAAGAGCCCCAGGGCTCTCAGCCTGTCATCGTAGGGTCTGCTTCCCTGACCTCTGATCATGTGTGTGGCTCTTCTCTGGACTCTCTCAAGCTTCTCCACATCCTTTTTGAATTGTGGAGCCCAAAACTGGACGCAGTACTCCAGCTGCGGCCTCACCAAGGCCGAGAACAAGGGGAGAATGCCGCCCCGGGATTTGCTTGAGAAGCATCTATGGATGCAAGCCAGTGTTTTGGGTCGCTTTGGATAAAGCTTTATCTTGGATAAAGATGCAAACATTTAAAGAGTGTTCCAGCATTCAGTAGAAGCCATCTCCAGTTCCATAACAAGTTAAAATGGTATCTAAAGTACTGCACAATTTAAGAGAAACCCCCTAAAACAGGGGTGGGCAAAATACGGCCCGCAAGGCCATTCTATTTGGCCCGCAGGGGCCCCCAAAACATTTAGAAAGTTAATATTGATCTGTCTTTGGTTCCTGTCAAAGATGACAGAAACCAGGAACAGTAGGACCAGGGGAAGCCTGGCAGGCTCCCACAACAGCAGGGCCCGCCCAGCCCCACCACCCAGCTAGAAGCCCCAGCAGAGGCTTCTGGCCTGGGACCGTGCGACGGCACCGCATCAGAACCTCAGGTAAGGGTGGGGGTGGGGAAGGACCCTGGGCAGGGAAGGAGCCTGGGGAAAAGCGGCCCCTTGCCCGCCCCATGGCCCATGTTCCTTGCTGCAGCCACTCTCAGCCCATGCATGGCTGTCCTGAGCAGGCACAGACAGCCCCACACAGGCTCTGAGCGGCTGCAGCGCAGAGTGCCAGCCACAGGGCAGGCAAGGGGCCGCTTTTCCCCCACACTCAGCACCAGCTTGTAACCCACCCCCACTGCCATCCTGGACCCTGAGCTGGCTCTGGGCTCACCCGTCAGGGCTTTGCCGCACCGGGCAGTGTTTGCTGCTGCTGCCCACCCAGAGCTCGCGTGCTGGGCAGCCCAGAGGTGGCGGTGGCAAACACTGCTCAGTGCGGCAAGCAGGGAGGCCACAGCTGCCGCCGCCGCGCGCAGCCCCGAGGGGTGAGCCCAGAGCCAGCACGGGGCCCAAGCTGCCAGTGGGGCCAGGTTACAAGCTGGTTCTGAGTGCACAGGAAAAGTGGCCCCTTGCCCGCCCCATGGCCACCACCCTGCGCTGCAGCTGCTCACAGCCCACATGGGGCTGCCTGTGCCTGCTCAGGACAGCCCCGTGCGGGCTGCGAGTGGCTGCAGCAGGGAGCGGGGGAGGGGCCACTTTTCCCCACACAGCATCAGCTCATCCCCTGCCAGGGAGCAGGGGGTTGGGGCTGCATGCTGCCCCCCACTTGTACTGTGGGGCTGGGGGGCACTGGGAGTGAGTGGGTGCACGGGGCCCACACCAGTGTCCTGGGGCCAGCGCCAGTGGGGCCCAGAGCAGGGTGGCAGGAATACAGAGTCCCAGCTGGCAGGGGTTCTATGGAGCTGAGCCAGCTCCCCCCTCTCCTTGCTGGCGTGGCCCAGCCCAGCTCCATAGGCCGCTGCCAGCCTGTGCCCTGCTCCGGGCCCCACCGGTGCTGGCCCTGAGATACTGGTTCCAAGATGGTGACCGGCGGGTGCGGGGTACCTGTCAAGGGACAGGGCTACCCATACAGCCCTCGACAGCTTGCCAAAACTGGGTAAGCGGACCTCCGCCCAAAATAATTGTCCACCCCTGCCCTAAAAGGTGGGTTCCCAAATGTGGTGAGACATTTCAAATAATTATTGCTTTTGTATTTAAGCAATTTTAAAATATTCATAAAAAACTGCAGCAACATAATAATGATAAGTCCACTTGTTATAGTGAATATTGTAAGGAAAATTCTAAATAATGCGAGTATAGTTATAGTGAAAAGAAGAGAAACATACTACAAAATAAATGGCACCAGACATGTGGGGTGGAAGAAAGTAGTCACGGTTCCACCACTGCTATCCATGTATAGGTCTGTGTAATCAGTCCTCCCATTATGTAGGGAACAACAGAAAAACACAGTGGCCACAGGGAATAAAGGATTGTCTTGCATATGATCAATTCCCTTCCATCAATGTCCAAGATAAGTCCCAATCTGATACAACATCCTTTAACATACAGCAGCAAAGAGATGTCTTAGAGTCATTCAAAACAAGGGATTTATTGAGACATCTCAGAGTTGTCTGAAACCCTCATCCTTTCAATCCTTTTGATAGTTGAATAATTCAGAAATGTATGAGTAATATTCAAACCACTAAATTCCTTCTAATATATTCTGATAGGGTTATTCCAGGACAGGTGTGATTGGGACCCATTCTGTCTTATTCCTTAGTTTATGAACATATTGTTCTTCAGTGATACAAGTACTGATATTGCCAATAGATCAAATAATATCTACAATTATTTCTACTGATGTACCAGGCACTGCACAAACAATTTTCAAAATCACTTTTCAGAAAAATACTTTATCCAAATTTTTCATGGTATGAATATGTAAATGATTATTTGAATCTAATGACATTTCATTTATGAAAGCGACCATAGCATTGCAGGAACAATTCAACACAAAAGCCATCAATTGTATCAAACTTATAAATAAAATTCAGTTTGACCTACAATCAACACATAGGTCTGTGGCTTCTGCAGAATAAGAAAAATATTTTGATTCCATTAAAGTATTTGGTCAAAGGATAACTAAAAATCCTGTATTTAAGGAATACTTTTGCAATAAAAATTTCAAACAGATATGCAGGCAAGTCAGAGCAAGAATGAAGCACTGGGGCCCCCTGCCACGGATCAGGCAGGTTCCGCGGAAAAAAACCCTGAGCTGCAGGGGGCCCCCAGTGCTTCCCTCTGTGGCAGTGGCGCCCCGAGACTGCCCAGGTGGGGTGCCAAAAAGTAGGTGCTACCCAGGGTGTGCTGCCACTGAGGAGGGAAGCCCTGGGGTCCCCCACAGATCAGGGGCTGCACGACCCACTGGCAGCTTGCTCCCCAGCCATGGGACACATGCAGGCTCTGGGAGAAAAGAAAACAAACCAAACAAACAAACTTTCTTCTGCAGTAGCGGCACCCCCTGCGACCGTCTGAGCAAGGTACTAGCTGCGTGGGTGCAGCCCCAGTTCACAGGCAGCGCACGCCAGATCCAATGGTGCATGGGGCGCTGGAAGCCTGGCAGTGCTCGGCGAAGCTTGGGCTTGGCGGGCTTCTGGCACCCTGCGTACCATCTCTTCCGTCTTTCCGCCACATGGGACCACTTGGGAATGGGCTGGCTGCCTCAGGAAGGCAGCTGGGTGTCCTTGCAGCCAGAGAAAGAAGTGGGGATGGTACATGGGGCACACCCAGGCTTCCAGCTCCTCATGCACTGTCCCTACCGCCTTTGCCGGATAGGGTTCTTGTACAAGTGAGGAATATCGCTGTAATTTGTTACATAGCAAACTAAAATATATGGGATGCGTTTTAGTTTGCTACGTAAAAAAGTAATTTAAAATCGACATACGCCACTGAATGTGTACTGAATGTGCTACAAAATGTAATCGTAACATACAGCCAAACGTGTATATTGTTACACAATTAAAACATTAAAAATGGCAATTAAACCACTAAAAGGGGAAATTTTCTCGTGTACAAGGGCCCTCTTATATACTATGACTATAAAGAAGTCACAAGGTTAGTCTTTTGACAAAATATGTATTTATATTTCTAAGCCTGTGTTTATCTGTGGATAGCTTTATGTAGTCTTTGAGAGGGTGACAAGTTTTGATTCCATTAAAGTATTCAGTCGAAGGATAACTAAAAATCCTGTATTTAAAGAAATACTTTTGCAATAAAAAATTAATCGCAAATGTTTTGCAGGTTGCAGCTGGTATCAGAAGATTAATATTGGGCTTCCTAATTTTAAAATGATCAAAAATGTTTCATTCATTACTGTCGCAGAGCACTTAGGTGCCCTGCTCCTAAAAAGGGGAAACTGCTAGGGAAGGAGCCCTAGCAGGGAATAAGGAGCCCAGCTGTTGGTTGCCAGGGCAACTGGAGCCAGCAAACGACCCACACCTGCCAGCGGTCAGCTGACTGAAAGGGGCAGGGCCTGGCTCCCTTATAAACCCTAGGGGCTAAGACCCAGAGGCGGTTTCCTGCCAGCAGCTAAGGAGGAAGGAGCTCTCTGTCTTGAAAGAGAGGTGAGGCCTGATGCAGGAGCAGCATCTGACAAGGCTGCGAGATGAAGAATCCCTGGTAGGCTTGAACGTTGTTATGGCTAGGCAGCTTATATTTATGTTATAGCCAAAGGGCTTGCATTTGTGCTGCTGTTTGTCACCGGTGGTTTGGGTGAGGCTATTAGGGGCTGGAGGGGGCCTCATAGGGGACCCACAGCAGTGCAGGAACCCCAGCGCCAGCGAGGGCGCAGCATTTGGAGTGCACAGACCCCAGCCCCAGAGAGGGGCAGCTGAGAAGCCTCAGAGAAGGGGGCGTTGCGGAGAAGCCCCCGTGCGGGCGGGGTGAGCCCTGGAGAAGGGGGCAGCATTGTGGTGAGCCCCAGAGAGAGGGCGGCATTACTGAGAAGGCCCCAGAGAGAGGGTGCGGAGAGAGACAGGGCCGCGGAGAGCCCGAGCGCCAGAGAGAAGGTGTAGACCCAGACCGAACAACGTCTATTCCAGCTGCGAGGCTTGGGGTGTGGTAAAGGGATGGTTGGAGCCACGCACAGCCCCCAAGGCTAGGGTGCCCCTGAAGCACCCATTGTAGAGCAGGACCCACGAAGAGTCCGGAAAACCATGGGGTCCGAGTAACCAGCAAGACGTGACCGAGAGGGCGTAAAAGGCAGCCTCCCAAATCAAAGACGTGGCGGGAGAGAATTTGAGGATGCCCTTGGGCCAACTTGGCACGGGAAAGGGGCCTTGAGGAGATCACAGCCCTCCTGCAGGACCCCGCCGTGACAATTACTAACTAGAAAAAATAGGATAATTTACATCCACACTGAAGAATGAGAGTTAGGAAACATTTATTATCTAGAAAGTTTCTTGGGAGGCCTTACACCAAATCCAATGACCCAACACTTGAATTTACAGCTTTCTGTACCAATTTTACTGGCAAAAAGAAATTGTGCAGCTAATATAACCCCTTTTCATTATGAATTTACATGACAAAATTCAGTTTTAAAAGGGAATACTTTATTGCTACTGAGCCACAATAAAATCTAAATGTTTCCCACCAATTCAGCTCAACATATGCCAACTATGGGACCACTGCACACAGTGCTATAACAGGCTACAAGCATTGCTGGTTTAAGTTAAACCAGACTCTCCCAGTATCACAGGATGCTGTCTGGGCTGGGCATGGCTCCCTGCTCCACAGCACTTAGCCCCTCCCCTCCCCTCCCTGACTGATGCTCCTGCAGAGACTGCAGGCTGCTCCCCCTGCCCTACCACTCCCTGCTAAGCAGCAATTCCCCCCTCCCCTCTGCCTTGTCAAGAAGCACCTGTGTATTAGCTAGCAGACCACATGCAGGCTACGGTCTGTGCTGTGGCAGAATCAATAGGTAGCTGGTAATGTCCCTCTTTCGTTTTCTTAATGGGGTGATAAACACTATGTTATCAATTCCCAGCTGGGCTGGTGGGGGGGAGGGGACCCCTCCCTAATCGAAGTGTCCTGCCAGGGCCTGGCCATGCCCCCCCACTCAGGACTGTAGAAGGGAAGGGAGGGCAGCTCTAGCACCCCCCAGCTTTTAGCATGAGCCACTACAGGCATGTGCCTGCATGTCTGGGATGTCTGTGCAATTACAAACTGATTTAGCCTAGCCAAGTTAGACTAACCTGTAAAGACTGAATCAATTCAGACTTTTTGAATGTCTATCCCTAGCCTTTAAGAGTTAGAATTCTGCATAAAATATCTTTTTGCATCAACTAGAGTTTCACTAATGCCATTCTACACAACCTTTCAGTACCAAAGACTTCCAACTGAGCTTCATCAAGAATGCCTTTAAGTCCATGACCAGCTTGAGCACTACTGCTACAACTGACCCTGGTGGCAGGGAAGTGAAAGAAGCAACACTGACAAATTGCAAAGGAAAAAAAATAGTATTAGTAACGACACAGCCTTAACCATATGTAAAAGGATGTGAAGCCTGAGGCAAACCTGGAGCAAATTGTACCCTGCCAACTGTGTGAGGACAAGCAGATTCTGGACTGAAAAGGCGGCATATAAAAGCATGGGAAAGGCAGTCGAGTTCATCCAGGGTTAAATGTTCTACTCTTGGCAGAAAGTTAAGTATTTCATAGGGTTGAATCATTAATCTTCAGCTTTAGAAAAAAGATACAGAACAACTTGATTCAGCACAGGTTTAACCTATTCACATAACCACTGACTCAGAACAAGATTATTTTCACTGAATTGCCAAAAAACGAAAATCAAGCCCATACAAGCCCCTATGTTCTTGAAATCCATATTATTCCTCTTACATAATGCAAAGGAAGCCCTTCTTTTCTGTTTGGGTAAAACAGGGCATATACAAGGGTGACAAACTTCTGATATGTAGTTCCTTCTGACAGAAAGAGAAAGATTGCACACGTGCAATAAAACATTTTCCCAAAACTAATACTGTGAAAGGCACAGCAATGATGAAACTTGTGTATGATTTTTAATGCAGCTGGCTCATGTAGACTTGAGTTTTCCAGTAATACTATATTTTTTAAAAATCCTTAAAAGCAAAAGGGGGGGAAAATAGAAAAAAATTCTATATTATTAAGTTGTCTTACACAAAGATACTTCTGCAAAGATAACTTGTGACTCACCACACCCTACTAATAACAAAAGGCCAAATTACTGAGTGGCACCTCTTTACTCAGAACTAATCAAGGCCTTTTGTGTAAGCCAGTTTGACAAACAGATTGATAAATTCAACTCCAAGTAAAAAAGTAACACAAAAGTATACAAAAAACCATAAGGTAAGTTCAGGGAAGAAAAAATATAAAATAAAAATAAGACCATAATTAAAGAGCCTATTTCTAAATCACTATCTTGGAATCCAGTCAAGTTGGGAGTATAACGGAAGAAATATCAATGTCCTCTGTTGGAAAACAAACAAGTGGCACGAACCCACTTGTTCTCTTAATAAAATCATTGTTGGACCATCTTGGTCTGACCATCTAGCATCCCAACACAACAAGCTCTGTTTATATGCATGCTAGTAAGTAAATGTATACACCTTCCCCATATAACACATCAGCCTTAATTTGTTGCTTTGTACTCACACAGTAACAAACACTGGTTATATGCACGGAAGTTAACTGCATAAACTGCTTGAGTTTATACCATCTTGTAGCCACACTGTCTACTTACAATGTACTTGTACTTTGGTTAACTTCCGAGAAATGGTGAGGGAGAACCAGCTGTTAAAGGGGCTGTTATGAGAAGCCTAGAAAATAACAGGCTTCTCCTTGCCGTTAACTCCTTTCATTTTCAGAGTTGCTTTGAGATGCCTTAAAACTATTAGATAGAGGTGCACCGATATATCAGTCCATACTGGATCGGCACTGATAAAAGGAAAATTCTCTTTTTCCAAGAAAACAAATCCATTTGATGGCCTTTTCTTCCCATCCTTTCTTACCTAATTTACTAGTCTGAGCAATACCAGTAAATGCTGCAGTTACCAGGGATATTAATTTATTTTAATATTTTTTCAGTTTGCCAGCAGCACTGTAGCTCATACCTGACTTTCATTTTCACTGCTTGAATATAGTGGCTTGGGTGTTGACCTTCTAATATCAGGAGCTGCTACATGAAATCAAATTTCACTAAATATTGGGTTTGACTCTATGTGTAGATTCAGAATGTCAAGTTCATATTTTATATAAAGGTAAACAGATGGATCATGAGTAGTTTTTTCCCTCTCAAGGTCTCTGATATTTCTTGTTCTGCATGTCACTCCATCGGATTCACAACTGAAACAATTTACCTTCAAAATTGGAGAAAATTCCAAAAGATCTGCTGGCTAATCTGATTTATGGCTGTTTGGAACAGGGCTGGGAATTAGACACTGTTACTCAGAAATCTGAAGTCTGCCACACTAACAGGGAGAAAGAAGTCTGATTTAATTGTCTGCTGCAACCAGGGCAGAAAAAAATAGAGGGAATTCAAGGAGACATGGCTTTCTGTTGTTTTCAGTGACTGACACATCTGGTTCTGCCCCCAAGCTGTAGGCAGAGTTGCATACCAATTATAATGGATCCACAAGACCTTATTACACTGAAGAAAGTATAAATTATTAACACTCAGATTTTCATTTCGATATTCTTGGTTTACTCCTGGGAGGCATGTGCTCCTGATTATTTGGTTGTGGCTTCGCAGCTGTTAAAGTTATGTTTTCCTTACTAATTCATAAAGTTTGAAAGAAAGGAAGGAACAAGATTTTTAGCTGAATACATCTGGCCTTCTAAGCTGGTACAAGCCAATCAACTATCTGACAACCTCTAGACTGAAGCAGAAGTATTAAGAGATTCTAAAACCAAAGCAAACAGCTTAGGCTAACAGTCAGGTCAGGAATATTACATTTCCAATAGCATTATAGCTGTAAAAGATCATCTTCTTGTAGAAAGCCAGTTTCTGCAAGGGAAAAAACACAGGCATAACAGACGCTTTATAATAAAAATGGACTATTTTGGAAGTGAACTGGAAGTCAAACAATTTGAAACCTGTATACATAAGAATGTGCTGCAAGCTCTCTTCTTTTCTGTACCTTACATAAGATGGGTAATTAATATTTCTTAAAAGAATAATTGGTTTGCTGCTGTAAAAAAAATTCGAAGAGACTTAAAAAAACAAACAAAAGTATTTCCCCCACTAACTTATGCTTGTTTGCTCATTTTCAGAAATATTCCCATGATCTTCACTACAGATGGAAATCTGAAAAAGCAATATCAGATATTTGTGTGATAACTACAGACACCCCTACCTCTTGAAATACATCTTACTCAAATCATTAATACTTTTATAAGACCCTTAGTTTCAAAAGTACTTTTTCAAATGAACCACTAGCATGAAATAATGCATTCAAAATTGTCACATTTTCTCTCTCCCAGTACATGTACATACTTCTAATAAAGAGCTGGAATTTAGTTTATCCTAACAGTTTTCTGAAAAGCAAAAAAGTTATGAAAAGCATTCGCTTTCTAAGCATTTGATACAGCTTCAATTGAAATGAAATTACAAACTTCTCAACTGACTTCAGTATAAAGTAGATGCAGCCCTTAAAAATAAAAAGGTATGAAAGTGAATTGCAATAGCACCCTTCAAATATAGACACTGGGCATGTTATGAAGGCAAGGAAGCCAAATTATGTATTTTTGCCGCTGAGCACAT
>NW_005841841.1:1705303-1712098 GCF_000455745.1 Alligator sinensis | reverse complement strand
CGGAGCAAAGGGGGGGGGGGGGGGTCCCCCTCCACACTCCTATGGGACACTCCATCTGCCCCAGCATTGCAGTGTTCACGAGCTGTGCCTGGTATCTTCTGGTATGTAGAAAATACATTTAAAACTGTGTCTACGGCCAAATCCCTGATTCTCTGAATCCACATCAAATCTTCAGATTCGGCTGAATTGAATCGGGGACAGTGATCTAAATCAATTAATTGAATCACTGTCCCCAATTTGGGCTGAATCTGAATTGAATACGGCCCGTTTCACACCCCCCTAATGAATATGTATACATGGATATTTATATTACCGAGAACAAAAGAGACAAAGTGAATATTATAATAAGTCTGTCATCAGATACTATACTAATATTAATCCAGGTCATGCAGCCACTTGAATAATGACAAGGTGACAACAGACTGCATTAGAACTGATGAATTACATTAGAGAGACTGATGATACACAGTATACAAGACAAGACAATGAGTAGAATTTAGTCTATATTAGATTTGCTAGCTGTCAGGCACCACTAAAGGGGACAAAATGAAATTGTTTTGCCTATTACAAAACTACTGTAAACAGGGACAGACACCTCAAGTGCACATGGAAATAAAAAACACAAGAGCCACATGTATGGAATTCTTTCTTCTGGAAAAAATGGTGTGGTAACTACATATATTTCTTATGAGCTAGCAGTTGGCTCAGGCAATATGCCAACACAGTTTATTATAGTAACAATTGATTTTCAGGGACTAGATGATGGAACTTTATTTTTCAAAGCCTGATTGTTTTCTTTACTGTAGCACAGTGGCAAATGCCACTGCTGTAAGGTGTAGCATTTCTTTCATAAAGGCTAAATAACACTTGAAGATTTATAATCCTCCTGTAAAAGATCTACCCCAGGCTGAATTCTCTAATAGAGGTATAAAGGTAAGTTTTTCTGAGCACAGCACTACTGTATCTCAATTTTCTTAATAGAAAATATTAAAGCTATATTATCTAGGAAGTTGTACGTGTACTTTTGGTACATGTTCAAAAACAATTTTAAATACATTTAAAAATACATATACAATAAACACTTTTAGTTTTTTTAGGAACTCTTCCTAATGTTTATACAAATGAGAAAACTAAGCTGTTCAGAAGTCAAAGAAGCCAAGGTAAGTGACACTAGATTTCTTCAGCAGTCTCTACTACCTATCATTCAAAATGTAGAAGAAACTCCCTTAACAGACTGAAGTCTAGGTGTACAAAGTGTTTATGATTCATCAGATCAGTGACCTGCAAACTTGTAATTTCTTTACAGTGCCAAAGGATTTAATATAGAAGTGGAAGAGAAAACTAGAACGACATTTTACTATACTTTTAAGCCGCTCTCACCTACACCTGGGCAAGAAACTTCCCACCACAAAGCATTAATTTGAAGTCCCCTAAGAGGTGTTATAGTGGCAGTGGCCAGGTAAAGCTGACCTGTATGCTCCCCCTCTTCAGCAGAGGCTTCTAATTGTGCGGGCCGGGAGCGGTCCGGGCCCTTTTTCGCGCCGCATGGGCTGTGGCCAGCAGCCCGGGCATGCTGGGTCGGAGAGAACAGGCGACACGCTGGAATTAGGCACGGACGCGTAATGGTCGATTCAAGATTGTTTACTTACACCGAAGATGGTCGCGGTGTAGGCTGGACAGTTTCCCAGGCACAGCTCCGCTTAAATCCTCGTTTGAGGACTCAGACAACACTCGGATCACTCCCACGGAGTTGTCGAGGCTCCGTAGATCCTTTTGCGCGCAGGGAGAGGGATACATCGAGGATTGCGATCGGTGATGGGGAGAGGCTAGAGGCTGATCAGACCCCTGTTGCCTGCTTGAAATGCACTGGGTCCAATAGGCTCCGCAGCGCTTATAGATCTTCACACAACATGAAGTCTCCTCCTCCTGGTGTTCGTGGAGTCCTCCAACTTGGGCGGAAACCACTCAAGCCTTTTATACGGCTAGCAAGCCAATCGCTAGCCGCCATGTGTGAATAATTTCACGCAAGCCAATAATGGGACTCGAATTAGAATACGAATGGCGGGAACTCTTTGCAACGAGCATTTCCGTGCTGCAACAAAGAAATGCACCCTGCAAAGAAAGCTACAAATTGGCGGGAATTCTTTTGCACCGGGGCTTTCCTCTGCAGCAGAAAACTCCACCGTGCAAAGAAGCTGCAATTTAGCGGGAACATAATTCAGTGGTGCCAAAGCACACACAAAACAAAAATCACACCTTTGGGTTGTGACACTAATCAACCTAAAACATGCAGCAAAGCTGCCTTGTGCTGTGTAGACCTGCCTGGTTCAGTGCCTACTATGCTCCTCTTGGAAACAGGCACAGGAACTGTCCTGTCTGCTTCTGTTTCTGGGAGGAGTGTAAGGGCAGAAGGGCAAGGGGAGAGGACCAGAAAGGGCTGCACAGCACAAAGCAGCTCCTGCTTATTTTAGGTTGATTAGAGAGCCCTAATGTAGGGGGAGAGTATGCACACAGCACAGCTCTTACTGGGCTGGCTGTGCAGCCGGCATGGAGCAGGTTCATCTGGAGGCAGCAGAAACACAGCTAAGAAATACTGGGCCAAATGAGGCAGCACAAACAGAGACTGAGGTCAGGGATGCCACCACATTAAAAAAAGTGGAGGTAGGGTGCACTAAACCTAAGAACCACTACCCTAAAAGTCTGTACACACATACCTGCACACACACCCATCCACCCACCCACCCACTAAAGCAGGGTTGTCCAACTTCTAAGTGGCTGGGGGCTAAATGTCCCATGGGCTGCATCAAGGCATGCCACAGGCCCTGTGTGTAGCATAGATGTCCTTCACCTGCTGCACCATGTATCCATGCCCCCGCCACCATTATTACACCACGTGCAGGCCCTCCCTGCCCACTGAATCATGTCCCCCCGCACTGTACCATACGCACAGGCCCAGGCTCAGTCTTGGCTCCCCAGACCACACCATGCTGCACTGCCCCACACCATGGGATAGGGGAAGGCAGCAAAAACCAGGGAGGGGGGCTAGAGACTCTGGCTGCTATTGCAACCAGAGCAATGGGGGCAGCAGCAGCAGCTGGGCAGGGGTCCATAACTTACTTAAATCCTTGCAGACTGCACGCAGGCTGCAGGCCAACAGTTTGACAACCCTAACCTAAGGTATATATCGGTTCAAATGTGATCAAAAATATTTAATTATATAGTAAAAGCTCTGTTATCCAGCATCCCCCAGGAACGGGGGATGCTGGTTAATCAAATATTCTGGGCAATCAAAAGTGCATCAGTGTGTCGGGGGACAGAGAGGCAGGCCCCGCGCAGGCTGCTTTTTCCCTGCGTTGTGGGCCAAAAAAGTGGCGAAGAAAAACTCAGCTTGCAGCAGCAAAATGGGAAGTTCCCCGGAAGTGGTACTTTCAGTTTCACTTTTGCCGTGTTGCTCAGATGCCGGTTAATAGAGTTTCCCGACTAATAAAGTGCCAGTTAACATAGCTTTTACCGTATACAGATTATCAGGTAATTAGCACCCAGCAAGGAAACTGTCCCTGAAATCTCATGGTATCATTACTAGTTAGTAATATTTAATTCAATGTTTCTGTTTAAATTTTGAAATTACTATTTTTTTACAGTAAGATACAAGTTCTCATTTACCTAAATGTATACTAAGCTAAATTTATATCTGGTCAGATCTTAAATACAACGTAAAAATTCAAAATAGCTTTTTACTGATCCCCAAGTTTACAAGGATGTCCCCGGGGTCTGAGAGAAAAACTTGAGAGTCCAGTACATCCTGGTAAAGGTCCCTCCCACTTCCCATTTTGGAACCAGGAAATAAAAAATTCCATTAGAATTCTAAACTGAATTCAAAACTTTTGAAATACATTTCTAGAGATCATACATCTACTTTATTTACCCCTAAGTTACTTGCAATTGTCATAAATTTAGAGGGAACCCCTGACCTCGCCGTCTAGTACAAATGTACCACTATTACTCCTTCTCATAGGCCCTGGCTGTTCCTCAAAGAAATGCTTTAAATAGGTAATGTTACGTGTGTATCTGTTCAACATTACCTTTCTACATAAAAGTCCTAAAAGTAATTGAATTGACAATAAAGTGGGAGAAAGTTTAGACCTACTAACTATAGCAGTGTAACAGCTCATTCATCTCTTTATTTTCCTTAGGGAAATCAAGTAGGCCTCAACTCAGTCATAACTTCTTTCAGTAGAAATTCTGCAAGATTTAAGATTTTAATCAATCCCTACACAAGCACAGAACAAAATTTGCATTCTCAACTGTGGTTTAGTTCTACTCAGAAGGCAAAATAACTTTTTGGTACATATAAACAAGAAAACATCCATGCTACAAGACATTAATGAAAGAAACAAGTTTATTAACAATTTATCTAATGGACTGGTTCACGTGAAAATAAGGAATTAGCTTACTTAACATTACATAAACTCTCACTAGATACAGAACTCCTCTCAAGAATATTCTTCTAAATAACATACTTAAGATTTTGAGCCAAACAAAACAGAATTCATCATGTTTCTAAGATCTATGATCAGTTACATTCAGAATTTGGGAGTCATACTAAGACAAACTCAAAGTAATCTGGACTTTAACAGAACTTTGTTCAGCAAAAGAAACTTAAATATTCTAATACAGAAAAGGAAAACATGTTTTAAAATGGTGTGCACGTGTGCACATGTATGTGTTTTAATTCAGAGAAAAAAGAGACCTCTCAAATCCTAAGACTGAAAAATCAAATAATATTTCCATGCACGTGACCAAATATAAAACACAGAATGAAACAGAACTTTGATTAAGGACAGTGAAACATGGACCTTTGCTTTTATATAAACACAGCACAAGCTTGGAAGCCAAGTAACTTAACCTCATCATTTAAGTGTTGAACTTTACTCTGCCCAAAAAAACTTACATAAGCCTTAACAAATACAAGATGCTTAGATTAGTACCTATTAAAGTATCTTTTAAACAAATAAATTGCATCTCGTTAATGTTCTTTTCTGGGTACTGGAAAACTTCAAAAGCAGAATGTGAAAAATGCACTGGTTTACTGTTGTTGTTTCACTAATAAATATAAGTGTCTAAGCATGCATGATATGCAGAAATAGTATAATCAAGCACACCGAGTTATTTAGATACAGATATATGACCCAGGAGTTTGAGACAAGTCCTTACTGGTGTCTTAGAATGAATCCATAACTTGGTGGTCAGGTCTAGAATAACTTGGATCTTTGATGTTTCAAACAGACTACTCAGGAGTCTAATATTGCTATTATAAAATCTACTGTTTTCCTTTCTTACTTTTAGAGCCAGAAAAGCAAAAAGTCGCAGAATCCAATGAAGCAACTCGGCTGCAGGTAGAGGTAACTTTCCATGAACAAGTAATTTTTCCAAGTACAGGTCAGTTGCATCTTATGTGGGGGTTAGGTGCTGAAGTCAGCGCGTAAGGCAAAAATTGCGTAAGGCGAAAATCGGTGACTATACACAGGGTGGGAGGGGGGTCAGGGCTTGAGTTTGCACGTGGCGCCATGCTTAGAGCTGTGCAGCCTGCGGCAGCAGCGCAGTGTGGGGTGGTGGTGGGGATGGCTGCGTGCTGCCCGGCCACCACCACACTGCTGCTACCGCCCGGCGGCCAGCCACACAGCTCCAGGCACGGCTCCACGGCGACAGTGGGAGGTTTTGGAGGCAGAGGCAGGCACCGCTGGGAGTTACTGCCATAATGGGCCTCCAGGTAAGCAGCAGCGCCATGTGCAAACTCAAGACCCACCCCCCCCTCCCACCCCACGTATAGTTGATTTCGTGCAAGTTAAATGCGCGTATGATGCAACTGACCTGTACAGTAAACTGTATATACTCCTTCTTTCCTAAAGTAAACTGTAGCCATTTGATGAGTACCCTTGCTATTATCAATAGGCTGAATATTTGTAACCTGTTCTGGTTAGTGTGACTGCATGCTTGAAGTCTTAAATCCTTTCTGTACATAGGGTGAATCCTTATATGCTCCAGTTATGCTGATATAGGGTTAGAGTTACTGAGGCCAGATTTAACATTCTGAATTCGAGCTTGAATATGATGGTCAGTTGTCTAAAATCTAATTTAGAGTGCTAAGCCTAGCCTTGTTTCCTGTTAGGCATCAGAAAGTAATGAGTAAAGCATCTTCCTGCTATGTTCTTGAGATACTTTTGTCTACTTGTCTGAAATCTAGAGGTTATTTCACCACCTATTGTTACATTCGTGAGAGGAATTCTTGAAAAGACATGAAGATCCTCATTTGTAATTTGTATGTCTTTATGAATCCCTGATAACCAAAGCCAAGAAGACCTCCTCATAGCAACTTGCCTAGCAATAACTGAAGCATTAAGGTCCACAAGGAAGTAAAGATAACAGGCTGACAACTGATAAAAATCAGCAACTTAAAACTCCTCTCTGTTATTATGGAGAAGGTTTTTTCAGCTGTACATACGGAATCCAAATTCAAATAATCATTATTTCACCATTACAGTCTATAAGACAGCAATTCTCAGTTAAAAGTCTCAGTCAAATCTAATAGTTTTGCTAGGGACAGACATTCAAAAAGCCTGAGCCTGAATTGATTCAATCTTTGCAGGTTAGTCTAACCTGGCTAGGTTAAATCACTTTGTAACTGTACAGACATCCCAGAAATGCAGGCACATGCCTGTAGTAGCTCAGGCTGGAAGCTGGGGGGGCAACGGGGGGACGGACTAGAGCACCCCTCCCTTCCCTTCTAAAGGGTTG
>NW_005841841.1:1599869-1705281 GCF_000455745.1 Alligator sinensis | reverse complement strand
GGAGGGGGAATGGCCAGGCCCCAGCAGGATGCTCCGATCAGCTCAGCAGGGAATTAATAAGAGTGTTTATTACCCCATGAAGAAAACAACAGAGGGACATTACCAGCTACCTGTTGATTCTATCTGTTGACTCGCATGGACTGTAGCCAGCATGTGGTCTTCTAGCTAATACACAGATGCCTTTCATCAAAGCAGAGGGGAGGTGGGAATTCCTGCTTAGCCGGGAGTGGTGAGGGGGAGGGAGGGAGCAGCCTGCAAGTCTCTGCCACAGCCAGGGAGCAGAGGGGAGGGGCTAGCCCTGCGGTGGAGCAGAGAACCCAGCCCAGCCCAGAGAGCATGTCAGGATGCTGGGGGCATGTGGTTTATCTTAAACCAGCATGGGGTCATTTTCAAACTGGTTTATGTGCACTGAACATCTGTTCTGTTACAGGTTTAAACTAGTTTTTGATCACTTAAACTGGTTTATGTGTAATGTCTATCCCTAGCCCCTGTGGTCCTTGTGTTTTGAAGCTTTATATAATCACTTTGCCTTGACTTTTCGCTAACCAAAATGATAAAGAGGACAGCAGAGGGTGAAGGGGATGTATAAATATCCTTAATGAGCTAGAAAGGCTCAGAAGCTCAGTCCGATCTCTCAAACATGCTGGTATCAGAAAGGCAGACATCTGCTAGGGCAATTTAGCTGGATTGAAAAAGTTTTGATTGATTAACATTATTAGGTCTTCCTCATGTTGTGATGCCCAGGGTAACAAAGCATTTCTGTATTTTTTCCATAGACCATTTCAGTATGTTAGCTAGTCTGCACAAGTCTTGCAACATTTTACAGTAATCTGAGATTAAATTTTACGATGTAGAAAATACAGCTTCATCAGGGAAAGATGAATTAACAGCTGCAGATGGGAAGTGATAGTTCCCCGCCTGTGGCACTTCAACTGAGGCCTCAACTAAAGTGAAAACATGGACTGATCACAACATAGTTGCCCTGGCAAGATATGAATGGCCTGCTTTTCGAAGTGGTGACGGAAACTTCCTGAATCCTTCATGGAGTAGGTGCATGTAATCTAGTAGTTTTATAGCTTGACCTAATACAATTCAATAGCCATTTCAACAGTCTTTAGAGAGCTATTTCCTGGCCTTTTATCCTATCTGCAAGGAATACTTTGAAGGTGTCTTGTTCTGTCACGAAAATATTAAAGAACTTTGAATACATCAAAAATGTGCAGTTTAAATTCTTCACACTGGAACAGGTTTTGAAAAGAAAATTGGCAGGTGATCAACCAATTTAGAGGAAACTGAGAAAGCACGTAGTTAAAAACTGAACGGTCACTTTGTAAGGTAAACCAACCAAAAGGTCAGGACTCTTCTCTAGCCTTACAGCTGATGTTCTAAGCTTCAGAAAGGATTCTGGGCTCATTCTGCCCCATATGCCTTGTGTTTAGCAAAAAGAATATAAGTAATAAAAATGTTTTTAGCAGTTTCTTTTCTGTGTACACACTTTTTTCGCTAGCCAAAAACATTTTTCAAAAAAAAGATTCAAGGAAGCATGAGATCTAATTTCCTTCCTAGTCTGCAGCCCTATAACCAGGAAGTTGTGGAGCTACTAATGTTTAAGTAGATGTAGTAGAAAGTAGCCATTTCTAAATTTTAGGTGCAATGCAGAAACTATTTGGTTTACTCTCATATCCAGCATAGATCAGAAAAGATCTTTAAAATTAGCAATCAGATACTGGGATGAATTTATAGAAGCACACTGCTTTACAAACAGGCATGTACTTTAAAAATCTCGCCTTACCTTCTGTACTTAATCCAGGACTTGAAGTGAATTTTGCTACATCGACAATCTTCACAGCAAACTGTTGTCCAGTTTCTCTGTTGATACATCTCCGCACAACACTGAATGGACCCCTTAAGGGAAAAAGAGAAAAACAAAAAATCAGATCACTTGCATTAAAAGTTTAAGATATTCTGGTTGTTGTAGTCATTCAGCTGTATTATCTCCTAGCCCAGCTATGCTTACGTTTTGGATGTATGGTGTTGAACTGAAGTTTGCAGCTCTCACCCATGTGGTTTATAAAATGAAGTATGTAATGTAACTGCTATTAAAAGTCCAAGATAAACAGCATTTTACATAACATTTTAAGTTTTTAGAAAGGCTATTAATTATTCTGCCCAGCTAGTTTGCAAAGGCTGTAACTTATATAACTTGCATAAAGCTGCCATATTTTTGCCATTTTGTTTTGATACACAACACAGTAGGAAAACATTAAAAAGCCTTCTATTTGTGTTAAAGGGATTTGCTAATACCACATTTCATTCCAACAAATCATGTGTTTATATTAATATTGGATCTAATCTTGAAGTCCTAATGTATTCTGTTGACTTCAAAGTGAATCTGCTTGAATAAAATCTGAGTAAGAATTTATGGAAGGAGTCAGGATTTGGCTGACAACATGTACAGACTAATAAAAGGGAAAAGACAAAACAGTCTTGTTCTCAGTTCATATACAGAAATGCCTACTAGATTATTTTATAACACTTGGAAAGGATATTTTAAAATAATGGTCACAATGATCAATAATATAAGTCAATCTTTCCAAATACACTATAAGCCAAGTATATTTTAAATTCTTCATTAACATCAGAACTGTCACAACCCAAAGTTGTGATTTTTGTTTTGTGTGTGCTTCGGCACTGCTAAATTATTTTCCCGCCAAATTGCAGCTTCTTTGCACAGTGGAGTTCTCTGCTGCAAAGGAGAACTCCGGTGCAACGGAGAATTTTCCCGCCAATTTGTAGCTTTCTTTGCATGGTGCATTTCTTTTGCATCTCGGAAATGCACGGTGCAAAGGAGTTCCTGCCATTTGTATTTTAATTCGAGCCCCATTATTGGCTTGTGTTAAATTATGCACACATGGCGGCTAGCAATTGGCTTGCTAGCCGTATAAAGAGCTTGGGTGGTTTCCACCCAAGTTGGAGAGAAAGCAATTGGAGTCCGAGAGGGAGAGCGTGAAGATCTCTAAGCGCTGTGGATCCTTACGAACCCAACGCATTTCTTAAGAAGGCAACAGAGGTCTAAACAGCCTCTGGCCTCTCCCCGTTGCCGAGCACAATCCTAGACGTATCCCTATCCTATATACTCAATTACCGAACCCACGGAGTCTTAACAACTCCGGGGCCTGAGAGCTGAACCAAACCCACGGAGCTTCGACAACTCCGTGGGAAAGAAATTGCCGAACCCGCGGAGCCTTAACAACTCCGGGGCCCAAGAACCGAATTTGTTGTAGTCCTCCAATGAGGATTTAAGCGGAGCTGAACCTGGAAACTGTCCAGCCTACACTGCGACCGTCTTGGGTGTAAGTAAATAATCTTTAAATCAACCACTACGCCTCTGTGACTAATTCTAGCCCGTGCGTTCCTTACCGCCCCGTGGTCCCTTCTGACCCCGCGTGCCCGGGCTGCTAGCCACAGCCCACGCGCACAAAGACGGGTCCGCATATCGCTCCCGGCTCACACATGGCAACATGGACGGGATCGGGAGGCGGCCCGCACAAGAACATACAGGAAATTTTCATTACTGTTCCATATTTAAAATATAAGGGTAGTAAGACATATCATTTTCATTCTTATTTAAGAGTCATCCAAGAATCAAGAAATTACATATAAGGAAGACTTATTAGCTCATTTTGTTCACACCCTTAATAGTACTGCATTTAACCCTGAAAAAAATGTTTGCTTTTCAAAATTACTAGCTATTTTGTTTGCCCTGCCCTCAAATCTGAATCCAGAATGACTGCATTCCTAAGAAATTCCATAACACAATTTACAGTTACCTCTCCATGAGCGAGATCTGTGCTAATTTTGGATTTGTTTCTTAAAGAGAAGGCTGCTAGCCAAAATGCACATGTAGGGGCCTCAAGTCTCTTTAATAAAGGATTTATGAAGATTCTTTACACTAAAGCACTACAGCTCAACACAAATTTACAAACTGTTTCCTCAATGTCACACAATTACATCCTTAAAAAGTAAGAAGTTATTAAAGTAATACATGAAAAAAAAAATGTTTGCAGATAATCTTATAGAAAAGAAAACTGCCTCATCAAAAGAGTTGCGGAGAAGTTACGTTTCTTCCCCCTAGCTGTTGTACATTTAACAATAAGTACAAAAAGGCAGCCTAGAAAGTTTAATGGATATGTGCCAAACTACATTACACAGACATGCCTCATTTCTAAAATCTTCTCTAAGACATACAAAGGGAAAAAAACCTAAAGAGCATGGGTGGAGGTTTTGCTTCTAAGTTTGATCTTTACGTATAATACAAGGGTGAATATTTAGCTTATAGGGGAAGTTTTTCCTACTCATGCAGGTAAAGTTTAAGCACATGCAAAAGCATTTGCATGATAAGGCCCCAAACAAACAAGGCAATATTTCTCCCCCGTGATTTTCAGTATATATATCTTAAATGTTTTATTATTTTTAGGGGTGCACCAATAGAGATTTTTTGGGCCAATACTGATGGCTGACCTTTAACGAGCCATATCAGCCAATACTGATCTGACTGCAGATATGCAGCCGGGCAGCTTGGAGAGCAGCATCTGACTGGTTAATCTGTTGTGGGGTTAGGGACGGGGGAGAAGAACAGATAGAAGCCCAGGCAGTGAGGGAGGGAGTGGGGCTGAGGCTGGGGCAGGCACTGCACAGTCAGGGCAGAATGTGGGATGGAGCTGCGAATGTCTCATTCAGAGAACGGAGAGGTGGCTGCCGCCACTATACACACTCCAGGAGGGCATAGGGGGCGTGTGCCCCCAGATCTGCACATGGGGCGAGGGCAGCCTGCCGCTGTTGTAGATATTATATCTCCAACTAAAGGCCTCTGTCAGAGACGGAACTTTTAGTCTATCTTGATAGTTTCTCTCTTTAATGGGTTTTGTGAGAAATAATCTAAAATAATCCTTGCCTTTCAACTATTCACAAAAAAGCAAATGACTCCCATTTCTTGTCTCCTAGCCTCAGCTGAACTTTATGAATCTTCCTTCTCATACACGTGCTTTAATCTTGAAAGTATCTTTCCCCTCACATCATAGTGTTTTTCTTCTTTCACCCTTTATATCCTCAGCCAACACTGCTATAGATCTTCCTTCAGGAATAGGAAATAGGATTTCTCACTGGATCCCAGTATCTGCTTGTGATTTGAATTTCCATGCCAAAGGAGGCTGAAATATACCAATCCTCCCAATGGCCATTCAGTCAGATGTTCTTCCCAAGAAAGCCATTAGAGCGCAATATGAAATGTCACTCATTTACAAAGTAATTTCACTTCATGCTGGCTCAAGAAAGAAATATATTCTATTAGTTCTAAAGTGAATTTAATTTCACAATGCTGTCACCAAATAACCCCTAACTTATTTGCATTCAGTGTTCAGAATTCTCTTCTAAATCGCTTAATTTTTTTTGCGGCATATTTCTCAGGTAGGCAGGCTGAACTACTTTTGTCCCTTTATGCACCAAAAGCAACATATTTTTACAAGAAAAAATATATTCCAAGAACAGGCTCACCAAAAGCACAGTGCCATGGCTCACCAAAAGCATACGGGAACATCTCTTAGCTAAAAGGGAGGCATACACCCAATGGAAGGGAGGGGCCATCACCAGGGAGGACTATACCTTGGTTGCTCGGGGCTGCAGGGGGGCGGTCAGGAAGGCCAAGGCAGAGATGGAACTGGGACTAGCTACCCAGATCAAGGACAACAAGAAGTCCTTTTTTAAATGCATAGGGGGCAAAAAGAAGGTACCCAGTAACGTGGGGCCTCTACAAGACACTAGGAAATCTGGTTGTCGCACCAGATGACAAGGCCAATCTATTTAACAATTTCTTTGCCTCCATTTTCCTGAGCAGGGACCAGATCAGTCCGTCTGCCAGGACCCCCTCAGGCCCTGGGGTAGGCGCACCCAGGCCTAGGGCCAGTGAGGATCTAGTCAGGGAACTTCTGGAGGGACTGGACGTATTTAAATCAGCAGGTCCTGACAATCTCCACCCCAGAGTACTGAGGGAATTAGCAGAGGTCATTGCGGGACCCCTGGCACGGCTTTACGAACACTTGTGGTGCTCTGGTGTGGTGCCAGAGGACTGGAAAAGGGCCAGTGTGGTTCCCATTTTCAAAAAAGGGACGAAGGAGGACCTAGGTAACCATAGGCTAGTTAGTCTTACTGGGGAAGCTTTTTGAGAGAATTATCCTTGTGTTTGCACACATGGGATTTTCAAATGAATTAAGCCCAGTGTGCAATTAAGCCCCATAAATTCCAGTAGGGAGACCCAAATACCAGTCTACCCCAGTGCTGTCTTTCCTAATGAATTACAGCAGGAGGCACAAGTTTGCCAGTAAACAAATAATACCCCAGTATTACTAATCCCCTCCCTCCACAGTCCACACCCCCTGCCACCCCTGCCAAGATGCAGTCACCCCAAAACACTGCCGCTTGCATCCCCTTAAGCTCCATCTGGTCTCCGGCAGGTGACACCATAGTGGGGATCCCAACACCAAGCTATGTGCATCATCTCCTCCCACCCCCATGTTAGAAAGTAATGTAAATGTATACATGAATTTTTTTAAACTATATATATCATATCAGAAATGTACATTTCTATGTGATGAAAGGAGCAGGTGCCTCCCCGACTCCTCATCCTCCTCCACATGGACCTAGACAGGTTACAGGTGTGGGCAGATGAGAACAGGATGGGTTTCAACACTGACAAGTGCAAGGTGATACACCTGGGGAGGAAGAACCAGCAGCATACCTACACGCTGGGGAACTCCCTTCTTGTCAGTGCAGAGGCAGAAAAGGATCTTGGAATCATTATTGATGCCAAAATGAACATGGGCCAACAGTGCAGGGATGTGCTCAGGAAGGCCAACCACACTTTGTCATGGATCCAACAGATGCATCTCGATCAGGTTCAAGGAGGTGATCCTCCCCCTCTATGCGGCACTTGTCAGGCCGTAGTTGAAGTACTCCGTCCAGTTCTGGACGCTGCACTTCAGGAGGGATGTGGACAGCATTGAGAGGGTCCAGAGGAGGGCCACCCGCATGATCAGAGGGCAGCAGGGCAGGCCCTACGAGGAGAGACTGAGGGACCTGAACCTGTTCAGCCTCCACAAGACAAGGCTGGGTGGGGGATCTAGTGGCCTGTTACAAACTAGCCGGGGGGGACCAGCAGGCATTGGGAGAGTCCCTGTTCCCCTGAGCACTACCAGGAGTGACTAGAAATAACGGTCACAAACTGGCAGAGGGCAGATTCAGGCTAGATATCAGGAGGCGCAGCTTTACATTCAGGGTGGCTGGATCTGGAACCAACTTCCAAGCGAAGTGATGCTGGCTCCTACCCTGGGGATCTTTAAGAGGAGGTTAGACGAACACCTTGCTGGGGTCGTTTGACCCTAGTACTTTTTCCTGCCATGGTAGGAGGTTGGACTTGATGATCTGCTCAGGTCCCTTCCGACCCTACCAACTATGAAACAGCTTATTAACCAAAATACATTACCTGTCCTACTTAAAACCTTCTGTTTTGCACAAATAGGTGCTTGCCAAATTTTCATTCCACACAATACAAGAGTTAGCCTTTGCTGGCATTAATAGAGTCTCTCAAAGTGAAAATAACAATAAAAGGATACGAGTTTCCTATTTAAAATAACATTTAAACATGTCATTTATAAAAGTCTTTTTTTATGGCGATTTAATGATAATTAGATTGATACACAGCAACCAAGGAGATTACCTTTCAACTAGATCTAGCACCTCACCTTTTTTCAGGCATGCCACTGAACTGAACTAATGCAGTCTAGAATTAGTGCTGTTCTACAACATATGCTGATTAATACAACAGGAATGATAAAAAAGTCTGTGGCCTGATTATTAACTTTTTCTATATAAAACTGAAATGCACAAATTTAAATTGTACTGTATTTATCAAGGATGTTGCAACAGTCATACAGTAACTCCCTCACCACATACCCTTATAACCTGAGGGACAACTCTGCAATCTCGAAAAGGGGACAATGACTCATGAATTAGAATCTCAAAACTAGTGACTGGTTTGTATTTCCATAAACCAGGGATGTCAAACTCACCTGGCCCCTCAGGCTCCTTGCAGTGCTCCTTGTAGGCTGGATTCAGCCCCAGCAGTGGCTATAGGAGTTAATGCAGCCATTGCTTGCCCCTTACTTCCATCCTATGTTCCAAATAGGTCTCCATACCTCAGAGTTTGGCAGAAGGTCCTGCCCCAACTCACCTTGGCCCTTCTGGGAATCCCATGAACCTGATGACGTGACTCTCCAAAGCCATACATTTGACACCCCTGCCATAAACCCCTGTTGTGAAGGATACAGTTCTACAGTGGTCAGTATGAGCTATCCTTTCATTTTACAAATAAGTTACAAAGGTTATACAAGGTCACAATATGCAGAGTCAAGAACAGAATCTAGAACTTGAGCATGACAGAGCCAACTTGGTTTACTACCTTTCAGGTTACCCTGCAGCTACCACAAAACCACATTCCTTCTCCCACAGCCAGGACTAAGACCAACAACTCCTGGCCTCCAGAATGCCACCACTGTCTTACTAACAGTTGCACATGTAACCCACTGGGAAGGTGTACATCAAGTTTTATTTGAGGCTGAACAAAATCATTCAAAGAGCAGAGGCTTAAACTGAGTCTGAAAGCACAAGGTGCAAACAACTACTGTATGCAAATAACAGCTGCAGTGTAACAGCTTATACCTGTATCCTTCAATACCTATAACACTATTACATCTGCCCATACTCTATATCAGAGGACACTAAGAGTGACAGAGCTCCCTAGTTAGTATTCTGAAAATTCTGTATCGCAGGCAGACAAAATGACCCCTTTTTGCTGAAGCCAAGAAGGTCGCCACAAAAAGTTATCCTGTTACAGAATAAATAGCACTGCATTTGCTTCTTAAAGAAAAAAATTAAGATATTTCTATTTTTCTTCAGTGAACCTGTCCAATCATAATATACTCTTATGTTTTACCATTTCCTTCGGAAAGTAAAGGCAGCAGAGGAGACAAGTGGTTGGGGTGGGGGAAAAAGTGGCAGAGAGGACAGGTGGCAGGGGGCATGCACCAAGGGGAGCAAAAGGTGTGGGTCAGGTTGCCTATCCCCCCATCACTGCTTTCCTCACCAGTGGACAGGATAAATTTAAAACAATCCCCCAACAATCAGATGGTATACATGGAAAATTATAACCAGTTTATAAATATTCCATGCAAAGAATCTAGTCCTTGTAGAATCATCTTAAATTAAAAGTTATCTTAGATTTGAGTAAATGTGGCCTCCACTGACAAGCTTCCAGCAAACACCATATTAGGTACCATGGATGTCACACCTCTGCACACCAATATCCTCCATGAGAACAGATTACAAGTCATAAAGAATATTATCCCCAGTGAAGACACTGCTTCTGTCTGCACTGCACTCTCCTGCTTTGTCCTCACACACAACTAATTCAGAAGACGGAGACTCTCTATACCTACACATGAAAAGCACCGGAGGACCATACATGTGCCCATGCCAATATGTCAATATATTTAAGACAGACCTTAAAGTCTGCTTCCTCTGCAGCTGTCCTCTCACCCCCCTGATATAGTATGCCTAAGGTACACTGATAACGTCTAAAGAAATTCCACCAGGATTTTAACAACTTCCCCTCTTCCATCAAACTGACTGTAGTAGTCCACCCAACAATTTCATACTTGGACACCACTGTGAAACTTTGCAATAGGCCCACAATACCACACTGTATCAGAAAGCATCTGACCATTACAGCTACATCCAAGCCACCAACTTTCATTTTAAGCACACTACTAGTTCTTTTACAACTCTTAATGCTCCGATCCAAACCCCTGCCCCCTGTAGGTCCACTCATAGCATCTGACAAAGTAAGCAGTTGCTTATGAAAGATTATGTTTCTCTGCATTAGTCTATAAGGTGCCACTCTACCTTCTGCCCAATTTCAGACTAATATAGCCAACTTAACATTCTCTACAAAAATTATTATGATAGAATTGATGAGATGACACTGATGCACATAATTTTAACAGATTTTTTTTTTCCAGCATGCAAGCATGGCTTAAGCCTGTCTTTGCAGAAATGCTGCACTGCTGTTGCTTCTGGAATGGGAGTGCATGCAAGCAGAAGGTGCTTATGGCCTTATTCTCTTTAACCAGATTAAATTCTTGGGAAAGAACTGCTCCCTGGTACCAAGCACAGGCATGTACATTTAAATTCCAGAAAGCAAACTGTTTTCATGCTGTTTGTGATGCATTCTATTCAACTATTAGCTTGTATACTATAAACTAAATAAGTTATAACCAGGGATCCGTGTTTTCCATTTCCCAGGGTAAAATGGAGGAAAATGTGGATTTCCCTTTTTACCTGAGGAAAAGGAGGATTTCTCATTTTAATGGAGAAACGCATGGATTTTGCATTTTTGCAAAAAGCTGTCTACAAGCTGGCAGAGTTCCAGCCTGCAAGGGCCTGGGGGGAGCAGGAGGGCAGTCAGGCAGGGGGCATCATGTGCACATATATATGCACATGGCCACCAGGCAGTCTGGAGACCAGCAGCTCCTGCTGGTATGTGGGGGGCGGGGGGAGGGATTGAGACCCCCATAGAGAAGTAGGGAGTTGTGCAGGGCTAGGGTTGGGGGGCTTGACTGCACAGTCACCAGGCCCCAGCAGGGAGTGGAACAGAGCCACGGGCAGCTCATCCAGCAGGTGAGGGGGCCAGCTCCCCACCACAGTGCACACTTGTGGAGGGAGGGGGCAGGGGGGACCTGTACCACCCAGATCCATGCGCAGGGTGGGAGCGGGCTGTCCAGTGCAAGCTCGGGCTCTCCACCGTGCAGTGGGCAGGACCTGGCAGGGCAGGGGGGGGGAAGCTCCTAGCTGCTGCAAGCCCGATATAGCTGCAGTGAGGGCACTCCCTGCCTGCCCAGCAGAGGCGGTGGTGTGGAGTTGTGCCCCTCACACTGCTGTGGGGCAGGCAGGGTGCGCATCTCCAGGGCAGCCCAGGCCTTGAAGCAGCGGCAGAGTTTCGCCACCCTAACCCACTCTGCCAGGTCCCACCCACTGGGCCATGGAGGACTCAGGGGAGGGCAGCAGGGCAGGGAGCCCGAGCCCACAGAGAAGAGCCGGCACCCACCCCTGTCCCCAACCTGGGGGGCGTGGGTCTGTCTCCCCCTCCCCCCCATCTCCCCTGGAAGTGCACACAGTGGTGGGGAGCTGGTCCCACCCCCAGCTCAAGCTGGCAGCAGAGAGCCTGCACCCGCCCCCACCATGGTCTGCTCTCCGGCCATGATGCCTGTGGTGAGGAGGAGCCGGGCACTATGCTGCAGCAGCTGCCTCCTTACAAAGTGGGCAGCTGGGGCTTGTGCACTGCTGTGGGGGGGACAGGGGGCTGTGGACCTGGGTCCCTGGCCCACTTTGGCAGGGCTGGGGAAGGAAGGAAATGAGGGGCACTGGCAGGGCTGGGTGGCTGTGGGGGGGGGAAATGAAGGGCACCAGTAGGGCCAGGGGGCTTTGGGTGGGGAGTGTGTGGCCTGGACCTATGTTCTGCGAGTTAAGGGGGCAGAGGGAGCTCTTGTTTTTCATGATAAAAAAGCCCAAAATCATTTTATTAGTCTTTTTTTTTTTTATTATAGTGATTGAAGCACTGGTAGGCTTCCAAATTGCTTTAAAATTGTAAATATATCAATAAAACATTGTGTTCAATTGATACACATACATGTGTACATACACACACACACACACACACACACACACATATATATTAGTGGCGTTTAATTTTAATCAAAGATTTTGGGGGTTTTAATGAGAGAATTTGCTATTTATCAGAGAATTTATGATTTTTTTTTTTTTTAATCAGAGAAAACCAGGATGCCTGTCAATGAGTAATCTGTTTAGGAGAATCCCATTAACTTCACTGTTTCAAAATGGCTATTTCTTGTTCTCTCTGGAGCTTAAGCAGTTTGGAAAATGTCTTATATAATTTTTATTCCCACTGAACTAAGACTGTTCTGAAAAGATTTCCTTTACCCACGGCAACCTGAGATTTAGTGAACTGCTACCATGTTCTTCAGGCTTTGTGCTATAGTTGTGGATCCAAGAGGTAAACTTCTGATAGACATGATCTTTAGAGTTTGGTCTGCTACAGAGAAGGGCTAATTTTCAAGAGAACAGCTGTGCTACTTTTACTCTAGCATCTGGTTCCTTTGTGTGTACTTTGTGGCATTCATATTATGCATTATTTAAGTCAGGGGTTGCAGTATTTTCTGGTAGCAGGCTAGAATGATCTATCTTGGGTGCTAGTAGGTCTGAATGTGGCATGGCATGCTGCGGCATGAAGCAGCATGTGTAAAGCCTGCCAACAGCCCCACTCTAAACTTTCATTTGAAAAAAGAAGGGGGGGGGGGGGGGGGAAGGAAGGACTCCAGCCTTCAGAGGTAACCTTCCAACCATGAATAGTCTCAAAATCAATGTATGAGATTTTCCTGAGTCTGCAGATGGCCTAAAACAATGATTTTAGGACAGCGGTTCTGGCTGCTGGTCTGCAGGAGGGTTGGCTGCTGGACCAGAAGTCCGGAAGTTACCGGCATACTGTGAACTGGCAGCCAACCCTTTTTATTACCAAATATAAAAAAAGGGTTGGCCGCGGCCACTTCCAGTCCACAGTATGCCAGTCCATAGCATAAAAAGGTTGGGAACCCCTGGTTTAGGGTATGCAGTTCTATGTTAGTGACTCTCAGCCAGGGTGCTTTTGTGCCCTGGGGTGGCTTGAGATCCTTTCAAGCATGCTGCGGGGTTCCATGCTATGTTAGCACTGTTAAGCATACAAACACATTTCACAAGATAAACGTAGAGTTTTCACATAGAAATCTATATTGTTAAAACAGTCTGATCTGTTGTGGTTCAAATTCTTTGCAACAGAAGAATTGCTCTATTTTTTTTTTTTTTGCAGTAAAAAATAAGTGAAAATTAATGAGGTGGCATTTTCTGGTGGGTGCCTTGAGTCTGAAAATGTTGAGAACCAGTGTTTTATGTCCTTATTAAATTTTATTGCAACGCCATTCTACGTAACACTTTAGTATCAATGTTAATTAGTCATCCTAGTTTATGTAATAGAAAAGGAGTGGAACGGAAGCTGTTAGAAGCAAGTTTAGGAGATATTACACAAGTAAATGCAGAGCAAGGAACAGGGAAAGTGGACAAAAGCAGAAGAGTATGAGTGTGAAAGAAATTGTTGAAGGGAGACAACAGGCAAAAGTAATGGTGTCCTAAAAAAGGACAGAATTTCTTCTGTATTTGGCCATGTACTCAATAAGTATTAAACAAGAACTGGTGGCATGGTAGGGGGCACTACTATGCAGAACCAGCTGCCTCACTGTAGCAGGCCCAAAAACCTCGCTTTGGGAGTCTCGCATGAGGTACCTGCTGCCAGCTGTCCCGCTTTCAGAACTCCCACAAGCCTGGGGTAATGCTGCCACCACCCAGGCACTGGTCTTTGTTAGGGCTCTGTGCAGCCCCAGGGCGCACAGACCCTGCAAGCCTTGGGAGTGCTTTGCCCACTGGTAATATTCCTGGGTGCCTCTTTCAGCCTGAAACATCCCCAGATAACCTCAGGTATGACTGAAGGAACATACACAAGCAAGCTCTGCAGCCAGGCCAGGAGCAACAGGTTTGCTGCCTCTCACCCCTACAGTAAAAGTCAGGCATGCTGCAACCCAGTACCTTTTTTGATTTCAGGGGACACACACACAGAACTCAGAATACCCTTTGAGTAAACATAAGCAATCAGAGTCTTACAGAGTCTTGGGCGTAGCAGCCTTTTTAAAACATGTCCACCTAGACATAAATCCTAATTCCTAGCCAATTTTCAAGTTTTTACTTACAGGAATTCTCACAGGCCACAGCCTGGAGGCACTCTGCTTGCGGCTTTTCAAAATGCCCGCTGGAGGAAGGGAGCTCCCCCCTGCCCTCAGGAATTTATCTGGCTAGGTCACCTGGTTAACCAGCCTAAACCAAATAGCAAGCAAGTGAAAGAGAGAGGGGTACTCCTGGGATGACTCAAGTTTCTCCCTCACTCTTATGTAAACTTCCTATTGATATCAGTGGGAGATCCTCAGGGCTAGAGGAGGTAAGGCTGAAGTCCAGAATGTGTATATTTTGGCCCACAGATCATAATTAAACATAGCATCAGTCAAGCTTTTCAGAATTGGACAGCCGTGCTTTTGAAGCATACTGCAGCTTTTAGAGCAGCTCTTCTAGACATGAGGCCCCTTAACATGACTTCAAATTAAATGCTCTGAAGGACCTAATTCATAACATTTTTGAGGACTGCTGGGAGGTGAAAAGAAATCAATGTAAAATGTATGGAACCTCATAAACTGAGAAGTTCTGAGTTGTGAAGATTACCATTCATGTTGGTCTATTCTAATACATACAATAAAAATTTCTTTGCTGTGATTAAAAAGCCTGTTAGATTTAATTTATAGTTGTAGGGAAAACCCTGTCAAAATTAAGCCAAAACTTGCTGTCAAATAGTTATTCAGCCTAGTGTAGGAAGGGTTGCACAGTTTTTCACTGCTTGATCTCTGCACGGTCAGCCATCAGCTTCATGTCATTCCTACTCAGTTTCTTACTAGAAATCAGTTGTGAGCTGTCCTTGGAAACATGTCAGTTGGATTCCTTTTTTCCTACTTGATTCTTCAATAAATACCCTCAGCAAGTACTGTTATAGCATATCATGCATGTGCTTGCAGTCAGAAAGCAAGGGTGGATTTGTCGCGGTAAAGAGACTTCATTTCTCCAAGGCACGTGGAGTGATATTAGATAATTTTCTGTTAACGAGATGCCTATTTAGCACATCTCGCAGATGGCCTGTGGTAAATTGTGTCATTATCCTACTATTTGCTTCAGTATCAGGGAACTAAAGCAAACTTCATTACTGTTGCATGATATTGTAAAATAGTGCTGTGTTGTGCTATAATTAGTTATTTCTAATAAGTAACTTTGGGTGCTCATGCTGGTCTATGGGACAGAAATGTATGGAACTCATTTCTGTATATATATGTAACTGGATTCAAAAATAACCTTGCAAGCAGAGCTATCCCTAGGGGTGTGCAGGGCCGGGGGTGGTGAGCAGCCAGAGCACAGAGCTGGGGGGCAGGGGAAGAGTCTGGCAGGGCTTGCCTCCACTTTCAACACAGCCCATGTAAAGCCGCAGGTGGTAGCAGCAAGCAAGAAGCTTTCTCAGGCTGCTGTCAAACTGAAGATGAGATGCACCCACTGAACAACCATCCCACAGCACACAAATGTCTGAAGGAGCTCTCTCACTAGCACCCAACCTCTCGATGCCACATCCAAGGGGAGACAATTATAGATGTGGAACAAGAGGCCGAAGAAAATACTTGACAGTGAAAAACCAGTGCCTGTCACTCCCCCTCCACAGCCCCCTGGTCCTGCTGGTGCTTCACTTGCCCCCTCCCAACCCTTCACATTCCTGAGATGTCAGCAATTCTCTAACATTCAAAGCAAAAAAAATCTTCTGATACTGGATGCTAAATTTTTATGGACTCCTTACAAGTTAATTTTAAGCTCAAACTAACTCTTACTGATTCATTGAAAATTCAACCTATATTCAAAACAAGCAGGTGTTTTCCTTTTGGAGAAAATTTGGTGTGTTTTTCATATATACTAACGAGCTCTGCTTTAAAATGCAAGGCTCAACTCAACTATAAGTACAGATTTATGATCATTGCCACCATAATAATCTCATTTGCACAAGGACCTTCAGTCTTATTTTGACTAAAGCTGAAAAAGTGAAAGAATATGTTGTCAATGTGATGGTCTATTCCAATTAGAGAAGAGTAAGTATATGTTTACAAGGCACAATGCCATGCCATACAGTTACTTAACTTCCTATTCCTAAAGGCCAGATACAAACATTACACTTTTACTGGTATAAGTGATTGGAAACCAGTCTATACCCATTTCAGATAGAAGTTTGGCGCACAGACTAGTTTAAAAATGGCAGAACTTGCCTAAGATTTGTCCTCCTTGCCTGCCTGAAAGGACAAATGTATGTTCTGCTTGCTAGCAATCTAAACTACACCGGTTACAGAAAGTTGTGCAACTTAGATTGATTCTGCCTTGGGCTTTTTGGATATCTACACCTAGCCATAGTGTAACTGTATTAGCCTAGTACAGCACTAGAGCCAGTATACTCAATATCTTCATTAACCATCTGGAAGATGAGATGGAGTACACCCTCAGCAAATTCATGGATGACACGAAACTGGAGGGAGTAGTAGATACGAGGAGGGTATAGCTAGGATTCAGAATGACTTGGAGAAACTGGAGGATTGGGACAAAAGATTCACGAGGTTCAACAAGGACAAGTGCAAAGTCCTGCACTAAGGACAGAAGAATCCCGTGCATGGCTACAGCTTGGGGACCAACTGGCTAAGCAGGAGCTCTGCAGCAAAGGACCTGAGAGTTATAGTGAACAATAGGATAGGAGTCGACAATGCACATCACGAGCAGGTCCAAGGAGGCGATCCTCCCCCTCTATGTGACACTGGTCAGGCTGCAGTTGGAGTACTGCGTCCAGTTCTGGGCGCCGCACTTCAGGAGGGATGTGGACAGCATCGAGAGGGCCCAGGAGGGCCACTCTCATGATCATGGGGCAGCAAGGCAGGCCCTATAAGCAGAGGCTATGGGACCTGAACCTGTTCAGCCTCCACAAGAGAAGGCTGAGAGGGGATCTGGTGGCCATCTACAAACTGGCTAAGGGGGACCAGCAGGCTATGGGAGAGTCCCTGTTCCCCTGAGCACTACCGGGAGTAACGAGGAATAACAGCCGTAAGTTGACTGAAGAGTAGATTCAGGCTAGATATCAGGAGGCACTACTTCACAGTCAGGGCGGCTAGGACCTGGAATCAACTTCCAAAGGAAGTGGTGTTCGCCCCTACCCTGGGGGTCTTCAAAAGGAGACTAGATAATCACCTAGCTGGGGTCATTTGACCCCAGTACTCTTTCCTGCCATGGCAGGGGGGCGGACTTGATGATCTGCTCAGGTCCCTTCCGACCCTACAAACTATGAAACTCCCACAGGGGCCGTGGGAGGCACGTGTGGGGGTGGAGACGGGCTGCCTGCTGCAGACCAGGGCTCCCCACACTGCTGCCCTGCCCCTAGGGCCTCTGCAGCCCAGCAGGTGGGACACGGAGTTGCAGGGCAGAGCTGGACAGGGAAGCTTGTTGCCACTGCAAGCTCTGTGTGGCCATGGAGAAGTGCCCCCTCCCCACTCAGCAGCAGCAGGGGTGGCAGTGTAGGGTTGTGTTCCTTGCTGTTGCTGGACAGGCAGGGGATGCCTCGCCATGGCAGCTCAGGGCTCATGGTGGCAGCAACGAGCTTTCCCACCCAGCTGTGCTCTCTCTTTTACCAGGTTGTGGAGGCCCTCGGGGGAGGGAAGCAGGGCAGAGCCCCAAGCTCACAGCAGGCAGCCCACCCCCACGCCCCGCCCCACCCCCCCTCTCCCCCATGCGCTCAGCTCTGGTGATACTGCCCATGGGGGAGGGGGAGCCAGTCTGCATGCTCTGCGCTCCACTGCACCAGCTGTGGCTTCTTGCAGCTGGCAGCCAGGGCTCATGTGCTGCTGCTGGGGGAGGCAGGGGGCTGTGTAACTGGGTTCCTGGCCCCATAGCCCTGCCAACTAGGGGTCCCCTCTGGCAGGGCTGGGGGTGTGGGGCTGGGGAGTGAGGGACACCAGCAGGCTGGGGAGGGGAGGGGGCTGTGAGTCAGGAGTAAGGGGCAATAGCATGGGCAGGGCGCCAGCATATCAGGGCAGCTCAGCACCACAAAGGGGGGGGGGGGAGGGAGGAGTGGGCAGGCACAACTGGACCTACATCCTGGTGAGCCAAAGGGGCAGGGGGAACTCTGATTTTCCATGATAAAAAAAATCCCAAATCAAACACTAAACTGTATAGGTATTTAGAATGTATTTTATTTTAGTGATTGAGGCACTGGTAGATTTTCAAAATTGCTTTAAAATGGTAAATATATCAATAAAGCATTGTGTTCAACAGGTGGGTGGGTGTGTGTCAGAGAAAGCCAGAATCCATAATGATGAATTATTTCTCTTTGGCAAGCAATTAGTATTTATTTCTGTAATGGTATCTGACTAGAGCTGGACTTTTCATTGTGTCTTTCAGGTAACTGGCTACTCTGTCACTTGGCTATCTGAAAAGTTTACTAATGGGAATATTAAGTGGCAGGAGCCAAAATGCTTTGACATCCTTTTTCACAAACAGAGACTCAACACACCTGAATGAAACAGAACACAGGCAATTAAGTTCTCTCTGTATCCTCAAAAATGCTGAACTTATTTTCTCCCATCCTGACCCCCAGGCCCATTTGTATGTCTCAAGGAAATGCCTGGGTTTGAAAGTGATCCACCTTACAAGCCTGATGCCCAAGCCCCCTAAAATAAGAGATTCCATGGCTCTGGCTCTGCTCTGCTACACATACTCCACATGCTTCCCTCTGGATACTCCAACCTGGAATATCAACAGAGACTCTCTGGGAGGTCAGATATTGAGATGCCAGCAGTGGAGAAGAAACTGCAATCTGAAAGCCCATGACAAGAGTATTCTGCCTGCAGGACCCAAGATGCGTATGAAGCTTTGGAGCTCCAGTGTAGGTGGAGATTAACAGGATAAAGTACTGGCAGCTGATGTGAGCTCTAGAAACATAGAAACCATCTTCTTTTAGTTTTCTGTCCTCACGGCATCGGTCCCCTCAGAGAGAGACTACTGGTGCCAGTTTTTCTATCCTGTCTTGCTGCTTTTTCAGATGGGGTACATAAAGAAGATACCTGAAGAAAGTATGGTACTCTGCCCAAACAGAGGACAGAGCTACCTATGAGATGCTTGGTAAAAGAAATGGAACAGCAAAGAAAGTATTTTGTAGATTGCTTTCTTCCTGGGAGACTGCAAAACGACCAGTTGTTAAAGTCTTTATGGAAAAAGGAAACAGAAGGGGGTAAAATCCCCAAAGAGGAAAACATGGCCCTAGGGCATGGATTCAGCTCAGCTAAGTGTTGTTGAGCTAAAACTGTCAGATATTACCAAAAACAAAAGTAATCAGATTTTGCATGTATGTCTAAATGTTATATGTACTTACGTAAGCAGGTGTGCTCTCACACACGCACGCACACACACAATACATCTGTGGTACATTAAAATTTCAGAGTTCAGCCAGACAATGAATTAAAATGAATTATACTTAATGATGTTGTTAATGGGCAGCCAATTTAGTAAACACTGTAATGTTGCACTGTAATGATCTTCAGAATTTTGTCAACATTTACTAATTAAATGTAACAATACCCCCATGATTTTACGTCATTTCAGAGATGTGGGAAAAGAGACCATTTAAATCACTTGACTAAGGTCACTCACCAAGTCAGTGGCAAAGCCAGGATTATAACACAGGAGTACCTCACACACTCCATTCTCAGCTTGGATTACATTGCTTTTATTTCATGTTTTCTTACCTTAGAGATGCCAAATGGCATCTTGCACTAACAATAAGACCAAAATCCAGTTCTTGTACCATTTCATCCCCTCTATTGTTTTGGTTCTGTCCTTCAAACTCATGTTTATTGAGTAAGGAACAAAAGTAAATAAATGAGAGTGAGTGAAAAATAGGTGCCCATTCAAGACAATGGCAATATTCCCGCAGTCTTTGATGGCACCAGTGTTTTACTTATTGCCTCTAAAACACTTCCTCTTCTCAGAGAGTACTGCATTGTTGTTTGCAGCATATATACTACACAAATGGTATATTTTAGGGGAAAAAAAAGAGTAGAAAAGAAAGGAAATACAAAAAGACAAGACAGTGGGATAGTATGCTTATATGCTATACGTATTGGATAGGAACAATGTGTCTAGCTATATTTTCTTCAATATCTTCATAAACGATCTAGATGGGATGGACTGCACACTCAGCAAGTTTGCAGATCACACGGGGGGGGCGGGGGGCGTAGTAGCAGCTATACTGGAGGGTAGGGCTAGGATTCAGAAAAACCTCAATAAACCGGAGGATTGTACCAAAAAAAAAGTCATGAGGTTCAATAAGAAGTGCAAAGTCCTGCACTTAGGACAGAAAAATCTCATATACCAGTACAAGTGGGAACCAACTGGCTAAGCAGCAGCTCTGCAGAAAAGTATCTGAGGGTTACAGTGGACAATAAGCTGGAGTCAACAGGAGTGCCCTTTTTGCCAAGATGGCTAACAGCATACTGAGCTGCATTGGTAGAAGCACTGTCAGCAGTTCAAGGGAAATAATTATTCTCCTCTATTCGGTACTGGTGAGGCCACACCTGGTAGAATCTTTACTTGTTCCTGGAAGCTAAAATAATCATCAGCTGCCAGCATCCATATATTATGTTATGTTAGTTAAGAAATTCAAAACATTGCTTCTACACTCGAATTCTAAGAACATTCATTATGGTGAAGTAGACTAGTATTCAGACATCACTATAACTCACATTAAGACAACTGGCAAATTATGTATGCATACTTTAGGTGCTTTGTAATAAAAAACAGTGATTCTAGACTTTTGAAAACTTTACCAAGTATGAATGATATTAAGCTGAAGAAACCTAGTTAAGTGGGTCACCGCATTCCACACATATTTTGTTTCCAAACTACTAAGTTACCATAATAGAAACAGGCCTACTTCATACAACAGTATATTACATCTCAATATACAGAGAAATTTAGCTCCTACTGCTTGTGAATTAAATACTCTACTCACAATCCACACTTCACGTATTTTTCAAAAGAAAGAAAGATAGTTCAAGGACAATGATGCCCATCTGAGACTGTCCAATTCTATTCAACTTTCTTTAAGACCTTAGCAGTACATGTATTCTCAGTACCCAGTCTGCAAAATGGGAATACTATTTCTTTATCTATGAGAACATAGGCATTCAAGATGAGGCACTTACATTCTACAGTAGTTTTGATACTGCCCACCATGTGGCTGGATGGAGCCCTGCTTTGGGTGTCAAATCTAGACTATAAGCCAAATCTAGCCCGGGGATAGACTGGGCACTACCCATTCAGCCCACTGAGCAAAAAGGTTGGGCACCACTTACTTAGATTGTCTGGTTTTATACCAAAGTTAGTCTAATTTAATATTTTTTTCTTCACAAACTGCTTGTTACTACTATCCATTAAACATTCTGACAGTTAAATCTGCTTAAAAAGAGCCATCTTTGAAGAAAGCACACTGAAATTAAGCAAAGTTATCAATGTTTTATATATTGTATTTATGCTATATAACAGCTGGCCTCAGACTAAAATGGACCCCTTTATCTTTCTTCACTGTAACTGATGTTTTAACTCAGTACTCAGGTAGCAGAAGCTTATGCATCTGAAGGACTGAGGCTGTAGGACCAACCTTCCATGCATGTCAGACTTCTCTATTATCTGTGGTCTATAACAATCAATGTTACAAAATGGCATGTAATAGATTTCCTCTCTGAAAAATAAGAAAGTTGGCTAAGCTATCTAAATGAAAAGTCATTGAATATTTCTGCTGAGTACTGAACTATTCAGTGGCAGCTCCAGAATTATATGCAGTAGAGTTCTTTGAGATAATACTGTATGCATTTGCATTATTGGTCTGTATAAGAAAAACAAGTGTATTGTTTTGTTGTATTATCAGATATTTCAGGATGTTTGAAGCCAATTACCATTCGTAAGTTATAGATGTGAAATACAGCGTGACTTACAAAAGAAAGCTTATTTGAAGTGCAACTTTTTGGATCCCATTAGTAACAACATGGCTTGACTGAGGAACTACAGTCTTTACATAAATTCAATACTCTCAAATCTGGGGCACCGGCTAAACATTTCTATAAAGTTCCTCATTTACTAAAACTGGACCTGTCAGTTGGTGCGATGTGTGATATCAAATCCAAAATGGCCTGGTATGTGCATTCAAAAATCTGCCCCAGAGCAAAATATGTAAACACTGAAGAAATGGAACCATGCAAGCTTTGCTTAAGAGCTGTGTAATCCACTGCCAGTAGAAGAACCTTGGGAACTTGCACATCTCCAAAAATTCGAGGCACACAAGAAAGATGGATTCCACATGAGCTGCAGAGTGACAGGTCAAGAACTTTTCAGCTTGGCATGCGCCTGGTAATGAGAGTTATTGATAAAACATTCAAAATCTGCTTTCTGTTATATAGGAAGCCTAAGAACAGCACATGCAAGCAGTGGAGACATACCTGAAAGATTGCAACTCAGAAAAGAAGGTCCAAATAATACCAGCCAGGAGGATGGAGAAAACAAGTAGTGATCTCCCTTCTTTTTCTTGAATTTACTGGAAACTCAAGGGAGAGGCAAAGTTCTACAACATGGCTAACTGGTACTTCGCAAGCAGTTAATGAGGACTGCAGGCCTCTGCCACCACCTCTCCCACTACCACATTGATGTTGCCTGGCAGGCTACCAGTGTGCCACTGGTGCAGCTCTTGCAGCATGAAGGTATCCTTGGGGCAGGGTCACCCCGCTGCAATGTCTACCCCAGGGGCCACACTGGCAGGGCACATGGCCCCCCCCACCCACACCAAACATGGAACAGCCTTGTCCTAATGTAGCAGTTTTCCTTTCTCCAAATGGGCAGGGGGAAAAAAGAGAGCACCTTCAAAAGAGGGCTTTAAATTGGTAAGAATTCTTAACTAGCTAGAGATTGATATGACAGGCTGTTTCCAAGCAGGAAAGAGAGGCAGCACCATGACAGAAATCTCAGAAACCTCACTTTCTCCTTCTCAATCTTTAAGACATATGCACACGTCTTTCAGGTCAGTTTCTGGCTAATGTGACCAATACATTTTGTAGGCCCTAATATGCTTACTCATTAGGACTAAGAGGAATATACTTTAAAAATGGGTAATGCAATTAAATTCTAAATGCACTGCTCCAACCTCTGGTCCTTTACCAAACCGGTAAAAAACACAGTGGCACAACATAAAAGGAAGAACCATTCACGAACAATTATCCAGATCAGTACAGGGCAAAGCAAATTAGATTCCCAATCATCATTGTACTAATCAGTTTCATGGTCTTAAAGACACAAAGGAGTTGATCTGTAAAGCTCTGGCTCTAGCAGGAATTAAAAATCGAGAACTAATGGTCGATAGCAACTCTCCTTTGCTAAGCAGCTTCTAGAATAAGATAAGACTTTGATGGCAGGGAAGACATGTTTCCACCAAAAAAACCCAACAGAAGAGACACAAAATAAGTACAGAATATATCATATTTACTTAATTACAAAATTATGTTTCTTCCCTCATTTAGCATGGGGGGAAGATTCCCCTTGTCTTATAATCAAATACAAGGCAGCAAGGGGGCATGCAGCTGCTCTGATTCCAGCTCGAGCCCAAACCAAGGGTTCGGGCTGGAGCTGCAGTTGCTGCTTGCTCCCTGCCATATCGGCCCTTCACCCCACAGCCTTAACTCCCGGCTGTGCCCCGTCTCCTCCCTGCATTATTTCTTTCCCTCTCCACCTCCCTGCTTCACTCCACCTTATCTTTGCTCTGAGCTGGAAAGCTCTGTCCTTGCTGCAGCCTGGAACACAAGAGCATGTGTTCTAGCCTGGCCCTGTAGCAGTGCTGTTGTCTCTGTGCTGCTACTATGGGGCTGGGCTGGAGCTGCACTTGGTGCCCCCAGGCTGCAGTATGCACAGAGCCCACCAGCATGGGGAAAGATAAGGGGGAAGGAGGAAGGCAGGGACCCAAGGCTGGGAGGGGGAAGCGGGGCAGGAAGTAAACAGCAGGGAAGAACAGGTAGCAGGGGGCAAAATGCCTGCCTCCCCACCTCCACACTGCCTGCCCCCTACCACCTGCCCCCTTACTGCCTCCCCCCCACTGCCTCCACCAATATTGGTCCTGCTTTGAGCAGGGGGTTGGACTGAATGACCTCCTGAGGTCCCTTCCAACCTTAATTTTCTATGATTTCTGTAACAGTCTATTGACACAGATGCCAGCATAAAATTCTGTGGCAAATATATATATATATATATATACACAAGCAAGTAGAAAGTCACTGTAGCCAATTACTAAGTTGTGGTAGGAAGAGAAAAAGAAGGGTGGTCTGGTAATGGAGATGGTATCTTCACCACATAGACAGGAACCACTGGAATTGGTAATTAATATAATTTCTCTTTTCCTTTCCTTTTTCTCAAACTCTTAGGTCATTTCAAGGTAAGTGGAGGTATGCACATGGTCACCAATTACAAGAACAGAATCCAGTTTTGGGAGGGCAAAAAGAGGCTTTGTTAGTTTAAAGTTAATATTTTCTACCATCTCATTGGAGGTACACCAACAATATCAGATGTCATGGCAGCCTTTTCTCTTGTGAGGCTCTGAATATGTCACTTTGCAGAGCACGAAAGAACACAATCAAAGCAAACCAACAACCTTAAGAGCATCTGATAAATGCCGAGGTAACATAACTGCTGTGGTTACTATTGGAATGAACTGCAGTATATACATTTTAAAATCTGACCAAGCCTTCTGTCTCCTTCGCACAAGGGAACATGGAAAAAAAGAGAGGCAGTGAAGTGGTGAGAGAATACAGCAAAAAGGGCTCTCAAAGCAAATTAGCATGAAAAAAAGAAATTAAAAAATACTTAACAGTTAGAAGAAAACCAGCAGGGAAGAACAAAAAAAGAGAAAAAGATCACTATTTCTGTACTAAAAATTATACAAAAAAGAAACATACATTTTAGAAAGCATATTTAACTCCATGCTAGTATTCCACCAAATAGGGTGAATAGGGTATATGTAACAAGAGTGAGAGCAGGGGTGGCCAAGCTCTGATACATGGCACAAGCGGCACAAGTAACCTGTGTATGTGGCACACAGCATATAGGGAAAGGATCACAGCACAGTGGCAGATAAGGGGGATCAGAGTGGCATTTGGGAAAGGTCTGGGGCTTAATTTGCAGTACCCATGCCAAAAATGGTTGGTCCCCACTGGTGTAGAGGTTTGTAATAGGGTGTCTTCACCCTTTAGGAGATAATGGTGAGAGCCCTGTTGAAGAAGCCCAGCTGTGAGGCACTTGATAATGAGAGAGTGTCTCACCGGGAGCTTTAAACACCAAGGGAGAGAGCAGAAAAGTGGCAAACTTTGAGGGAACAGCATGCAAGCAAGAGGCAAGCTGTAAGCAGAACAGGCTTGCTACAGGGAAGGACTAGGCTGCTATGCTGGAGACAAAGAGCTGTCCTCCTAGTGCCTGGGACAGGGCAGCAGGTTTGGTTTCATCTGTTTGGTTGGTTGGCTGCTACTTCCAAAGACTGGGATCTATTTGGGAGGATTGGCTGAGGAGCTGCCCAGGGAGCAAAACCAGTCTGCAAAAACCACAGGCAAGGAAACATGCTTACAAGCATATAATAGGAAAGAATGAGAAAGCAAAACAGGAGAAGAAAATGAAAGGAAAAAAAATAAAAACATCTCTATAATCTCTCTCAGGTTGCTGGAGAGGTTACAGTATGGTGGCAGTGATAACAGACTCTTCGTTTTATCCATAACATGGAATTATATATAAATACATTGAAGTATAAAAACAAAAAGGGGTATGTGAGCCAAAAAAGTTTAAAAATAAGCGTTCAACACCAAAAAGTCAGGAATCTCCCTTTCTTCCCTCCCTTCGGGGATCAGTAGAGCAATTCAAACTTACCCTCCCGCACTGGTATTGTCTTGGCTCACCCCAGAATGTATTTCCTACTCTACAAGCATGTCAGAGGTAAAGCATACCAGTGTTCCTATCCTGCTGCTGGAGTGCCCAGAAACCAAACATATGGAAAATAAAACGAATCTTTGTGCAAATAAACAGTGACCTGTGAAGGTCTTCCAAGGAAGAGGGACAAAAAACTTTCAGAACAGTCGTTGTAGGTGGATTTGTTAGTATATTTCCTGATGCACTAATTCTGCCAGCTCTTCTTTGCAGGAGAACTTCTGAAACCATGTGAATTCCTATTAACTTCAATGAGGCTTAAGCGTGCCTGTATGAACAGACTTTCAACTATGGCAGAACAGAGTGCCTGCTAATGTGACAAAGACCTGACTGTAATGGGACAGGAGATGGCATCAGGTGCCAGGAATACAAAGTCTTACTAAAGTGAAATTTGCTTTACATCAGCTTCAGATATCAAATAATATGTATTCAAGTGATGAATTTTCTCCTGTTAAAATGGAGTATTTATTCCTTGTCTTCAATCTGAGAGCATATTTAAACAACTTCCTCTGCATATTATTTGTTAAAATTGAACTTTATTATACGGTCTTTTTTTTTTTTTTTGTTAGAAAATTACATGCTTAGGGTATTGAAAAACAAAAGAATACAGGAATTCATCCTGACCATCAGCTGCTACGACTACCTACACGATAAGAGCTTGATTCAAGAGGTGTAGGTTGTAGCCGTATTGGTCTAAGGACATAGGCAGACAATCAAGGGTTGTGGTTTTTAGCCGTATTGGTCTAAGGACATAGGCAGACAAGGTTCTTTGGGTGAATCTGATCTCTTTTATTACACCAACTTAAATAGTTGGAAAACAATTTTTTAAGCAAACTTTCGGGTTCAAAAACCCTTTGTCAGGCTAAGGAAGTTTCAGCAGTTGGTGTGTGCTCTTCCTGGATGGAATGAAAAGTAAAGAAGCCAGAGGCTGGGCTGGTATGCATACAAGATAGGCAGTCAGTGAACATGTAGATTGAGGAGTCAATGCGCGAGATACAGGATTCATCCCCCTTCTCTCTCCCCCCCACGACCAGCCTCTCTCTCTCACCCATTGATTCCTCAATCTACATCTTCACTGACTGCTTGTCTTGTATGCATACCAGCCCAGCCTCTGGCTTCTTTACTTTTCATTCCATCCAGGAAGAGCACACACCAACTGCTGAAACTTCCTTAGCCTGACAAAGGGTTTTTGAACCCGAAAGTTTGCTTAAAAATTGTTTTCCAACTATTTAAGTTGGTCTAATAAAAGATATCAGATTCACTCAAAGAACTTCTGAGCTTGATTTAAAGCACTGATTTAATTCAATTTAATTAATGAAAATATAGTGTTACCAAACTAAGTTTTCTACATAATGTTGCTGATGGGAAATTTGTGCCTGCCCATTTGGGTCACTGTATAAAGTCTAAGAATCAGAAATTCTAGAAAGGAATATTATTCACGCTGATGTCCAAAATACCAGCCTTTATTTCAGTTTTGGGAGAGGTTTCACCATTTTCAGTTGACAAAATAACCAACTGAAGTTTGGAAATTCACCGAGAGCTCTTCTCTTCCCCAACAACACCCCCTGCCATTTTCTACAGGCTAGAACATTCTTTTTGAAGAGGTCATACAGACCATCTCTATGAAATATGCTGTTATCAAACTTTAAAATCCCCAAAAGCATGAATTTTAGAGAGATTCTCAAATGCTTTTCTTGTGCTTCAACAGTAGGAGATCAATGGTCATCGATATGCCGTGCCAGTGTTTATAACTTGAAAAGGGCTTTAAGGATTTCTGTGAAACTCGCAAGTGGTTTCTGAGCTTTGATATTACAATGTTTTATCATTAGCAATAATCTACCATAATACAAAACAAACTTCAAAAGACAGCAGTGCTTACATCTCTCAAGAGTAATGGTCAAACTCAGAAGAAAAAAATATATATATTTTCCTTACATATTAGAAACTAGAAATTGGAGCCAGAAGCAATATTAAATTGATCCCTGCCAACAATATAGTTCAAATGGATTTCAGAAAATTGGATTTTGCTGTACAATTCAACAAATGTTTAACATTTATTTTTTTAAAATGTTTATTTTCACCATCCATTCAGAAAAGATGGCCTCTGTGACCATTCACCAAGTTAGATCAGCCTTGAAGAGTTTTAAAATGTCATCCCCCAAAAAAGTGGTAATGCCAGTTGGATGCACATACTTTCTCATCCAGAACACATCTTCCTCAGATTTCCTTCCTTTCAGCATTCTGCTAAATCAGGGGGTGACAACTTTTTTGGGCAGTGCCAAAAACACCTACAACCTTGACCTGTAAGATGTTGGCGTGCCAGGGGCAGACGGCGGTGGAGCTGGAAGTGGCCCAATCCTTGTTGTGGCAGCGCAGCCTCTTCCCTGCTGTCCGCCCTGAGGCACATGCGCCAAGCAAAATGCCTTTGTATGCCACACACACTGCCTACTCCTGTGCTGGGTTCTTAAGAACCCAATTCAAATATTAGTAAGGGTCTTTTGAACCCTGGATGACCAAAGAGCTAAGTACTTCAATGCACTAGGATAGTGACTCTTCTGAGAAGAAATAGACCTTAAAAAACCTAAAAGAAGAAGTGAGGTATGTTCCTTGATAGTGTGCATGAAATTACAGGTAGGGTAAACAAGGTTTGCAAGTAAACATCTTGGAAGAGACAATGGAGATCTCAGTCTATTTATGATTCAATAACCATTCAAGTTTAAGGAAATGATGACCCATGTATTTAAAGTTATTTTATAAATAAATATAAAGGATTTTTCTTTTGTAACAAAAAGGCATCTCCAGATATGCCCAAGTACCAAGATGACTGATTCAGTGGAAAATATACTACTGCATTTACCCAAATCAAAGACTACCCAGAATTTAAAATTACCTGCAATTATTAGATTCTATACATGGAAAATTGATAATTTGTTAGAATTTTCCATGCACAGAATCTAATTTCTTGAGAATCATCTTAAATTTGCATCCCTCCCACCACTGCTGTAGTGGGCAAAGCAGTAGCAGGGGCCAGGCAAGCAACTTGACTTGCCAACCAACACCTTGCCCCCCACTGCCAGTGCCCCACCTCCCACACAGCCTCAGGCCCATTTCCCCCTCCCAGCTGCAGGGCCAGCCAGAGCTGCTGCTGCTACCAGGTTGGGCTGGAGCCATGGCCCATGCTTCAGGCTGAAGTGAGGACAAAGCTGGCAAGCACTGGAGCACAGGTAAATGGTAGGTGGGGGGAAGAGGGGAGGAAAGGGAAGGGCAAGATGGGGTATGAGAGACAGGGGAAACAGGTGGTAGAAAGGTAGGCAGCTGCTGCAGCTCTGACCACAACACCCGAATCAGGGCTGGAGCTACAGCAGCTGCCTGTCCCCCAGCTACCTTGTATTCAGTGCCAAGATGAGGGGCTCCCCCTCCCCCCACACACATTAAATGGAGGAGGGAACTTCATCTTTGAATCAAGAAAATACGGTAATCATCTCACCTAGGAAAAAGGCAGGGAAAAACTGAATTAGAAGTGATTTCTTTACACACTTCCACATTCCTGTACTTGTAATACCAACCCTCCTTGTCCTTCCCAGTAGCAGGATCATCTCAGCTGGACCTCCTCAGACACAATAAATTGAGAAATGCTTCTCTCAGCAGCATATATCTTCACCCACCTATTGTCCCTTCATTCCTCTCTCAAGCTTGAGCAAAGGGATAGGCAGACACATCAAAGCATCCCCTCCAGTGACAAGCTCCCTCCTTAACTTTTCACCCCTTTGTCTCCCTGGAGCTTAAGAACCATAACCTATGGAATTTGAGATGCATGTTCAAGAGAAGTGGTTTGTAGTGAAACTCGAATAGGGAACTCAAGGAATTATAAGGTTGCCATTCAAAACCTGCATAAGCAAAAAAATAAGGCTGTCACTAGCACAAAAAACAAATCTGTTGCCTCCATCTCCTTAAGAGGACTGGGGAATGATGGACCAACCTTATAGAGCTGTAGTCAAAACTAAATTAAAACTTAACTCTTTTAGACAAGAGCTACTTAAATTTTAGGACACAGTCACAAACAAATTGTACAGAAATTTAAAACAAACGATTGTGAAGCTGCACTCACTCCAGGCCTCCACGAAAGAGGGAATATCATCTAATTTTCCTAAATTCCAAATATGCTAGGTAATTGCAGAATCAAAGAACTCATTGCTTGCTCTTGTGGGAGACCCCAACTTCTAAAATATGGGAAATCTATGTCTCTTTAAAACCTAATTTCTGTCAAAGTCACCAGAACTGTTAGTATTCTACCCAACCAATATAGGTCTTCACTAAACAGTGAAGCTCCTAATTTCATTAACACTAAAAGAGAAGGTCTTAAAATGGTTGCTTGGCAAGACTAAAGCTTGAGTCATCATTTTGCCTGTGCTAGATATAAACTGTAATATTCACAACCATATTCAAGCCTCACCGAAGTTTTAGGGTCTGCCTCCATGGTCATGACAATGGAGATTGTGCATACTGGTGGGTGCATTCCTGTGTCTGGCAATCTCCTTGCTCATGTCAGACATTTAAATTCTCTCTCCAGTTCTTTCCCCTCAAGTCAGCTATTAAAACCTTGCGAAAATATAAAAAGGAGAAAAGATGCACCCATTTATTCTTCCACCCAGAATGCATTCTGAAAACTGCACCACCAGTGGACAGTCACCCATCCACCGATCGCATACCACATAGTCATAATTTAGCTTGGTATACACACGCATTTAATTACTGGAGACCTAATGGGATGAAACTAAGAACCATTAAGGTCTATATCAGGGAAAACCTCTCTTTCTGCCAGCAAGATGTAGCAAGTGTTGAATACCCTTCCCTGTAGACATAGAGGAAGCCAAACCCCTCATAGTAGTGGCTCTCAACCTTTCGAGACTCAAGATGCCTGAGAAAAATAGCAGCTCTTAGGTTTTCACTCATTTTTGACTACAGAACAGCAATACAGCAATTTTTTTGCTGCAAAGAACTCAAAACCACAAAAGATCAGAAGCTTTTAACACTATAAATTGCCATTTGAAATCTCTGGGCTTACCTTGTGACATGCTTACACACTTAACAGTACTAACACTGTATGGCACCCCTCAGAACCACTGAAAGGATCTCAAGGCAACCCGCTTGAGAATCACTGCCCTACAGATTCCTTTTGTTCTACATTGAAACCCTAGAAAACTTTCTTGAAAGAATAATGCTGCACTGATAGGGAAACAGGATGATGTATTAGTTTTTTTCCTTCATCTGGAACATCTATGACAATAATTATTTGATAAAATACATCTCCAGAAAAAAAATTATCTTCATTAAACTATAATGATTAACTAACTACCACTAAAATAATTTTGTTAAATTAATATAGGTAGCATTTCAACAACCCACATACCCAAGACAAACCACTATGTTATAGTTAGGACCACTTTAGAACTTTTTTTTTTAATCTTTAAGTATTTGCATTGCTCCCATCCTCCATATTCTGCTCATAATGCTGACTCACATTAGGTCAATGTCTTCTACAAATCAAAGTTACAAGCATATAAAAATGCCTTGGATATTACAAAATCCATTCCCTGAAGTAAAAATTGGGGAAAAAAAGATTTTTTTTTTAAACAAATAGTGTGGTCCTACTTCTCACTGAATGACTTAACATATATACTGATATATAGCATATGCTTAAAAATTTACCATAAGCATATGACAAAGTAATAAACTATTATGTGTTCAAACATAAAGACATACTAGCTTCTTAAAATATTGCTTATGCATTTTAAAGCTATTTTTGCTGATACGTTAATTACAAGAACTAAAGGTTAGCACTAAGTCTGAATTTATCATTATTGAAAGCATTTAGCTTACATAATTGGGTTTTGGACTTCTGAAGACTAAGCAATACTTAAACAGCAAAGTCATGCATACAGGACAATGTTCTATCCATTATTTTACAACCTTCTTTTATTGAAAAAAAAAAAAATCATGGGCCTTTACTATATGCTTGATTGCAAACTTCAGTCTTAAGCATTTAAAGAAAAACAAACGCCAAACACAACACATTAAAATAACACTCCTTGGACAGAGTAATTAAAATGTACTGTGTTCTACATTGAGTACATTCTCTAAGCCGGAAATTGCCTTCCAAATATCTACTCTTTCCTCTTTCTTTAAGTCCCTCTTTAAAACCTTCCTCCAGGAATTCTACTCAACTTGTTACACACTCCTTCCTCCTCCAAAAGCTGTTATCTTACCTTTTCTTTGTTTTGTCTATTCAAAGTGACACTCTCTGGGGAATGGTACACATCTTGCTTTATGGGAAGAGCCTTGTAAGTTTATGGTTCTACACTAAACATTGACAAATAGATATGCTTATATACAGTTCAGTTTACCACATATTCCCATTAATGACATCTGTTTAAAGATGGCTTAGGTGCGTCTGTACAAGTTATAGTCACTGCAGAAATAGCATTGTAGACATGCCCTGAGTTTAAAAGATGTCACCTGCCACAGTAGCAAATGTAAAAAGGCAACCCCAATGAAGCTGGGTCTTTAATCAGTCAAAACTAGAAAGTGGAGATTGTAAACCACCAACGTAACTTACTCCATACCCCAATGAGCATTTCATAAGTGGGTGAGATAGCTTTTCTGCAGCTTCTAAACAATTTGAAGGTGTATTTTCCAGTTGTGTATGGAACAGGCAATAGCTGCTTGGCTATCCTAGACTACTTTCAATTCATACCCAAACTGTTTGTAGGCAGATATGTACTGAAATACCACATAAAATAAAGATCAATTGTCCACTCTTATGTAGCAATCATCTCCTTTTTATCCTAGTGGTTTCCTTAGAAACATCAGGAAAAATTACCAAATAACAAGCTAGGATTTTGGACTTTGCCATCCTCTGATCTCTATCTGATAACATACCAAATATATTTTTGTAGGATTTAAGATGGTAAATAAAGCTTCAGGCTTCCACTGATAAAAACTAACCCTAACAGGACTTAGATTCACCAGTCCTAAACGTGTAGTCTCAGAAACTTCTGGTAATGAACAGTACATGAGAGAGAGAGTAAGTCAGACTGGCCTATTTCTTCTATTTTTGTTTATTGGTATATATTAATGGGTGTTAGTCCAAAGTCACAACCAGATAAATGAAAAACAGAAAAAAAAAATTAATAATAATTATTTAACCATCCTACAGGACTATATACAAAAAAAAAGAGAAAGGAAGTAAAGAAAACTGCTTCATTATGGGGAAAAAGACAGTATATTGATATAGGTAACTTAGAAAAAACATTCAGGCTGAAAAGTTAAGCAATCAAGAGAGAGAAAAGTCCAATCAGAGGCATGATCCAAAAACTCCACTGTAACTTGTTTGCTTTGTTTTGTGTACACAATGAATTATCAAAGTGGATCCCTGTTTCATTCACCACACACACCAAATCAGCAAGCTAACAATCCAAATCTACTTTTGGTTCTTTCACTGTAAATCCAAATTGAGTCCACTGACTTCAACTCCAGTGAGAATTACAACTGGATATTACCAAAAGAACAAGGCACCAATCCAGAGAATCCATTTAACTCACTGCATAAATTTGCCTTAGTCAGATTTGTTTCCAATCTGTTACTTTCCTGTCTCTGAGTGTAGTATTTCAAATACAACATTTTGATTTGCATAATGAGAACAAAGCCAAGTAGTCACAGTGTAGCCTTGTCTCTCCTTTAAAATTAATGCTCTTGCAAGCAAAAATAAATAAATAAATTATGACAATAATTATTACACTGAAGTTGTAATGGGAAGGGAAACAGGGATTTCTGTTTTAAGAGTGATTAATTACTTTAATTGCTTTGACAGCCGTTTTTTTATTTAAGTTTCTGGAAAGCAACTGTCCATTGGCGGCATTTTTGCCAAGAAGAGTACGGCAGTTCTTTATCTAGTACTTGATCATGTAGGATCCAACTACTTTGTGTATGTTTCCATTTTGTAAGTGAGAACTATCACTAATTAAGTTTATAAAAAAATTAATAATTATGTTTCTCTTTTCCTGAACCATATTTGAGGACTTTAAAGTCAGAACAATTTCTGTTCACTTTGTGGTCATAGATAGCTAAGGGTGTCAGAAGAGAAATCTTAAATCAGACTATCTCCATATTATAATGACGTTGCAGTCAGCAAGAAAACTGATGGGTTATATTATATTACCTGGGTAACTTCAGTATATAGATATTATATTTAGTAGGGATTGGAAGAAAAAGGAGCTCACTAAGGGTGAAATCCTGCCCCTACTGAAGTAAGGAATAAATCTCCCATTGATGAAAACAATGTCTCCCCAAGGCAAGAAAAAGGCAGGGCATCTAACAAAGTAGGCTGTCCTCTACAAAAGCTTAAGCCTTTCTGAATACCTTGCCTTGCCTTCTGCCAGACTTAACTAACACAGGTAACAACTTTCCTCTTCCTAAGATTGGGGCTATTTAAAACAATCAGTACAAACGAATGCAAAAGTTTAAAAACTATGCTTGGGGCTTTAGGTTTACCTGCCTTGAAATAAAGCATTTCAACATACATTTTATGCATCTCAGTAACTTCTCAGACACCTTATGTAAACAAACTCAGGTTAGAAAAAGATGAACTTATGCCACAAATCATCTAATACCCATTCACCAAAATGAAATTGCATACAAGTAGGATCTTTTGTCTTGATCTAAAACCTGCAGAAATAAGTGTATTGGTAAAAACTAAAAGTCCTTTTACACAGCATTTTTCTGCATGGATTACAAGAAGCAATAACCAGTCAGATCAACACTGCACTACAATCTCTAACACGTGTTCTACTTTGAGACTTGTAAACTTCAAGCTGCTGATGTGGAGTTCGAAAACTATCTCTATCCCTTGGTCCGTAAGAACATTCGCCTTCACTGCAAAGTCCGAATCCTATGCAGAACAATTTTAATCACATTTCTAGTAACTTGAGATAATCTGTGCCTTCTGTCATTACAGTCATTGTGCAATAGCTTTATCTTTTGCTTGAGGTAAAGGTCCATTCGTACTGAGCAAGAAATACTGTCAAGACCTCAAGTCAACTGAATTACACTAAAAACAAGAACCAAACTATGGCTTAGAAATCAATGGTACATTTGATTGAGCAAAAATAAGACTAACTTGAGCGGAAGAACGATGCAACCAGATGGAAACCTATCTATGTCTGACAGTAGTAGACATAAGGCATTTTAACACTGGAGCAACTTCCAGTATACCATATGTATGCATACTCTTTTCTATGAAAAAGATTACTTGGCCTTCAGTTTTACTTCAATGAGTTCTGCTCACAGCCCAAATTTAATATTTGCATTTCCAATATAGGAGAGCTCTTTCCATAGAAATCATTTAGACGTAAATCAGCATTATGATTTCACTACAGAACCAGCACAGCTTGAATGTAAGCCTCAAGAGAGAAAGCCCTTTCTTAGATCAGTCCTATGAACAAATCAACAAAAGTCTGCAACAAATAAATGAATAGATGGATAAATAAATAAATAAATAGATGGATGGAACTGTAAACTCTTTGGGTTAGGAACTGTCCCCTCGTACAACAAGGTCAATCCGAGATGCGCTCTCCCCTCCCCAGCACTATCATAAATACTACAAAATAAAATGATAGCCCCCACCCCATTCTACCTGAAGGTAATTTGAAGACAATTCATCATTTTTAAATAAAATTATATGTAACTGGATCACCAGCCTTACATAATTACCCCAGATATGACCGTAGGAATTGATTAATTTAAAAATTTTCAAAGTCTGACCCACTAATACATGTTCATATATAATATTTGCACAAGACATTTGTAAAAAGACTTCAAAGATCCACCTCGGTGCTCTGAGGAAGAAATACATCTAGTCTGTGAAGCGTTCAATGAAAAACAAAATTTCTTGAAAACTATACAAACTATACTGGTCTTTAATGATTTAATCTTACCTCTACAGAGGCATGATGGACTACGTTCTCTGCCTTTCATGGCCCAAGTATTCCAGCTATTAGAATCAGAAGCTGAAATAACTCCAATGAGTTCTGGTAAGCATGTGACTAATAAATACAGAAATGAAACTAATATTCCTAGAACAAAATTATCATATAGTTTGATTTTCTAGTTATATGCAGTAAAGTATGAAGTCCAGAGGTTTTGGGACACTTTCACCATAATGAATATAGAAAACTGCATCTAACTCATATTATACAGGCACAAAAATATCTAGCCTATTACCCTTTGTATCAGACAGTCAAGGGCTCAAACCTGAATCTCAGAATTGCTAAATGACTTGGAGTGGTGATTCTGGGGATACTGGTAAAATTGCTCTGCTTCACATTCACCTGTCAAAGTAAATTATATGAATAAAATATTATTCAAGTATCGCCCAATGAGTTTAAAATATAGATAATTCTTGCCTCAATTAGAACTGTGTGGATTCACATTTATACAACACTGAAAATTCATTGCTATGCAAATACAAATGGAAAAAGACATTCACAATGACTGGTTTTTGACACATTTTACTAGTCTGCCATTGAACCTGGCTTTCCTACTTTTTCCATGTCTTTTTCTATCCTCATCCATCATCTCAAAACCTCAGGATGACCTATAATGCAAATTTGTGGGGGGGGGGGGGGGGGGAGGAGGAGGTAATGAAACCCAAGTACCATAAAAACTCAGAACATTGTTGAATTTGCCTGCAATTCTTGGTTGCTACCTTATTTACTTTCATGGAAGACAAGGTTTTTTTTCCCCCAATCTGCATGACAGGGAGCCTCAACTTAGATCCGAGTACCAGCCTGGGGCAGGCAGGTGGCTGCTTTGGCCCCAGGCTCTAGGCTGAAGCACTGCCTGCACAAGGCCAGAAGGTCTTGTTTGGTGGGGAAGGGGGCATGCGGGGGAGCACAGAGAAGACTCTGGGCTGGGGAAGGAACCTCCAGCCTGCTTGCCTGTGCCTGCTTCCTCTATTTTCTACTCCCCACTGGAGCCTCCCTCCCACCCAGGTGCCCACTCTGACCCATTTACTTCCTGCCCTGGTTCTAATCCCTCTAGCCCCAACTGAATAGGACCAGGAGGTGTTGCCACTTCTGCCTGGATGGCCTGGCCTAGGTCTGGCCCAGGGTCACCATTGCTGACTGTCCCAGAGGAAAAGAACTACAACAGAAGGTGGGGAGACACGGGGGTGGCAGGAATAGCAGGCCAGAGAACTGGGAAGGCAGTTTGAAGAGGACAAACAGGGGGTGGGAAGGCAGACAGAGATGGGGGCAAGGGGCAGGGAGCAGGCAATGAGGAGCACATGGCACAGGGTACATGGCAGAGGACAGGCACAAAGAGACGAGGGGCAGGGGTCTGGCCCCTTGGCCCCACTGCTGCTTTCCCCACCACAGCAGGGGGGAGGGGGTGCCAGTTTTAAGACAACCTCCACTAAATTCTATACATGGAAAATTATAACAAATTTGTAACTTTCCATGTATAGAATCTAATTAAGGGTAGGGGTTGTCTTAAATTTGAAGTCACCATGGATTTGGGTAAATCTAGTATCACCATCCCCCTTCTACCTTCTTCAGGTTGCCAGAACACTACCTTCCTCTTGCTTAGATGAGGAGCTTCCTGATGCCAACAAGAAAAATGTTCCTATAGCTACTAGGCAAAGCCTATGTACTGACCAGAGTATAAATCAGTTGTTTGGTCTTTTATAAATACCTCAAAAAAACAACATACTGGACACTTTCACTTCTGCTGATTCCTGCTTTTAACTGGAATCAATGGGCATGCAGGTTCAGCCATCAAAATCTAACCCCGTCTCCTTTTGGTTAGTAGAAGCCTGAAATACTTTATTTAGGATTTGTTCTCTGGATCCCAGTCTCATATTAAAATGCTGATATTCAAACATTGTACATGAATATAGTTTGAGTATTGGTTCTCCATCTGGTTGTAACTTGCTTTGAGTTCAAGTTAAAAGAAGTCAGTTTTCACAATAGCGCGGCACAGGAGAAAAAAAACATTTAGACTACAGAATTGCTTTGGCCAGTTGACAGTTGCTTGGAGTTTACAGGTAAGGTTTCAAACAGTATTTCAGCATATGCTAAGATTTAGCTATGGAGGGGTATGGTTTCAGAAGGCCTCATTAGAAGTGATATACCAGAGGCTGACAAAAATTAATCACTGTGCCTTGTATTTTTTAAATGCTTATCCTTGTGCATTAAGAAATGCACTTAGTTCTGAACTCACATGTGACAGTTTGTAGTTACTTGGGTTCTGTGAAGTTCTGTTTTTTTTCTGGGAGACAACTGTTTCACATGAACAAGAAAGAAAATTTCTGTGGTGTTACATTCCATCATCTCATGTTTGTTTTTTTCTAGAAAAACAAAAGAATAAGAGGCAAGGTAAAGAAAATGTGGAAATATGAGAGAATGAAGGAGAAGGGGCAGAGGAAGATATGGCTGAGGGTAGGACTAGGATTCAGAGTGACCTAGGTAAGTATGAGTGTTGGACCAAAATGAATCTCATGAGGTTCAATAAGGACAAGTGCAAAGTCCTGCACTTAGGACAGAAAAATCCCATTCACCAGTACAGTACTTCTCCCAAAAATGACCTGGGGGTGACAGTGGACAATAAGCTGAAGATAAGCCAGTGTGCCCTTGCTGCCAAGAAAGCTAACAGCATACTGGGCTGCGTTAGTAAGAGTGTTGCCAGCAGATCAAGAAAAGTGATTACTCACTTCTGTTTGGCACTGGTGAGGCCACACGGAGAGTACCGTATCCAGTTTTGGGCCCCCCACTACAGAAAGGAAGTGGGAAAATTGGAGAGAGTCCAATGGAGGGCAATAAAAATGAGTAGGAGGCTGACTTGAGGAGAGGCTGAGGGACTGGCCTTATTTAGTCTGGAGAAAAGACGACAGAGGGTATTTAACAGCAGCCTTTCAACTACCTGAAAGCGGGGGGGGGGGGGGGGGGGGTCAAAAGAGGAAAGGGCTAAGCGGTTCTTATTAGTTGCAGATAACAGGAAAAAAGAGAAATGATCTCAAGCTGCAGCAAGAGAATTTGAGGTTAGAGATTAGGAAGAATTTTCTCACTAGGAAGGTAGTAAAACACTGGAACAGGTTACCCAGAGAGGTGGTGGAATCTCCATCCATGGAAGTTTTTAAGATCTATGTAGACAAAGCCTTGGCTGGGACGATATAATTGGGGGTGGTCCTGCTCTGAGCAGGCAGCTGGACTAGATGACCTCCTGAGGTCCCCTCTAACCCAAATTTTCTATGATTGTAGGAAGAACAGTGCTAAAAGCCTACGATGGGACAGACTATTATCTAATAATTTTCTAAACATAAAAACAGATCTAAAAGGTGCCATAATTACCATTTGGCATTTGTGCTGCTATTTGTCAAAGTAAATCAGTAAAACCTATCTGCTCCAGATGAAATGGAGCTAAGAATAAAAACAGAAAGAGATGTATTTTTAGTGACTCTTCATATTGTTAAGCAGCGCAAGTGAACATTTGCAATATGTTTTTTAAAAATAATTCATTTCCTCTCAGGCACATATAGGTATTTACTATTTTTAATACCTGGAAAATAGACATCTCAGGTAAAACTAACAAAAAAAGCTTTGTTACGTTTGCCCCATTTGTGTAATGCAAGCTGTTTTTCAGTAACAACAACAGCTAACAAACAATGAATACATTTGGTGACTTCCTAATCAACAAAGAGCCTCTCATACCTCATGACATACTGCCACAACTACAAGCAACAGACATGCTTAAACTCCTTGTTTGGGGGCTCTGGAAGAAACCCCATGTCTTTTTGGCCTTCCTGACACAAGACACATGTATATGCCAGTTGCTGAGTAGCAGGCTTTCTGTAATGCAGATAAGGAACTGGCTAAATGGAGACAATTGAAAGATGCGCTGAAAGATGAGTTATGGACTGGAGAACAGTTATTAGGAGGTAGTCCTCAGGGACCAGTCTTGGGACCCATTCTGTTTAACATTTTCATTAATAACCTTGGCTCAGAACTAGATGTGTACTTATGAAATCTGCAGATGAAACAAAGCTGGAAGCTACTGCCAATACAAAACAGGATCACAATATACAGGAAGAATGAGATAACCTTGTAGAGTGAAGATTTAGAAACAGTACAAAGTTTAATGGTACGAAATGCAAAATCATGTACTGAGGGATTAACAACAAGAATTTCTACTATAAGATGGAGGCTCAGAGGCAAAGGAAGAAAGGGAGCTGGGTGTGCAGGTTTGTGATAGGACAGCCATGAGCCCAGAGTTAACAGATGTGGAAATAGCTTATGGAATTCTAGAGTGCATTAGGCTGGGTACATTCAGCTGAAACAGGAAAGTACTAGTACCACTATACAAGGCAATTATAAGACCTCATTTAGAATTTTAAGTACAGTAGTCACTTATGCTTAAAAACAATTTAAGTTGGAAAAGGTTAGGGAAATGGAAGAACCTAGGGGTGCTGACAAACATGGTGGAAAAAACCCCCCAAAACCAAAATGCTCTACCAGAAGCAGCAGTGCACTACTTTGACTTGGCTCCTCGACATCTGTAAAGATTGGGTGCTTTAGCAGGACTTTTTTGGTGCTTTTAGCCAAAGCTGGTTCAATCAGTTATTAGATAAAAGCACCAAAGGAGCCCCACTGAAGTGCCCAATCCCTACAGGCACTGGGAAAGCTAGGTGCAACTAAAGCACTACCTCTTCTGGGCATATGCTGGGCTCAGCATGGGAGTGCACCAACTTTCAAGTAAAGTGCCATTTTTTCCCCATATCTGCAAGCAGCCTATCGAATCAAATTAAAAGAGCTTGGCTTGCCTAGCTCCACAATTTGAAGAATGGAAGGGAGAAAATTCCTTTTTGTAACAATATTCAGCAAGTTAAAATCAAAGAGGAAGAAGAACTACTAAACTAAAAGAACAGTATCAGCAGAAGATGAAATGGTTGCAAAATTTTCATTAACAAATTTAGACTAGAAATTCAAAGGTTTCTAATAATTATAAGAGTGACGTTTGAGAATAGTCTTCCAAGCAAAGCAGTGGGGATAAATAACCTGACTCTAGATGTTCTTACTTTTCCACACAGGATCAGATGAATTGCCAGATTTGGGGTCAAGTAAGAATTTTCCCCCTAGGTCAGACTAGCAAGGATTTGAGGGGTAGGAGGGCTGTTGCCTTCCTGTGCAGCATAGATATATCCTCTTACTAGGATCATGCAAACATATATTGCAGGGGTTGTCAACCAGGGGAACGCATACCCCCAGGGTATTTGAGAAGGCCCTAAGGGGTATGCGTGGATGGGCAGGGATGGAGCGCCGCCACGCACCATTCCGCACTGCCGTGCAGGCGTTGCCCACCCAGCTGGACACAGGGGGCGGGGAAAGCTCGCACACAGCAGCTGCTGCTGCTCTGCATTCAGCCACTGGAGGTACACTGCTCCTCATCCAGCTGCCAGGGATACAGTGATCTAAAAAGGTTGAAAACCCCTGACCTAGTGATGTATATGCTATGACAGAAGTTGTAAGTCAATGGTGGAGCCCTCATTTCCATATGTTGTAGGGTAGGGTTTTTGTTTTGTTTCTGTAAGGTGCCTTGTGGCTGTGGTATATGAAAGGGGTGAAAGAGGATACGTTTTAGGATCCTTTGGATAAATGGTTGCCTACTAATACAGGGGACTGGACCCAAAGGCTTGGGAGGCCCCTCTGAGCCCTAAATTCCTTTTGGAGAAGAACTGGATTGGGAGGGAGATAGTGAGTTGAGCTCTTACTGTTTTATATTGTGCACTGAGTGCCTGGGATAGGTGCCCCCCCTTCCACATGCATTTAAATGTGTTAGAAAATAAAAAGAATACAGCTGGTCACCCAATGAAATTCAAGGTATGTATACATGGTGCAAGACAGTAGCATGCAGAGATAACCAGAGCTATTCTGTATGCTATACATTTCTGATTTAGTTAATTTATAAGGTGCAAATCTACATGCCTTCTGCCTAACTTCAGATGAAAACAGCTAACTACCTCCAACTGCAGGAGCCAAATTAACACAATATTGCATCCTGAACAATAAAACTAACTTCTCAGCAGAACTAATTAGGCCAGTGCTGCACCTGGACTGATGTGGCTGCAAGTCTTTCCACTTGGGAAGCTAATACATGCAGAGCTAGGTTGGGGTCTCCCTGTACAGCGTTGTCTTGTACCATATGCACATATACAAAAGATGCTGTCTTTACCTGTCAGTGCTGATATCGTTTAATATTTTTAAAAGACCTTGCTCTGCATGGTTTCAAACTTTATTAGAACCCTGACAATTCTTACATTTTTTTCATAGGATTAAAAATAGCACAGGTGCTATGTTTCTAAGCAAAATACGAACAGGGCTTCTTTTGGAACTCATTAACAGTGCCATGGCCAAGGCAATGGGAGAAGTTCCTGCTAACAAGGGCTACAATTATTTTAGTATTGCTTGTTGCAGATTCTACATGCTTGTTGATAGCCTTGTAAAACTGTATTGCTCCATTCTGATGCTTAATTTTAGCATAGTGCACTCTTGGTAAACTGAACACACCAGGGCATCAGCTCTGGCTCCTGAAAACTTGACATTTCTCAAGGCAAACAGATATGAAAGACAGACAGTACAGTACTTAGCTCAAAATTTATTTTGGCACATTTTACATGGCTAAAGATCAATTTAAGACATGCCCAGGTGGCCAAACATGTAAAATTTGTGACTGGATGATCTGCCACGGTAAAAAATAGTAAAAGTTACAGTGTTCACAGTAGGCACAAATATTCACATTAGGAGCTAAATGGAAATGCAATATTTATCTTCTCCACATGACCACTTAGTATGAAAATGCAGGTGGATTAGTTCTCAATTAGCACTTGGAAAGAAAAACAAGTTTAACAATTGCCTATAACTGCTAGATTTTTGGCTTCCAACATGAGCCAACACCAACAGTCTGGGAAGAACCCATGTAATCAGTACTTTCCTATTTAACAGCTCCTTATAAACCATTTCATTTCAACTGAAAATAATATCTAAACAGTGATTCAGTTAAAGGTTACTGTCTCTAGCCTTTACCCAAATATTTCAGGCTTATTGGTAGTAGAATTTTCAGATGAAAACAATTACATAGTACACGTAAATTGGTTTGCATGACATCCTGAGAAGACAACATTGAAAGGTAAGCAAATAAATAAGTTTACAGAAGAAATAATTTATAAAGAGGGTGTCAAAAATTCAGACCAGCAGGCGCAGAAGGGGCTGAGAAGTTGGGAGGGGGGCAAGCAGGGGCAGGGCCTGCTGCTGCAGTCCAGAATACAGAGCCCAGCCCACCTGTTAAACCCCACCACCAGACCACTGGAGATGGGTCTAAATCCAGCCTTTGAGGGGACCCACAGTCCAGATCCAGCTAGGGAGGGAGGGAATTTGACACTTGTGAATGGTGTCTGGGTGGGAGACAGGCAGGGCTGGGATCCACAGGATTCCTTACAACAGCAGTAAAGCTCACCAAAATTTTTCCATCTACTATTTTACTTAAGAAAGCAGAGAGTTGCAACTGAGGGACAATGGAATCATCTGACTGTGGACTGCAGTATTACTAACTTAAAAATATAAAAAAAACTAGATATCTTTTTTTTTCTTTTTTTTTTTTTTTCTTTTTTTTTTTAAAGAATGAGGGTTTAAAATCTGCAGGTGCCAACTTCTTTACTTGCCTCATTGCTGCCACCGGCAAGTGGCTTTTCCAAACACTGTTCAGGAGTACTGTTCTATATAGCTTAATTTATACTACAGTATATCGCAATGCAGCATAGTAGAGGAGTGAGCAACAGTCTCGAGTCCCATAGTAATTTAGGATGGTTACACATTTAGCTGATGTCAAGAAATTACCTTGGGGCTTGTTTGGTGTCAGAATTATGAACTGCAATCACTGACGCTGCCACTGTCGCGTGTAAGATTTGGTACTGGGATATTTAAAATGCACAGCACCGTGTTAAACCCCTGAGTACACCATACTCTATTTCTTATTGCTTGTCAGCCTTTAGATTGCTTTCCCAACATTAAACATGGAGCATAAATGCTTTATATTTTGCATGTAAAGCAGGTTAAATCCACATCTAGCTATGTAGATTTAACCACCTGATCTGTTGAAAGTACCAATGATACTCTCATGTTGTAGGTCACCTGGTATAAACTAAAAGCAATAGTTTTGGACTTATATTGCAGTAAAACTGTGGCTCTTTAAGATTATCTGTCCATATAGATCCCATGATTAATCCTCCAATGGATGCTGCTAGCAAAAAAAAAGAGTCTGATCTCATTTCCATGGGGCACACGCAAACTTCAAGTGGGACCTGTGTGGACAAATCAACTTCAAGAACCCCACTTAGTGTAAGTAGCATATTTCTTTCAGTATTCTGGCTACATGGTTCCACTCCAGGTGACTAGCAAGCAGTTGTCTCCTTAAAGCAGTGGTTGCCAAGAGTCTTATTAAGCACGGACTGTGAAACTACCATATCAAAGTACAACAGAACTAGAGGATGACATTAGAGAGCTAAGGCTTATAAGGAAATATAAAGAACTCCAGATAGCAGCTCTAATAAATTCTAGTAGGAAGAGGCTTCCTAAAAAGAGGTATGGCAGCCTCAAAGGCTGAGCAGGTCCCAACATATACGGATTTAGCCTCCAGTCCAGAAAGGATTAAAAAAACTGCACCCTTCACATTGTCAGCTAACACAATACTAACTGCAAAAGTTGTAGTTACTCTAAAAGTAACCAGGAAGTGCTATGTATAGTGTGATAAAGGACACAGAGGCTGTTCTGTCCTGTTGCTACAAATGGTAAGAAGCTAAATGGTAGCAGGGACCATCTCACTATTATGCACTTGAGTGGTATCAGAGACATTTACAGCGCCAGAAGATTCTGATCTCGCATGCATGGGGTTCCTACACATCTAAACGGACTCTGTATGGAAAATTCCTTAAAAGAAGAATACCGAGATCCTGCCATGTTAATGAACATTAGTAAGGCAGCTGTAAACCTGGAAGTATGCAAATTTATCAACAACCTTTAAATGCTGTAAATTGCTATGGAACAAGTAGTAGTGACTATGAACATACAGCAGATAAAAGCTGTAACTAGCTGACCTGGTCAATATAACCACTCACATTTTACATCTGTATTTTATCACTAACTGCAGTGCACTACTGACAATAAGATAAACCCCACTGTGGCATTATACTGAATGCCTTGAACAGCCTACTCTGAAGTTAAAGAACAGGGCAGAAAGCCATCACTCTAGGCTGAACCTATATCTGTCCTGTCTCTCAGAGGTTCACACTGATCTATGCCAAATTAAATATTCATAACTACTATTCTGTAAATTTATTTTTTTCTTCCAGAGATGACGACTAAGGGATGGAGCAGATAAGTTGATGCTATAATGCTCTCAGTGATTAATATATTAACGTTAAGTTAATCATAAACAAACAAAAATCTTTTTTTTTTAATATTGATAATTACCGAAATCTTTAAAGTATTTTTTTACTATTTAAAAGCTACTATTTAAGTTTACTAAGAAAGTAATGAAACTAACAAAACAAGAAAACAATGAAACTAACAAAAACAATATCAAAATAGCATTAAGTGTTCCTACAAAGTGAAATACAGCAAGATATACTGGACTTCGAGTGCACATTTTATATTGCTTGAGAAAAATTAAACAATCACAGTGAACAACATGCCAGGTAATCCTCACTTTCATGCTTCATTCTTAGTAATTAGAACAACTCAAGAACACATCATGCAGTAAATTACAAATACAGATTATTTTAACCACAATAGCCTGAGAGCTGGCTGATGATGTCACTCAACCCAGTAGTCTTAATAATCAGCATTAAGAATTTTTCTTAACTATTTCCCATGCTGCAAACAACATTCATTTCTTTTTTGAGACTGAGATTTGCAAAGTATTAAAAGCATGAAGCAGCACAGAGTTCTTAAAAATGCCTTTAAGTGAGGTGCCAGAGGCAGCAGAATGAACACAAAAATACTACACGTTATTTTTTAAAATGAGGTGGTTTGTTGGTTAAATTAACTAGTATCAGTGAAAAAAACTGAACCTTCTCTACCATCCCTAAGAGCTTTTTTTATAAATCTACATGATTATTTCCTTTTAATATCACTCTTACACTCTACTAGAAAATACTATGTAAACTTTTCTAATAAAGTACTTTTGCAAATTCCAAAAGACAACTGTTCTGACACATAAATGTGATTAATCGTCATGTAAAGACAAAATTTCTGATTTAATTAGTCTGTAAGGTGCAAATCTACCCTACCTTTTGCTAGATTAACATTTTAAATACATGTCAACAAGGAAAAAAAAACTGGTTTAGTCACTTCTTTAAAAAAAAAAAAAGCTTGAAGTGAAATGTTATTCATCAATTTACAGAATGACTTCTACAAACTTAAACTCAGCAAAAAGAAATAGCTATTAAAGTAGTCACACACACGCACACACTCACAAAATGCCATTTCTTGGGCAATTCATACTACCTGGATTACAACATTTATTACTGTACTTAAATTTTACAACAAAGAGCGCTCAAATTTTACCCTTCATTTCACAAGGTTACATTCAAATTCACTCAGCTAATTTAAAAAGTAGCACTGCTGAGGATTCAGAACCAAAATATGAAGCATCTAAACTGTTTTCATACCATTAAGTTTCTGTCCATTTTACACAAAGCACTAGTCCATAACACCAACAAATTAAAACAATCTGGAATGCCCTTTTAATGCATGACACTATATTATTTTTGTTCTGTTGCTGCAGAACAAACCAAACATGCATTAAATCTTCAGAGCTGTGCTGATGTCACCAATAATCAGGCTTGTGCCTGTTTGGAACGTATATTGTAGCAAATAGTTTGAATATAAAAAAATTAAAATCTAGTCTCCTGCTCACCAAAAATTGCAGACAGAGTATACCCATCCTTGGTGCAATTCATTCATGTATGAGCTGATTCAGTGTAAAATATTTTCCCTGGAAAATCAGGGCAGAGCCCCCTTTCTCCATCAATTTCTGTACAGGGTAAGCTGCTGCATAAAGAAATGTCAACAGTTGCACATCAGCAAAAATAAGCTTTAAAATAGGAAGAGAATGAAAACAAGTGGAGTGCTCTCTTCCGTGGTCTGCAAGTTGGCTGGCACAGCCTAGAAGAGTAAACTGCTTAAGGCCCAAATTCTGCCCTCAGGAAACTGGTGCTTGCGAAGGCAGGCAGGGGACAGTTTGAAAGAATCCTCTTTCTTCTTGTCAGTGCAGCAGCAAAGCAGTACCATGACTTACCTCATCCCAAGAACTGAAGTGGTTGGTGTGCCACTTCTCTTCTTTCTAGATTACAGAGGAAGGCAGACAAAGACTAAAGAATGAACCTGCACAGCGATGTACTACTTGTGCAGTGAAAAGCAAGCAAAGGACTTCTCTAGAGTTTAATCTACAGATATGCATCCCCTAAATCCCTTCCCCTCGATCCTGCTCTAACTGCTCACATATCAGATCCACTGTTAAAGGACCCCCCTACAGTAACAGAATACTGTACTTACATGAATTTAAGATGACCCCGAATTTGAGATGACCACTCTATAATTAGATCCCATACACAGAAAATGTATAAATTTATTACGATTTTCCACATATGAATGTAATTACTGGAGTAATTATGATGGATAATCATCTTGAATATGTGCCCCTCCTATTGCAGGTGGTGGAGGAAGAGGTGATGAGGGGAGACACTAATGGGGCAGATGGTAGGGGAGACAGAGTGAGGGTGGCAGTTAATGGGGCAGGCTATGAGGGGCATGTGGTAGGCCAGGTGGTGAGGGGCAGGTAGTGGGGGAGCAAGAGAGGCAGGCAGCTTGTCCCATGCCACCTGTCGCCACCCCCCTCCCCACTTAAGCCTTTTGCACCGGGCAGGCGCAATCTCAAGCCTGATCCCCCTTCCCCTGCTCCCCTTCCACCCTCACACCACTTCTGCCCCCCCCCCCACAACGGAATGTCTCTATTCCTTACCTACACCTCTCCACCACCACCCCTTACCTTTGCTCCATACCAGCAAGCTCCATCCCTGCCATAGCCTGGAACATTTGAGCATGGCTCCAACCGGGCCCATAGCAGCCATGCAGAGCTGGCACTGAAGCTACAGGGCTGGGCTGGAGCATGTGCTCTGGGCTCCAGGCTAGTCAGGACAGAGCCTGCTGGCATGGAGGAAAGGTAAAAAGGAGTGCTGCAGTGGGGAGAAAGGAGGAGAAGCAGTGGCAGCAGGGGGCAGGCAGAAGCTGTGGCTCCAGCACACAACCCAGCTCTTTCCAAAACTGCAACAAATTCCACAAACTCCTCACCTTTCTCCAACTACCATTCAGACTCAGAAAACGTTACTTACACACAGATATTGCCTGAAAATCCTTTTGGAAAATGAAGCTATTATGAAGCAGCCATCTAACTGACATGTAAGGCAGCGGTATCTTTCTATTCCACAATATTAACCAGTAGGTGGCAACAGAGAGGCACTGAAAGTAATGGGAGACAATTTCCTATGACTCTTCATCTTTGGCTCTGAATGAAGTGGTAGTGACAAAGCAACTGGACAGGTCTCTGGATATATCCATTTCACCATAAAGTAGTGCTCCTACACCAGGAGTGGGCAAAATGTGGCCCGTGGGCCAGATACGCCTGCCAGACTATTCTATCCAGCCCGTGGGGCCCCTAAAATATTTAGAAAATTAATATTTATCTGCCCCTGGGTGCCTGTCATGTGGCCCTCGATGGCTTGCCAAAACTCAGTAAGTGGCCTTCTACCCAAAATAACTGCCTGCCCCTGTCCTACACAGTTCGCTTGCTCCCAATTTACCAGTATGTAGTAAACCAAGTTTACCACATGCTTATTTTGTCATTTTTCTCTTTGTTGACAGAAATATTACTTTATACCCCTGAGCAGTTAACTTTGCTCCAAAAGATCTTAAATAATGCTCTCTCTCAGCCCCTGCTGTTCTCCTCTAAGAGATACGCCATGGGATCTACGTGCTGCAATATTGCTGATCTCTCTTTCCTACTCTTAACTTTACTGCACTATATTGCTCCCAATGAGACTGCATTTGCTTCTCAGTGTTCATGAAACTCATATTTCTGAAAATATATCTATTTATGCTTTTGCGTCTCATTTTTTATTCCCACTGCACCCCTCTGCCCCCCTTCTAATCATATCAACCTATGGTTGGACCAAAATCCATGTTTCAAGTATCCAGAAAAAAGAAGGGCTCGTTAAGAAATGTATGCCAATGCAAATTTCCTCTCGAGTCCCCATTTCTTTCTTGAAGAAAGAAAGCCTCACATTAAATTTCAACAAGCAAAATCACAGACAAGTAGGACTAGATGGGATCACAAAAGGTAACAGTAAGAGAGGACCATCACTTTCCAAGCCATTCCAGACAAAATGCTCATCTGACTTGCATTAAAAAACTTCCACAATCTCTCCAGCTTGTCTGGTTCCAGGGCTTAACTACTTTCATGGTCAGAAAACCCTCCCAAAATATTTTACTTTTACACCCTTTGTCATGATTTAAGCCTACTCCTTGCCCTGTTACCGTAGATACAGAGAACATCTCCTCTTCTATTATGACACTTATCAAATCCCCCTTTATCTTTCTCTTCTCAGACTAAATCATCCCAGGTATTTCAACCTTTCTTCATATATTGCATTAATAAATCCCAATATGGTATTAGCTGTTACTGCATCAATATTATACTGCTGACTTGCATTCAGATTAAGATGCATTGTACCTGCCAGATTTTTTCTAACAGTATTGTAGTCTAGCCAATCCCTCCTCAATTTATATTTGTCCATTTGATCGTCAGCATTTCACACACGCCCTTACTGAATTTAATTTAATTTCCCAATTTATCAAAGTCATTTGCAATCTTAATCCTGTCCTTCAAAAGGCCTGTAAACACCCTAGGTTGGGATCAGTCGCATAATGTTTACTCAATTCCATCCTCTAAATCACTAATAACAGTATTGAACAGTACTGGATCTAGGGCAGATACACCGGGAATTCCACTTGACAACTCTGCCCAGTTTGACACTGAACTACTGATGATTGGCCCCAATTATCCAACCTGATCTCAACACTTTGGCCCACCACCGCATGAATATAGTTCAGGCCTTGCAGGCAACACCATCTATGCAGCCACACACTCATCTCTAAGATGCATATGTCCCTAGCCTGGGCCTTTGCCTTTACTCCCAGCTCCTGCAGGTCAGCTTTTGATCTACTCAAGGTCATACCCAGTAATATCATTAGAGTCCACATGTACAACCAACATGGAACAGCAGTCAGAGGGCCAAAGTAGGACCCAGATTTTGGCTTCTGGCAGGCAGGAAACTTCCAAGACAGCAGCTCAGACTGGCAGATAAACGACTGTCCTCTCACAGAAGAGAATCACCAGTACACCACAACCTTTTGTTTCCTCCTGAGGCTGGTGGCCATGAGCCTTCCAGATTTTGGGTTGCCTACTTTTGTCTTTCCCCAGCAGTAGGGCTGCTTCCTCTACTGTGCTGCCAGAGACACATACCTGTTCTTAATGTGGCTGAATTGGGGGGGGGGGGGGCAGTGTTGAAGGTAGAAGACTGTCTGCTGCCAGAGCTGGCCAGTCAGGTTTCATCTTAATTCTTAAATGTTGTGTTGACTCCTCAATTTCCTGTTCACCACCACTGCTAGTGTTATACAAAACATCTTTTCCCATCTTCAGCCAGTCAGAAGATACTGAGTTTATGTTATCTGAGAGAAAAAGATGAAATTCTGCTAATGTTTTCTACTTATTTATGAAGTATAGCTTAGTTATGCGTTGTGCCAAAGAAAGTGACCCCAAAACACTCTAGCAGGTTCAGGGCAGAAGCTTCATCACCAACACCCCTTTTACATTTGTACCTCTAAATTCCACTCACAATTCTGGCTCTTCCCTGAAACAGAGTCAATAGAAAGTGCTCAATCCTAATCTTCAAAGTCTTTCTAAAAAACTGACTTCAGCTCAGAGGTCAGCCTTTTCATTATCACCACAATCTCTCAGAAAGGTTATGTTACTCGAGCACAGAATCTGTCAACCAGACCAGTGATGAACTAATTTGAACGAGTTACTGAACTTCCTCAGCAGACTGCTTATTAGGGGTGTGCGAAGCTGGCCCCATTCAATTTGGATTCAGATTCAGCCCGAGTCGGGAACAATGATTTGATTAATTGACTCAGATCACTGTCTCCGATTTGATTCAGCCGAATCTGAAGATTCGATGCTGATTTGGAGAATCCATGATTCAGCCGTAGACACAGCTTTTAATGTTTTTTCTACCTACCTCAATGTACCAGCGGAGCTCATGAACGCTGCGATGCTGGGGCAGATGGACCACCCCACATGCTTGGCAGCAAACCTGTAAGTACTTCCGGTCCGCTTCGGGTCAGCCAGTGAGCGCGCTGAGGAGCTCCCTGCATCCCCCTGGCTCGGCGATTGGCTGCAGGGGGTCCCTGGGTGCCCCCCCAGACCCAGGAGGGACCAGTTGCTGAGCTGAGGGAGCACGGGGGGGGCCCCTGTGTGCTCTTCAGTGGACCCAGAAGTGGGCCAGAAGTGCTTCTGGTCCACTTCTGGGTCTGCTGCCGAGTGCGCTGGGACCCCCCTGCACTCCTGTGGGACATGCCATGCACCTCAGCATCGCAGCATTCACGAGCCCCTGCTGTGCCTATATCTGAATGGCCAAATCTCTCCAAATCGATTCGGAGAGATTAGAGGGTCTTCTGATTCGATTCAGATTTGGAGATTCTGCCACCGAATTGGGCCAAATCTCCACTGAATCAAATCAGGGACTGAAGCTTCACACAGTCCTACTGCTCATATTGATATGTACTATTTCACTAAGTGAGAATAACCACGAACCTCAGCCACCTTCAGAGTAAAAATGAAGACTTTTCTTAATCAAATTTAGCATTTCTGCCTTAAAAATGCTACCTAGTGGAAAAGAGACAGGGGGTGGGGAGAACCCCTCAAAATACATATTAGATTATAAATGGCACTCAGATTCTTCAGCGGTCCCTTGAAGTCAAGGATGATTGTCTTCTCTGTGGATCCGAAGAAGGCTGATGACATCAACCCAGGATCAACAGACTGTTACAACTTGGGCATGTGTTTCCATGCTGGTTGGGTGGCTCCACATTCTTGATTCAGTCTGTAACATGCTGTTTCTGCAACACTCAGATACCACAGTGATTAATGGACTATAAATTCTTAGATGGATAGAAGGAAGAAGTAGGGCTACATCTAAAAGCAAGGGACCTTTAAGATCTGATTTTCGAAGTCACAAATACAACCACAGAGGCTGAATATACAAGTAACAATTGCTTCTAGGAAGAGGAGATACTTAGTACTTAAATTACTAGATACATAAATAAAGCATGCAGTAAAATGTGCACTTTTGGCTAGCTAACAGTTCCACTAAATTTTAGAAAATTCACCTCTTAAAAGGGAGCATTTTAGATAATGTACTTTAGATTAGCAACTCTGTCGAGACATTGTTTTTAACAGCATGTATGGCTTTAGGTCATCTGTCAGGCTTTGATCAATTTATCCCCCAAATGACAAAAATGTAACTGTTTAAAAAAAAAATTAGAGGTTCAAGAAGGTAGGGTGCACAACCTACAGTGTTCACGTCTCCAATACCAACATCTCCAATTTGGCAGATAAGATCCTGTACCCTGTACTCTACAACCAGAAATAATGTATTTCTACATCATTGCATTTAAACCAGGAACCATAAAAGTCTTTTAAAGAGTGATCAGTAAATTATACTTTTAAAAATCAGGTATGTCTCCTTTTTCTTTCTGGATAGTGCACAAAGGCAGCCTGAGCAGACAGTAAGCATTTTTAAGACCACCTCTCAAAATGCTAGCTGATCACTACAAGAAATCAGAACTTGTGGTAGCAGTGATACCTTCTATGAGACCAATTAAATATTTGCAAAAAACATGTTTATTTGAAAGCTTGGGCATGCACACACTTCTTCAGGCATAGGAGACTGCAAAGATTGTAAAATTTCTCCTAGGTGAAAATGAAAATTCATATTTCTTCACCTAGGAGAAATTTTACAATCGTTGCCTTCTCGTATGCCTAAAAAAGGGCGTGTGCGCCCAAAAGCTTGCAAAAAAATTATATATATATATTTTCAAATATCTTTTTGGTTTCATAAAAAGTATCACCTCTACCACAAGTTCTGATTCCTTTTGCCGGTAGACCAATTCAGCTACAACCTGTATCAGCTGATCACCAAAACACTGTGCGCTACCAAAAAAAAAAAAAAAAGTCTTCAATTAACTGTCTAAAAGTCAGCTCCTCTTTATAGCTCAGCTCCCTCAAACTCTACAATGCCATTTAATTTCCTAAAACAAATATGTAGCTGTATACGGGTTTCTTCAGAGCCTCTCATCTTACCCCTGTTAAAATTGTGGCAGATTTGTTCTTTGTCATGGAATAACTAGCTTGCTCCTGCTCATTATGTAAGTTATACACAGGAACTATTTTACCCAAAGCTTTCTGAAGCAGAAAAAGAAGAGCAACAAAACTTAAGAAGCTAGAGAGCTATAAATTACTCCTTGGTACATCCCTAAAAAGATAAATGTAGCAAAAGCAGGGGGGAAAGCTATAGAAAGCTTTTACTTATAAATCTGTCTAATTATAAGCATAAAATACAGGAAGCAAAATCCTGCCATGACCAAACTTCAAGGGAAATGTAGTCAGTTCATGATACTACCAGCACATTCCCATGTGAAACAGAAGTTCAGAATGTATATTATTGATTTTTTTCTAAAATTATTCCACAGCCCTTACAGACATTGTTGGACAACTAATAGGAGTCTGAATGACATTTAAACATTTTCCAAGTTGTTCCTCAGAAAATAACAAACAATTATATACTTCAAGAATAGTGGTGACCAACTGATTGATTTATAGGCATTCTATGGTAGACAAGCCACTTTGAACAAGCATTTCCAATCACTTTCAAAGAGATTATTAGCATCCTTCACTTGATGGCCTTTAGAAGTTAAGTTTTTGAAGAAACGGGAGGAAGACTAGCTTGGTAGCAAAGATGCTAGCCTAGAACCTGAGAAGCATGGAATCAATGATCTACCCTGCCACTGGCATCCTAATAAGACCGTTAGCAAGTAATTTATTCTCCGAGAGATGGACACAAAAGGAATGAATGAAATAATTAAACAGAAAAATGCAGAAGGATTACAGAACTTCCCAAACTGACATAAGAGGTCTGTAGTGTTACTGGAAACTGAATTTGCATCTTCAGTTTCATTATACTGAGATTAATAAATGAAAATATCTTACCTATTTACAGCCTATATTTGCACCCTTATAGATTGACGATATTACCAAAACTAAAATTCCTATACATACAGGGATCGAAAAAAGTGTCAATAAAAGCTTGGCCGTGCAGCATCCCTGCAGAACCTCAGACTGCAGCTGAGGAAATCTATCTTGCCCCCTTGCATCTGCTCTAGTGCACTTAAATCCAGCAATCAGTCAGCATAGATAGTTTGGAAATGACCATGAGGCCATACCCCAGGGCTGCTCTCCACCTCTCCCCAGACAAAGATCCTAGGGTTATATCCACCCCATCTACACTGCCCAATTTCTGTGTTTGGACATGCTGGAGTGGGAGCTGTTGGGCATAACTCATTTTTTTGTTGGCAGTCCTGGGATCAGTAGAAAAATTACACAAATAACCCCTATGAGTCTTCACCTTGAAAACAAGATATACTTCCATAATCACTGGACAACAGAGTGGCTTTGGCCCCCAGCCACATCAGTTCTGTAATACTTCCAAAAATTACATGAGTCCAGCTCACACACAAACATAGGTACACTAAGAGGATGCATTCACTGTACTGTATTTCTAAAGGAAATGAATAATGACATAGGTTGTACTCAAAGCATTTTCTTGTGCCTCTTAACTAAAGAACTGCCTGATAACCTTTAGGTATCTGAAGGTGTAAACATTAAAGGAGATAGGGTAGAAGGTTTTGTGAAACAAGTACTGAGTTTTAGGCTTTCAAGCACTTACCCATAATTAAAGAATGTCACAATAATCTAAAAATGTGTAGATATCTATCATTAAAATGTACTGTTTAGTTTATAAACACGTCTTTATAAATTAGTGCATAGAGAACAACCTGGATTCTTCACAGAATTAGGTTCCTAATTCCTTGCAAAAATGAACATTTGAAAATCAGCCACAGCCAATATACCACTTGTTTACTGAGGTTTCTTTTTCTTATTGGGCTCCCCCTGCACTGGCAATAAGGCACGATGAGATCTAATGTGTGACTCCACAATTACGCCTCTTGCCATGCACATGGTAAGCACCATAATAAGTAAGGCAGACATGAAGTAAGCACCACAATAGTTTTCTTTATTTTCTTTCTTTATTTTTTTAAAGGAGTGCCACTTTATTCACAAACACTTCCTGCCCATAAGTTACCTTGAGTTTAATGGGGAATGGCCTTGAAACTCAGATGACTGATAACTACACATCTGTGCATTACACACTAAGGAGACATGGCATAAAATGAAAGCAGATGCAAATGCTAACTGCAAATATTATCCAGTGTGTTCTTAGGTGTGCTTTGGAGAACACCACCGGATCTGGGGAGCTGGGCGCAGAGGGCCTAGTTTGTAAATCCCAACTGGATTTCTAAAATAAGTATCTGAACACTACTTTCAGCCAAAATGGCAGTGATTCACAGCTTGTGCAGTTACAAAATTAATCTGCTAAGCAGGCTTTTTGACAAAATCTAGGTGTAACAGGGGGAGAAAGAGGAGGAGGGCGTCAGGCACCAATATATTTTTTTTAGGTGCTTAAAATTTCTTTGCAACTCTCAACCTTTGACAAAAAGTAATAGATAGGATCTGGTTTAAATGGCAAGCCCAACTCACAGCATGATAGCTCCTTTAATCCTGGAGTTCCCCGTGTGCTACTGCTGTTTGGCAGAGGGGCTACACTGCTTGCTCCTGATGGCCAGGAAGCAAAAACCACAGTTTTTCCCTCCCGGCCACCAGGAGCAAGCAGTGAGGCTGACTAGACCCTTCCACCAATCAGCTGCAGGGAAGTGTGCAGGGAGATTAAAGGGGGTGCCACACCACAAACTGGGCCCTGTGATTTAAACCAGGCACTGGTTATATACAGTGTATTAACTACATGAACTTAGAGAAGCCTGTTTAATACAAGGTACAAGACACATCATCTGTGTTGCATGAGTATTAAGTATCAGACGTTGTTGGTTTTTTGTTGTTGTTTTTTACTTTGATTCTCATGCTCCCCATACAAACCACAGAAATGCCCTAACTGGTTTCTGCTCTCTCTCTTACTGAAGTAAGAGCACACCTTAAGATTATTTACAGAGGACAATGTGAACACCTCTGATCACACAGTCAGATATCAGCACCTCCCCCCTCAAAATAAAAGGAAAAGCCTACTGCATTTACTAAAATATGAAGACAAGGTTTTCTCCCCCAGTCAACATGATAGGGTGAGAGGGGGAGCCCCTCGTCTTACACTTGCATACAAGGGAACCTCACTAAATACATTGTCTATCATTAAACAGCTGTCAAAAGCAGCATGGGCTCAGTAACAGAAGCCAACTATAAAATTGATTAAGTATAGCCAACACTAAGTAGGACTATAAAACACCTGGCCCATGTTGGGCAAACACACTGACAGGAACCTATCCCAAAGATAGGTTAGTATAAGCCAGGGGTCAGCAACTTCTGTCACACATGCCAAAGCACAGCACCCGAGGCCATTTTGCTCATCCGGCCTGAGCAGCTGCCACCAGCCATAGGGCCCGGGTTGCTTGCAAGCAGCCAGCCAGGAGTCTGCAAACCCTGCTGCAAGCAGTCCAGGCTCCTTGGCTAGCAGCAGCTGCCCACAGCCTGAGCTGGCTGCAGTCAGGAGGCTGCAAACAACTGCACCAGGCTCCAGAGCCCTGGCCAGGGCTGGACACACGCATGCATGCCTCCGAGCATGTGGCAGGGGAGGAGCCTGGAGCAGTATAACCCCAGCTCCTCCCCTGCCATCCACTCAGAGATGTGTGTGCACCCACCGCTGGCAGGGGCTCCGGAGCCCAATTCAGCTGTTTGTAGCCTGCCCACTGCCTGCTGCAGCTGCCCACAGCCCGGGCCAGCTATGGCTGGCAGCCAAGAAGCTGCAAACAGCTGCACCAGGCTCTAGAGCCCTAGCCAGGTCCCATGGTGGCAGTGGCCGCACATGCACTTCTGGGCAGAAGGCAGGGGAAGGGCTGGGATTGTACTGTTCACCTCAAAGCATGCATGCAGGTGCCACCGCCAGAGAGCGCAGCCAGGGCTCTGAAACCCAGTGCAGCTGTTTGCAGCCTCCCACATGCCTGCCAGAGTCCATCCAGGCTCAGGGGAGCTGCAGCAGGCAGGCTACAAACAGCTGCACCGGGCTCCAGAGCCCCAACACTAGCTCCATGGTGGTGGCGACTGTAGGCAAACCTCAGGGCATGGTGCAGGGGCCAAGGCAGGGTAACCCGAGCCCCTGCCCTGCCAACCGCAATGAGGATCAGGCTCCTCATGGCTCCCCTGCTGTCTGCCCTGGCATGCCAAGTCAAGGAGTGGGTCAGGGTTGGGGTGTTTTTGGCATCCTGGCCAAAAACATTGCCAATCCCTGGTATAAGCCATCTGAATAAAAGATACGGTAGCACCCACTGCGTTCAGTCCCTCAGCACTAACTTGAAGAATAAGTCATACTGAGCCACTACATTTAAACTTCTTCAGCACCACAATTGAACTGCACCTTTCTTTCCCATTTCTAATGGAGTCCTGCTTTTTAACTAGCCTTAAATGTCTGGTAAACATCACCCAAAACGGCCTTACCCAGGGTCCCAAATAGCTTACTGAGAATCCCTCTCTCGCCCCCTCTCTCAGCCTGGCACATATTAGTGTGGCCCACCCTCCATGAGATGGAGCTGGACCCTGTTGGCCCGCTCATCACATGCATATATATTTTTGGAAGATCCCAGAACTCATGACAAGAACACCTGGTTCTAATCATGCATGGGGGCTAATTAGCACATGGATACCTTGTGGGTGCAGCATCTAGGGCATATATACTGAGCACTGCTGAGCTGTGGGGTTACCAAGGACTGAAACGTTATGGTCACTGCTGGGGCTCAGCCCAATGGTAAATCATGAGCCTTCTGGCTTTGGGATGCTGTCATGCATAGTTTGTAATATATGTAAGCAGGTACAAAAGTGCTGCTTAAAAGTGTGTTTATGGAGTACCTGTGCTAAAATGTGCAGCAGTTTCAGAGGTAAACTTCATTAACTCTGGATGAAGTCTAAAGGTACCTGTAGTCATTTCCCTATATGAAAGTTACTATAGGTATGTTTATTTCTAGGTCAGTGTTTTCAAATTTGCTCCTCACTTCCATGAGCTCAGGGAGAGCAAGGTCTGGCCATAACCAAGAGGGGAAGGGGCTGCAGGAGAAATTAGCTGGGAAGGTAAGAGGGCAAGGAGGTTACCTGTCCCCACACCCTCAGATTTCTTTTCCCTGCTGTAGCAGAGGGAAGGGGACAAATTCAAAGCAGACCTTAGTTAACTAGATTTTATAACTACAGCAAATGTATAAATTTTCCATATATAAAATCTAATTATTGGGGGGGTTCCCTTATATTCAGGTAAATACTAGAGGTGCACTGATACATTGGTCCAATATCCAGAAGCGACTGGAGCAGGGTGCAGGGCCTGGGGCAAATCAGTCCATGCTGGGCGCTGACCCTGCTCCAATCCGGACCCGAAGAAGCCGCTGCTGCCATCAGCAGCATCGGCAGCAGGCAGGGGAGGGCGGGGGGCTAGCAAGTGGCTGGACATGGACCTGCCACTCTGCTCAGCTCCATGGGGCCCTACAAAGCGCAGGGCCTGGGGCAGTTGCCCCATTTCTCCCCCACTAGGGACGGCCCTGCCAATATCAGATCTGCACAGATATAAAGAAAATCGACTATATTCGTAAATCAGCTTTTTTTGCCTGATGCAGCCAATAAATGCCCCATGCATGCGTGCAGGCCCACACAGGCCCCACACTCCTGCCCAACTGTCGCTGCACTCCATGTGCCCGCTTGCTGCCCATTCCCCCCTGCTGCCTGCTGAAGCCATCTCCCAGCTTTCCTACCTGCCACTGCTCCTCCCCACCTGCCAGCCAGTCACTCTGGCACTATGTGGTTCCCGGCTGCAGTGTGGGGACCGCAAGACCCAGCCCAGCCCTGAGGAGTGGGGCTATCACCTGCAGTCCTCCCTCCCGCCCTTACCTGAACTTCCCTGCAGCAGAGGGAGGCTGGAACAGCCCTAGAGTCCCAGGCCAAAAGCCTCAGCCAGGCAAGGGCTTCCAGCAGGGGGTGGGGCAGGGCTGGCCTTGCTTCTGAAGCAGCTTGGTCCAGCCGGCAGTTTCCCCCCCAAGTCCTACTGCCCCTGGCTCCTATCATCTTTGACAGGCAGCCAGAGGCAGATAAATATTAATTTTCTAAATATTTTAGGGGCCCTGTGGGGCAGGTAGAATGGCCTGGCAGTCTAGACCCTGTCCATAGGCTACATTTTGCCCACCCCTGTACTAGACTCATGCTGACTGAAGATGCACTAAAAAGAGTCCACAACTTATTGTAGGCATTCAAATTCCTACCATCCTGACAGAGGCTAAAGTAAGTTCTTCTTTTCCATCATACTTATTACATGTAGAGCAACAGGATGGTTTTAAGCAAAGAACAGACGGATGACCCCTGAGACCTGATAGCTAAATCCTGCAAACAGAATCATGTAACTCTCCCCAGCGAGAATTCTTCCCATCTCCATAACTTTACAGGTAAGTGTGACCTTCTAAATCTAATAAAAGACACAGAACCTAAACAAAAAAAGATAATTGAACCCCTTCTCTGGTTCAGTTGCATCCAACATCCCCATCACTCAAATATATGCTGGGAAGGCTTTGTGCAATCTTAAGATTGGATGTGATCAAGCTAAGAATTTGTTTTTCCAATACATTAAATAAGTATAGTCCTTAACAACTACAGCAAAGTAATGTCTCTCAGGCTTTTGATTTGAATTATTATAATTTTAGATACACTTTAAACTTGCATATACAAGCTTCTACATATTCCTTATAGTCGGCATTATAAATAATACCTCTCTCTTCATTACTGTGCTACTAGATACAATTTGCTACGGATCATGGGTATTCAAGGCAACATGTCTTCAGGTGTACATTTTCTCCCACGTAGACTGCTAGGTAAGTATTTAGTTCATGACTGATATCAGGAAAGTGATGTCACAAGGAACAGCATAGTATTCCATGCAACCTAACTGCATGATAATTTTTAAAAAATTCACAGGTGATTCTGACTGAGAGCTGAGTAGTTACAATTGGGGCACTGAAAAATACAACCAATATGCTCAATATTCCAGCTGCATTACTGTAATTAGTACAGCTTATAAGAGGGCTGCTTTGGTAGGTTTTCACAAGATGTGCACTAGATTCCACAGATACGTGATTGTTAGAGAGCTACTTAATTCACAACCAAACAAAGTAATTTTTGTGGCTTGGCTGCAGCACGAAGAGCCGATTTCACGGGCATTTCCCAGCAACCGAACCCCTTGCCACTGATTGGTATAGAGGCCCTGGGGAGAGGAAGGACAGGGAGGCAAGGAGGGAGAGGGGGGCAGCCGCTATCTTGGCTGCTGGCTGCCCTTCATGCTGCCCCACTAGCCAGCATCTTCCCCTCCCAGACAGACTGCAAGGCAGCAAAGATTGCTGGCTCCCACTGAGGAGCCACCATTTTATTTTTAAGGTTTTTATTTAAAGTTGATTTCATGGACAATTGTGGATTTTGCAGTTTCCACAAAATCGTGAATTAAATAAGTCCTTAGTGATTGTATGGCCACATCTATATTTAGTTTGGTTAAACTTTTTTTTCCCCATTGGATTGGTAGACACATAAAGGAATACAAATATTTAAGTTAACACAAGGAAAAAAGGAAACTCAGAGTTAAATTTTTCACTGTCTCATTAACTTACACCATTGTGTTTGCAACCAAGCAGTAGTACTGTTGTTTTGTATTAAAGAATTTCTGTTCACTGATGACTGGATTGGTAAACATTTCATTTCTTTTTTCACTTAAATGAAAATGTTCTGGTCATTCATTAGAAGCATCTGTCCAGGCCACAACACTGGCTTTAGAGAACCTTGAACAAAAGAAACAAAACTGCTAAAATTACAGTAAAGCACTACACTGTAAACTGTTGATATATTTAGTACAACATGCAGCATTTCCAGAGAGGAACTTATTAACAATGCTTTTCTTGGGATTGTATATTACCATTTCAAAACTGAGAATTGCAATACTTGTTTACTTCTGCCAGGAATGCTCTAGTAGTCAATATGACTTAAATATTATATGTTAGTACATTACAATCCTATGTTAGCTTTTAGCATTAGCGTCCCATCAAGCTGTACGCATTTTTGTTCAAATGACTGTAATGAGAAATAAATGATGCTCTTAAACCTAATTACCAGAAACCTGACTGGATTCCTGACTAAACTACTCCTAGAATATATGTCAGTAAAATATGTGTAATAAAAAGGCAACTTAAAAATGCAGTTACCTTCTATTTTTAACATGTGATTTATATTTCATTAGTATCAGATCATTACATTTTGATACACAATACAATAGTAAAAAGGCAGGGTATATATTTACACTGTAATGAAGCACAGGCACTGTATTGTATGCAACATAGCTAACACAAGGAGAAATTCATCAGATGTAAACAGATGCAACTCAGCAAATATCAGTGCTCTTAGGACATTTCTATAGAATTTTAAAGTATTTGACAATTTTGCAAATAGCTTAAATTCAGATCTGTTTGCACATAAAATGTTTTGTTTCAAAGGAACAAAAATATAATAAACTTGAGATAATCAACACTGGAAGATTATTTTACAGGCTAAATGCAGTTTCTTTGCATGTAACTGGGGCTGGAACCATCTTCATTTACACGTAACGAACCAGGGTCCCACAGCACAGTAAGTTCACATTTCCTATACTCATAGCATATAATTAACATGAAAGAAAAGAAAGTCATTGCTTTCCTAATTGTCACATACTACCATGCAAGCACTAACATGGTTACTATTGCTGCTATTTTTCTACTGACAAATCAAGCAGACTTTGCTAAAAAACCTCCATAGATCATTTGTGTGCCTTTCAAGGCATTGGAATTCTAAAGGTAGCAAACTTCCCTTTCTTCTGCTAAAAGGGGTTACTAAAAATAAAATCCTTAGCAAACAGCTACTATGAATTCCAGTGAATACTGTCAGGAGAAACAATGGCAAAAGCAACTTGCAGACAGCATACAATTGATCATTTTCAATACTACTGGAAGTTGGGTATGACAACTAAGACTTTGCCATTAATTAAGTCAATTTAAATGATAAAGTAACCAATTTTTAGGAGAGTTTGCATTCACGGAGCTCTTTGCTTCATGCATTATGCCATGCAGAAAACTCATGCCATACTGCTGTATAGTTCAAAACAAAGAAAGTAAATATACTGCAAAAATGTAGTCAAGACTATATAAATAAAAGCCTATCCTTTAATAAATGTAATTTCTTCTACAGAAAAACTATAGCAGAGTAATTCAGAAGAGACTGAACCTTTTTCTCACATGCACAAATAGATTTCCCTAGTTTAAGGGATTTAATCCATTTAAAGCATTACACTGGCCTTTCAGACAACGCTAGTCTTTATGAAATGCTTATAGAAACATCGTTTAATGTACTAAAGGAGTACAACCTGGCAAATTGACCTGAAACGGTGAAGAATTAGCAAAGAAAGATATTTTAATTTCTTTAATATGTTCATGTTTCTCTAGATAATTAAGAGTAAACTTTCAGTCACGTTGATGCTTAACTTTTCATTTGGCAACAGCAAATTTGAGGAATTCTTTCTTAAATACCCAATCTTTGACTTCCATAAGGTAGCTAGGAGACAAGAATTTGGATATGCATCCTAAATTTGTGTGCATAAAATGAAGGCATGAAAATTATTGTTTTATATTTGTTCTGGCTCAGTAACTTAATTTGGAGCATGTTACAGTTATGATTCTCAAATATCATTTTTCCTATGTCTTTGAATGTAAGGGAATTACAATCAATCATTTTTCATTTGAAATGTTATAGTTAGTATTGAAAAACCGCAATTTTTTTTGGACATTTGATGATAGATTTCTGTATCTGACCAGTTAAAACAGAATAACTCAGCATTTGTGCAAGCTTTTTTTCTCTAAAGACACTAAAGTTCAGAATCATTATACACAAGATGGATCCTCCTCCTCTTACCTCTTCCTTTTATAGTTCTCTTACTAGAGCTATGAGCATTAAAAAAAACTCCATTTTAAAATGTGAGCTTACTCACCAGGTGGGTTCTCCCAGGCACTCCCAGCTCTCACTACAAAACCATCAAAGCCTGTTAAGTGTCCTGCTGCCAAGGACTGGCTTTAGAGTTATTTATAGCAGAAAATGTGGCAAAGTCCAGATAAATCGTATTAGCCTATGTAATGGTTATTTGAAGATTTGTTTATTAAACCTTTAATAACTTAAAAACAACTGTGCAAGCTTCAGTTTGTCATTAAAATCTCAAAATGCCTCTTAATGTACTGTAACATTTTATTTTATTTTTTTAGCAACACGGCTCTTGAAGCCTCCAGTACTTTGATATAAAATAACTAAAGTGTAGATTATACTCAGAGAAAGATACTGAGGTATCTCCGAAACATTGTAGAATGAGAAAAATCAATGGAATGCTGTAATACCAGGATACAAATTATACAGGAATGATAGAGCAGGTCGTACTGGTGGGGGAGTTGCACTCTGCATCAAAGACTGCATTGAATCAAAAATGGTAGATTTTTCAACTGGTAAGAGGTACCATATAATCTCTCTAGAGAGAAATCCTAATTCAACAGAAGAAAAGTATGGTTAAGGCAGAGTTTTTCAACCTTTTCTAGCTGGTGTACCCCCGGCGGCTCCCCCGGCCAGTTAATGAGCCAGGAGGGAGTGGGGGGGAAGGGAGGGGATCCCCCAGCGGCTGACTGGCAAGCAGGGCTGGTGGGGGTCCCACATGTGCTGCGGTGATACCAGAAGTGCCCTCGCTTCTCAGCACTGCTACCACATACCCCCTGGGCCATTCTCTGGTTGACAACCCCTGGTCTAAGTATATGCCATCAGCCCCAGAACAGGACAGCAGCAGTATCTCTTTGAAACGTGGCAGGCTTCACGCCCACAGAAGGGGCTACCATCCCTGCAATTTGCATCGGAATCAGGCAAGAAATGACAAAGGTATACGCATTTTTATGATTCCCCATTATAGTCTATGGGTGAAACGTCAAAACGCATCAAAAGACTGAAAGTTTCGACAAAACAAAACAGAACAGTGCTTCAAAACAGCAAAACCAAACATGTCAGTTTGAAACAGTGAAATGGAACTTGAAACAAAATGGTGCTGTTTCACATAGCCCTAGTGAACATGACTTGCTGGGAAGGAATCATCATGGCTTTGTCAAGGGGAAATCATACCTCACCAACCTCTACTAGAGTTCTTTGAGGGTGTCAAATAAGCAGGTGAATCAGGACAATCCAGTTGACATAGTGTATTTAGACTTTCAAAAAGCTTCTGACAAGGTCCCCTATCAAAGGCTCTTAATGAAGTTAGGTAGTTATGGCATTACAGGGAACATCCAATTGTGCATTACAAATTGGCTCCAAGATAGAAAGCAAAGAGTGAGTGTAAATAGTCAGTTTTCAAAATGGAAAGAAGTAAACAGCTGGGTCTCCCAAGGATGTGTGCTGGGAACCGTGCTATATAACATTCATAAATGATCTGGAAAAAGGAGTGAGTAGCGAGGTGGCCAAACTGCCAATGACACAAAATTATGCAAAGTGGTAAAGACCAAGGCAGACTGTGAGGAAGCATCTGGCACAACTGGGCTAATGGGCAACTAAATGGCAGATGAAATTCAGTGTAGATAAGTATAAAGTGTTGAACCTGGGCAAAAATAACCCAAGCTATACTTACACTATGATGGGCCCTACATTAGCTGTTACCACACAGGAAAGATCTGGGAGTCATTGTGGATAGTTTACTAAAAGCATTTGCTCAGTGCTCAGCAGCCACCAAGAAGGGAAACAAAATGTTAGGGATTATTAAGACCAGAATAGTAAACAAAAGTGAATGTATTATCACATCCCTTTCCATGGTGCATCCATACTTTGAATTCTGTGCCCAGTTCTGGTCCCCACACCTCAGAAAGGATATAGAAGAACTAGAGAAGGTACAGAGAAGGCAACAAAAATGATTAGTAGCATGGAGGGGCTTTCCATATGAAGAGAGACTAAAGAGGCTAGGCCTATTTGGTTTAGAAAAAGAGATGCTTTAGTGGGGACATAATAAAGGTTGTCATTTAGTATTTTGTAAGAGAGAAAGTAGGAATGTATTATTTACTATCTCTTACAATACAAAAACTAAGGGCTGCGAAGAGATATTAGGAGGTAGTAAGTTTAAAACTAACAATGGGAAGTTCTTTTTCACACAGCATGTAATTAAAGTATGGAACTCAATGCCACCAGATGTTGTAGAAGCTAATAGTATAGCCAGATTCAAAAAGGGATTGGACAAATCCTTGGCGGAAAGGGGCATCATTAGCTATTGAACATAGAAGTCAGGGATACAGCCTCTGAATTAGAATTTCTTAGATCTTAAATGCTAGAGCAGCAGTGCCCAACCTTGGAGACATGATCCCATTTGGGGTCACAACAATAAAAATGGGGTTGTGATGACAATCACAATGGCACTGAGCCTCCCCACCCTCCGACACCAGGTCCTGCATGCTAGGCTATAGAGACCCCCAGGAGGAAGGTAGCAGGGCGGGGAGTCCCAAGACTGCAGCAGACAGCCTGCATTCTCCCTCCTGTCCCCCCCACAGGCTCCACTCTGACCATGCCACACGAGGGAAGGGGGCGGGTTGCTGGCCTCTGTGCTGGCCACAGCAGCTGCTGACCTCCCCTGGGCAGCAACCGGGGCTAAGGTGCTACTGGTGCAACCAGAACTAAAGTGCTACGGTGGGGAGGGTGAGGGGCGGCAAGCCATGGCCCTGGTACTGTAGCCCTGGCTAGTGGGGGGCCTTCTCCGGGAGCACTGGCGGTGGGGAGCGAGAAGAAGCTTGGGGGGTAGGGGGCTGCAGGTTGGGAGTGATGGGTCATGGTGAGGAAAAGGTTGGGAAGTACTGTGCTAGAGCCTGCAAGTGAGAGAGGTACAGAGGGGGGAAAAATCCTCATCATACACGGTTCACTCCCCTTTCAGCATCCACTCTCTGCCACTGTGCGACACAGGATATTGGACAAGGACCTGTGGTCTGACCCAGTAAATGGCAATTCTTATGTTATTCTATTCTATTCTGTGCCCCAAATAAGTCACAGAACCAGAACCCTTAAACAAATGCAATAACACCAACCCTAAATAAATGTGAAAATGCGCATTCAAAAAGCAATGTTATGAAGTCAAGAGTTAACAGCATTTGAAATTAGACTTCAGTATATTAAACTTAACTTTGATTCCTTGCACCAGATCTCAGCTAGGGAAAACAAGGCAAAAGAGGATGGTTTTCAAATAGGTTGTAAGAGAAAATGTTAGGAAGAACTCAGATGTCATTGTAGGCAAAGGGTGGGGGGAGAAAAAGCATCAGAAAAATAATACTAAACAGAACAGCTGAGCTCAGTGGGCAAGGCATGAAAACAAGAGGGATAAACTGTTATATAAGGAGGAAGCAGAACTGAGCAGAGTGCAGCACTAGCAGAGACAGCCTTGTCAGCTTCATGGCCAGCCTCAGTCAAGTCAATCTGCTTGGAAACTATTTCTTTTCAGGAACGACTTTTTCTAATTTTTTTTAAAAATACAAACAGAGCTTACTGCTGTGAATCCCCACATGTCTGCCTAGCCTTCATACAGATTAACAAGGTAAAACATACTTAATTCACAAGAAAAGCCAAGCTGGTTATGTCTTACCTTCAGACAAGAAGGCGTTTTAATGACTATTCCAAAGACTTATGAAACCTAGGCAGAAATTTCAATCATAAGGTTCTTTTCTTGTTTAAAAATTACCACATGATTTAAAAGTTCATAGCTCTCTCTCACATGCAGAAGGAATCTGTTTTTCAATTAAAAATGCTAGTTCAACTATGTCAGTGCCCAGGACAAGGGAAAGCTATTCAAAACGTCTCAGCCTGAAATGATTCAACCTTTGCAGGTTAGTTTAGCCTGGCTAGGCTGAACTGGTCTGTAACTGTCCAGATATGCCCTCTGAACTAAGGAAATGTAGGCACATGCCTGCAGTGGCTCAAACTAGAAGCTGGGGGGTGCTAGAGCAGCCCCCCTTTCCCTTCTACAGTACTGAGCTGAGGGGGGCATGGCCAGGCCCTGGCAGGAAGCTCTTATTATCCCGACCCCTCCACCCCCATCTTGAGCAGCCCCTAACTCAGTGTTCATCAACCCATTAAGAAAACAAAGCCTGTCTCCATTTTTAAACAGGTTTTCCAAGGAAGGACATTAAGATACCTGTTGATTAACTGCAAAAAGCCTGTCTGCCTGTTGTCTCCCACAGCACAGACTGTAGCCAGCATGTGGTCTGCTAGCTAATGCGAAGGTGTCTGTGTAAGGCAGAGGGGCAGTGGGAATAATCGTTTCTTAGCAGGGAGAAGCCAGGCAGACACTCTGTGCCTGCAAGTGTCTGCCGGAGCTGCAGCCAGGGAGCAGAGGGGAGGGGCCATCCCTGCTGTGGAGCAGAGAGCCCGCCCAGCCCAGAGAGCATGCTGTGATGCTAGGGGACTCTGGTTTATCTTAAACCAGCAAAGGGTCTGGGACAGACATTGCATAAACCGGTTTAAGCCAAATCAGTTAAGTCTGATACCACATTCAACTAGGTTCATCTCAAACCAGTTTCAGCCATTTTCAAACTGGTTTATGTACAATGAACATCTGTTCTGTTACAGGTTTAAACCAGTTTCTGATCACTTAAGTTTCTGATCATTTTTGTATAACGTCTGTCCCTAGTCCAGAGGTTGACCTTGAGGAGGTAGACAAATTAACGAGGGTAGAGTAATAGTACATTCCCAGAAATCCAGGTTTAGAAATAAGTGAATAGGAAGCATCAGGTAGCTAGTAGTAATCACAGCCTCTTAGAAGCAGCCAACAAAATCCAGTGATTTCAAAAGAGAAGTGATGCAGTTTGTAGAAGAGGGCATAAATGTGTTCGGAAGGTTAAAGTTTACTTTATTTGAGAGTGCGCACACGACAGGGAGAACACCAGCCAGCCAGACCAGCCCAGGGGTCCCTACAAACTGCCTGTTTACAAAGACAAACCTGTGTCTGATTTGCATGTGATTTTGCAAGGCTGCCAAGTCAAGTGTGTGATTTCCTTTTCCTGAAGGATCACCAAGAACAGGGGTTCTGCAGGCTACACTCCATCCACTGATGCACCTGTGCAGACCTACTATTGCTCAGGGAGGTTGCACAGGTGTCATTTATGACAGTCTGACTCAACGTTCTTATGGTTAGCTCTATTACCATTAACACCATATTTCAATTTCCTCACCTATGGTTAAGACTGTAGTAATAAAAACATCTTTCTAATTTTAAAATGAACAAATATGATATAGAATCCATTTAAAAAAGCCACCAAGACAGACTCACAATAAGTCTTTTGTGAAATGTATTCATTCATACCAAGATACAGTACAGGCAAGTGAGCACATCAATGCTACTAAGAGAATCACAGCATTTGCATTTCATGGCTAATTTTAAATCTGCAAGAGTATAAAAGTGTTCTTTCATTTAATGAATATACACATATCAGATGCAAGCACTAATGAATAGTGAAATACATAAGGAACCTCTCTTAAGGGGGAGAAACAAATCATTTTCTCAGCTTATTTCCAGGGGAAGTAAATAACTAAAGTACTTCCATGTAGCAGAAAGTTAAGTTTATTAGGTGGGATAGAAAATGTTTAAATATGTATAAGTAGCTTTGGTGGCCTAAATGCAACACAAAATAAAAATTGTTAGGCTTGCATTTCTCTTAAGTATCCACTTTTTAGTATTTATACTCACCAGGGCTAAGTATTTGGGAATATATTTGTAGCACTAGGTATCATGCACAAGGTCATCTGTCACTTTAAGCTGCCCTTCCCTCCTTTGTATATATACTGTTACTATTAGCTCAAGTCAGGGTAGAATGCTAAGATGCTTTTTTCTAAACACAAGAAATGCTATTTTCTGGGTCAGACCATAGGTCCATATAGCCAAGTGACTATGGGACAGTTCTCCTTTCCTTAGCCTGTGGACGCCTCTGACCAGTTTCTCTGGGTGGCACCCGCTGGCTCCTTAGATGCATTCAAGGGGCAGCAGGCACTAGCCAAAGTTCTTTGCTCATTTTCCTTTGGAGCCTTATTTATTAATTTATAAAGGGTACTCCTATTTGCTTTCTCATTTGTTGTCCCAAGAATTTATTTGTTATACATTTAGTAGCCTCCATCTAGATATTAAGAGGGCCCTGTAGTTCCTAGTGGGCCCAGGCTACCGATTCCCAATCAGGGTGCCACAATACCTCTTTTTATGGGTGCCACTGAATATTAGTACTGTTAAGTGTACAAACATCTCCATACAATTGACAAGATAAAACCAGAGATTTTAAATAGGTCTTGTGACCTTTCTAAGTTCTTGCAACAGAACTGCTCTACTAGTTTTCCGTAGTCAAAAATGAGTCAAATCTAAGAACTGGCATTTTTCCAGGGGGTACCTTGAGTCTGATAAGGAATGGTAAGAATCTAAAAAGGATGAGAATTAATGGCTTGTGCCCACCCTCACTATGTTAACAAATAGGCCTATTTTTACACAGTAGTAGAGTAGATGCTGAGGAAGAAAGTGAACAAGGCATGTCCAGAATTTTTGACCCCCTTCTCCTCTCCCATTGCAATGTCCAAAATTCAGTTGTTCAGGAAATTCTGATTCAAAGGATGCACCTCTGTCTACCATGTTCAATACCTACTGAAGGATCTGTCCACCAAGATCGGTCCAATGACCTTTCCCCTGATTGTTCCTTCTAAAAAATGTCATGAATTAAATTAGACTGAAGCTTTGTAAAAAAGTTCTGTTATACAATTTTTTAGATTAAAAATGATGAGTGATTTTCTAAAAGATACCATTAACTGGTAAGATTCCTTTATCTGAATTTTATAAACTGCTATAGGCCAAAACCAAAATATTGGCAACTAAAACTCCAGTCCAACAGACACCGACACACAACTTTATCTGCATCAACTTCAATGGAACTAGTGAGATGCTGCTGAGCACGTGCACAGCTTTGTGTATCAAGGGATACAACTGTAATTTTGAGTAATGACACCTCTTATTGGCATAAAACTGGTATCACTTCAAACTTTTACATACTCACAGGAAAAAATTATCAAAAATAAGGAACACAAGATATTCAGACACATAAAAGTAAGTTTTTCTAAAGCCTATCTTAAAAGCACAACTCCCAGAAGCTTTAAACTGTGAACTCTGATGGAAAAGTAGTTTGGTTGAGGAATTGTAGCTTCCTTGATTCATGGAAAATCCAGCATGTCAGAAAACCATGCAATCTGCACATATAACAAAGACCACGTGTTTATTAACTTTATGCTGGAGTTTGCCATACGTTACCCATAGGATGTTAATGACTCTCTAGACTCATCTTTTCACACAACATGAATGTTTTGGCTAAATTAAGCATCTTTGTAAAAATTAAAATTCTTTTAGTAGTTATGAGATTAAAAAACAAGCACAAAAACACCCTCTTTAGCAATCTAAGGTTATAGAAATAGGAACAGCTAAAAAAGTTAGCAAGAGGGTAACAAAAAAAAATCTTATTTCAATTTTAAACATAAAAAATGAAATATTCACCAAGGTTTAAATAGCAGAAGGTACATTAAATGGAGAAGATGGGAAAGAAAAAAGTATATACTAGTACATATAATCTTCACTGGTTTTGAAACCAAGGCATAAATCCCTCAAAACATATATACTTAAGTATAAATTTTGAAAGCTTAGTTCATCAAGCTGCTTATGATCTTTATTGTCTACATATGCAACTGCTGTAGTACTATCACACCTTTCCCAAACCTCATTTCATTGTTTATTCATTCCTTCACCCAAAATCTGCAAGCTCTTTAGTTGGGGACCATATTTCAACACTGTGAAGTGTACATCAATTTATTAGATGGTGTCAAGGTAATATTAGAAACAGGTTCAACCATTTGTCTGCTGATCTGCCCAGCCCAAGACTTTGCTTCCAATAATGCATCCTACAAAAAAACTCCGATTTTTTTCCCCCCCTTCAGAAATATTCTATAATTTGCATCAGTTTCCTTGACAACCACAGCATGGCCAGCAGGATGTTCTCTTCCAATGAGCCATTAAATTTCATAAAGAGAACACTTAAAGTAGTTCAGTGCTTTCCCAGGACAGCAGTAACAAATGCTACTTTTACATCTCTATCCTTCAGCACTCCTCAACTTCCCTTCTCCTTTTATATACAACAGTTTCTTATTCAGAGGTTGAATTCTGACAATAGAAGCAATAATAAGAAAATATCCTGGCTCTCTTCTATCAAAATCTCATTAGAAAGGGAAGAGTTGAAGCTGCAAATAGCATCTATGTGCACGCAATAAAAGTTGCAAGGTATTTTTAACAAAATCCAAAGGAAGTGGATCAAAGATCAAACAGCACACATATCTAAAGATAGGCCAACAAGATAGTAGCAGTCTGTTTCTTGGATGGGTCTATGAATATCAGCATCTAATTTTGTGGCCAGAATCTGATTAACAGAAATAAATGATCAGGAATTACCCTGACTTCTGAAAATGAAATGCTTCAGATACAAAGGAAACATCTCAAATAAGTATCATTATAAAAATCTTTGGTACCAGCAAGACCGATGACCAGGGATGCAGGTTTTCCATTTGTGCAGAAAAACACTGATTTTCTCCTTTAAAAAGGAAAGAAACATGGATTTCTCCTTTAAAGGAGAAAAGTGCAGGAAACTGTGGGTTTCCCCTTGCAGGGCTGGCAGCGTTTCATCCTGTGAAGGGTTGCCTGGGGCTGGGTGAAGCAGTGCATGGGAGCACCATGTGCACACAAGCAGCAGCCAGGCAAGACGGTGGAGAGCAGCTCCCTACAAGCAAGTCTATGGGGGTGGGGAGGGAGGGGGCACAGGTGATGTGTTGAAAGGATGGGAGAGCACAGGCAATGTGGCAGTGGGGCACATACAGCTGCTGCCAGGCCAGACCAGCTCTGGACAGGAGCCACCTCCATGGCTCGGTGAGCAGGACCTGGTATGGGAGGGAGCACCATGCCACCATGGCTGCCAAGGTGAGGCACCCCCTGCCCACCCAGCAGCAGCAAGGGCACAATTCAATGCTGCCGCCACTGCTGCCCCTTATCTTAGCAGCCCAGGCAGCACAGCTCTCCCTCCCATGCTGGCTTCCACCCACTGGGTCACAGAGGCAGCTGCTGCCCAGAGCTGACGCAAGCCCTGAGCCTTGCTGTGGGTGCAGAAATCTCAGGGGGCATGTGCCCCTGCCATGTTGCCTATGCCCCCCACAAGTGTCGCCTGATATTCGTACACACAGACCCAGTCCCTTTCTCACACATATGGGATGGGCATGGGGCGGGGGGGGCTGTGGGTCAGAAGTGAGGGGCACCAGTAGGGCTGGGGGGCTATGGGCTAGGAGTTAGGGGCACTGGCAAGGCTGAAGGGGCTGTGGCTTGGGAATGAAGGGAACTGGCATGGGCAGGGCACCAGCATATCAGGGCAAATCAGCACCACAAAGCAAGGGGGGGGGGGGGGGGGAGCAACCCCACAGGAGTGGGGATACGAGACCAGCTGCAGCTGGACCCATGTCCTGGTGAGTGAAGGGGGCAGAGGGAGCTCTGATTTTCTACAATAAAAAAACCAAACCAAATGCCAAAATATATAGGTATTTAGAATTTATTTTATAAGAATGATTGAGGCACTAACAGACTTCCAAATTGCTTTAAAATTTTAAATACATCAGTAAAACATTGTGTTCAACTGATACACACACACACACACACACACACGTTTCATTTTAATCATGGAAAAACAGATTTGGGTTTTTTTTAATTAGCGAATTTGGGATTTTAAAAGAGAAAACCAAGAGCCCAGCTGGTGACCAATGACATTTTCCCTGGACACTCTTGAATCTTTTTTCAGCCCACGATTGCACCCATCATTGTAATCAACTTCCCAACTCCTATAGAACTTTCTACTTTCTCTCTCTAAGCTCTGAGGAGTGGAGAGATTTCTACAGGCTAGCTGCCACTGGAATTTACTTTGATAAAAAAAAATCCAATAACTAAGATATACACATTCTAAAGAGGGTCCAATTAAAAATGGAAGACTGCCCAAAGGCAAGCTGCAAGGCTTGCTGCCATCAAACCTAAGGATCACAAGACTTCTTCAGACTGAGATTGTCTAGTGGTAGACCAAGAATTAATCTGGATTTATCACGTGGTTATCCTCTCCTGCAGTAGGAAGCGTCTAGCTATTCCTTGCCAAAGCATGAGAACAGACTTCCAGCTTAACTGCCTCTTTCAGTACTTCTCTGCAGACTATTTAAAAGCTAGATACAGTTAAGGAGTATGATTGACGTGTTCCAAGAACACTATTAACTCCTATGTACATGTAAGGTGAATTTTCATAGGGTTACACAATTAACCAATTAAGCTCATTTAAAAGGTAATAGAAAATTTGGGTCAGTTAACTTGTGATTTCAAGTCTTGTTTATAATATTTACATTTTATAGTAATGTTGAAGTTTGTATTTTACATACAATTACAATTCCCAACACACTCAATTAAAGGTTTCTTAGGGAAGGATTTTTATTAAGAAATGCAACAAACCTGAAAGTTTCAACTTAATTTCATTAGAGAAGGGAAATTTGTTCTTGGGAAATAGAATATTCTAGTAGAGAGGGGGTGGCTCCTGCAGTGCACTTTCTTTAATAGAAAAATCCCAGTTTTCCAAAATTGTGACATAGCAGTTTAGAAAACACTTGCCTTTCTACACTCCTAAATTGTTAAAGTAGATGTCCTGCTTGTGCAAAACTGATTTATACATGCAATTTCTAAAGTACACACCTAATATTTCACAAAACAACCTTATTTAATAAAATGTTATATACTACTGTTTCTCAAATGACAAACAGGGAGTTAAAGACTTTTTAAAACTGCAGTTAAAGTTACAAAATTATTTGTAAATGCCAGATATAAAAAGAGCTCTTTAATAACCACTGAACCACTGTCAAGGATACATGAGAACTCATGGTGCTCGGGTCAGGTCCCAGAGGATTGGAAGAGGGCCAGTGCCATCCCAATCTTGAAGGGGAGGAAGGAGGATCTGCGGAACTAAAGACCACTCAGCCTTACCTTTATCCCCGAGGAGATCCTAGAAAAAATTATCAAGGAACACATCTGTGGGAGCCCGCTGGCTAATGTGATGCGGACGGGCAACCAACATGAGTTTTTAGCAGGCAGGTCCTGCCTGACTCATCTAGTTTCTTTTTATGACAAGGCCACCAATGTTTAGATGCAGGAGTTGAGGTGGATATTATCTATCTCGACTTCAAGAAGGCCTTTGACACAGTATCCCATACCATCCTTATTAATAAACTGAGGAGATTTGCCTTGGATGATTATACGGTAGACTGGGTAGCAAACTGGCTCAAGGGTCTCACACAGAGAGCGGTGGTGGATGGGTCGGTGTTAACCTGGATAGATGTGTGCAGTGCAGTCCCTCAGGGCTCAGTTCTGGGACCAATGCTGTTCAACATCTTCATCAGTGATCTGGATGGGGAGGGTGGGAAGCACCCTGTCCAAATTCGTGGATGACACAAAAATATGGGGTAAAGCTAACACCCTGGAGAGGAGGAATCAGATCCAGGCCGACCTAGACAGGTTGGGGAAGTGGGCATAGAGCAACAGGATGCAATTCAATAAGGACAAGTGTTAGGTGCTGCACCTAAGAAGGAAGATCTGCCATCATACCTACAGGCTGGGGGGCAACCTTCTCAGCACCACTGAGGCAGAAAGAGATCTTGGAGTCACTGTTGACTCCAGGATGAGCATGAGTTGCCAATGTGATGAAGTAGTTGGCAGAGCCAATTGCACCTTGTTGAGCATCCATAGGTGCTTCACAAACAGGTCCAGGGAGATGATTCTCCCCCTCTATGCGGCACTGGTCAGGCCACAGCTGGAGTACTGTGTCCAGTTCTGGATGCCGCAATTCAAGCGGGATGTGGACAACCTGGAGAGGGTCCAAAGAAGAGCCACTCATCTGATTAGAGGCCTATAGGGGAGGCCCTACAAGGAAAGGCTAAGGGACCTTAACCTCTTCAGCCTCTTCAAGAGAAGGCTGAGAGGGGACCTAGTGGCAGCATACAAATTCATAAGGGGAGAGCAACATGAAGTAGGAGATGATCCGTTTATCAGGGCACCCCTGGAATAACAAGGAACAATGGCTATAAGCTACTGGAGAGAAGGTTTAGATTGGACATTAGAAAAACGTTCTTCACGGTCATGGTTGCCAAGATCTGGAATGGGCTTCCAAGGGAGGTGGTGCTTGCCCCATCCTTGGGGGTCTTCAAGAGGAAACTGGACAGGCACCTGGCTGGGATTACATGATCCCAGGTTTGGTGACCCTTTTCTTGCCTGCCAGGGGCAGGGGGTCAGACTAGATGGCCCACTGAGGTCCCTTCCGACCCTGAACTCTATGGAGCGTTCAAAAAAAATTAACTCCTTACATTTTACACAAATATCACTTTAACCTTCCCAGTAAATTACACTTTTGCCTTTGGAAGAAGTTCTGCAGTTCTAACTACTGTAATAATGTATTATTATTAAATTGCTACTGACAGCTTATCCAAAGAACATATAAATCTGGGGCTGCCTTAATGTACTTTGCCATTTTTCAGGTATGATAATTGTGCCTGCCTGGTCAAGAGGAGGCACTCTTGTGCCGCCTTGGACCATGCACCCGGGATTGGCCACTGCGTTTGTTCCAGCAGTCTCAGAGAGGGCGCACGATCTCCCCGAGGGAAACCCAGAAATTCACCTGCTATGACTCTGATCTTCCTTTCAGTGGTGGGGTCCCCTCCTGTGGCCCCTCTTGGATCAGTCACACTTCCTGGCAGGTATCCATGGGGCTCCACCTCCCCTACACCCCATCCATGTGCCAGCCTCTAGGACAGCCACTTGATGGTCAGATGCCTCGCCCTCCAGTGTCAACTCCCATTCTCTTCTCGTTGGCTGGGCTACAGATGACCTCTCCCAGCCCTACATCTCTTCAGGACATTAATCGACCCCTGCTCTTCTGCCAGGTTTTTCATTATAGCTCTGCTGCCTGCTGTGCTATCCCGGCCACTCCTAACCCCAGAACGCTGCCCATAGCTCTGACCCTTGTCTCAGGGTCCCTCTGGGCAATCCCTAAAAGTAAAAGGAAGACAACGAAATTAACAAAAAGGACAAGGGGTAGGGCTTTTGCCTATCCCCACTCATTGGTCCAGCATCTGTGGCTCCTGCGGTCCCTCGACACTGTCCTCGCTCCGTCCCCTTGCTGCAGACTTCTCCAATGGGTCCATCCCCAGAATTAATAGCATCGTAGGTGAAACCCACTGCTACGCTACCTCAGTCTACTTGAGGGATTCTCAACCTGGATGCTCCTGCAGTCGCCACCAAACCTGCACAATGTGTTCTAGAAAGAGAGACACTTGGGACAGATGGAACTGCCCCATGCATTTTTGTTCCCAGGAGGAGCACAAGGGTGCCGGGGGGGGGGGGGGGGGGGGGGAGGAGCGAAGAAAAGATACAGACCAGGAAGGACTGTGGCAAAAACAGACTCTCCTGACTGCTATAGAATTATCAGATCCAATTTAGCAATGCATGGGGGCATTTTTACCTGGCCATGCAGTGATACCTCTGAAAGGGTCTTGTGGTACCCTCTCCCCCTCAGTTAACAACCACTGATCTAGTCCCCTCATACCAGCCTTCTGCTTATTGTAGCACAGGGCAGCCCACAGTGCTGGCAGAGCCTGGAGCTCAGGGCCCAGGACCATGCACAGGTAGGGACTTACGAAATTCACAGCAGAAGCAGAGTACGCAGCAGCTCCTTTAATCTTGCATGTTCCCCAGTGTGCACCTCGTCCCTTGCTTCCCACACTGGTGATTAGTGGAGGACCCCACTACTCCCTCCTGGTCAGCAGAGAAGCTAACACTGTGGTTTTAAACATGGCACTGTTTTTGCCTCCCCATCAGTCAGCAGCAAACAGCAGGGCCGTCTGGGGTCCCTCAGCCAATCAGTGGTAGGAGGTAAAAATGGAGCCAGATTTAAAACTGCAGTTTTCACCTCCCACTGGTCAGGAGCAAGCCTTAAGTGGGGCCCCTCCGCCAATTAGTGAGGGGGGGGGGGCACAAGGGGGAACCTGCAAAATTAGAGGAGCCACAGCGAACCCCACTTCCACCATGAATTCGGTAGGTCCCTAAGCACAAGGTATGGTGCAGGAGGGAGAGAAGAGGGGGGCAGGGATCCCACAGCTGGGGAGCTAAGTAAAGCTAGGGTTGCCCATATGAACACAGCCAGTAGAGGCCAGTGGTTCACACTGGTACAGCCCCACCAGTGTAGCCTCCATCCTACTGGAAGCTAAACAGCCCTGTCTTAATAGATCCAATTATCTGTTAATTGTAAAGAAATGTATTGTTAAATTATAATTATTGCTCTCACTTGTAGAAACAGCACATGTAACAAAGGCAATGTTCTACATCCAGTAGAAGGGGTCAAAATGGCCAAACTTGTGTTCTAGGCAGGCCAGCACTAGAATCTGATCATCAACACCACCCCCCACCCCTTTCCCTTCTCCCTGCCAGCTGGTTGCTCCTGGCCACCCAGCTGCAACAAAGTGCAAACAAAGCCCTTGACACTTGAAGCCGCAGCTCCTTGAGCCAGATAAAATGGATCCACGAGCCAGTTCCAGTCTGTGCAGCAGCTTCTGTCCTATGCTGCCAAACTTGAACTTTTGTTACCACAAGAGTTCCTCAGATTAGGAATGATACACTTTACATCATGCAGACTATACAGATAACATTACTCCATTTTTCAATTTCATTTTCCAGAGCGTTAATATGTTAACGAATATTGGATCTAGCACAGAACCTTGAAACACTCAAATGAGTATGATTTTATCAACCTAAGTTTATCAACCTATTTTAATGTTACCTATCGATTCCTTACACACAGATAATTTTATTAATCTTCCAGCTTTTCTCTCTAGATGTTATCCTTATCACTTCTCTTTGAGAGTAGCGATACTATCAAATGCCATTCCAAAATCAATATCCATTGCATTACCCATCTCGATTAAACCAATTAGTCTGTAAAAACTTGACAGTAAGAAACCCATGCTGATGACACATTTTTCCCAAACATTAATTTAGTGACATATTAGCTGTTCCAAACCTTCAGTAGGAACTGTGCTAAACCAATAGGTTTTTAATTCCCTGCATCACCCTTTTTGACTAATGATACTATATTAGTTCCACGCCAGACACTGGGGACCTCTTCTGTCCTCCAACAGCAACTGAATAATTCATAATCCTTCCAAAATCTGGCACCAATTTATTTAATACTCAGGTGGATTCCATCTGGCCCTGAAGATTTAAATATGTTCCATCTCCTCCAGATATTTCTTCATATTTTCTTGAACAATCTTATCTTGTATTTGGTATTTCATTAAATTCTTCAGTAAAACCCAAGGCAAAATAATTAGTTTCTCAGCCATTTCCCAGTTTCCCCTCTCTACTCAGGAGCAGACCTCTATGCTCTCTCCACCCCTCCTTCATCATTTAAAAATTATTTCTGTAGTTTTCTTGCATCCTTTAGCATGAATTTGCCTGGCCTTGTGCGGGCCGCCTCCCGATCCCATCCATGTTGCCATGTGCGAGCCGGGAGCGATATGCGGACCCGTCTTTGCACACGCGGGCTGTGGCCAGCGGGCACGCGGGGTCAGAGGAGACCGTGCGGCGGCAAGGCACGCACGGGCTAGAATTAGTCACAGAGGCGTAGTGGTTGATTCAAAGATTATCTACTTACACCCAAGATGGTCGCGGTGTAGGCTGGACAGTTTCCAGGTTCAGCTCCGCTTAAATCCCCGTTGGAGGACTACGACAAATTCGGTTCTTGGGCCCTGGAGTTGTAAGGCTCCGCAGGTTCGGCAATGTCTTTCCCACAGAGTTGTCGAAGCTCCATGGGTTTGGTTCGGCTCTCTGGCCCTGGAGTTGTTAAAGCTCCGTGGGTTCGGATCTTGAGTATATAGGATAGGGATACGTCTAGGATTGTGCTCGGCGACGGGGAGAGGCCAGAGGCTGTTTAGACCTCTGTTGCCTTCTTAAGAAATGCGTTGGGTCCGTAAGGATCTGCAGCGCTTAGAGATCTTCACACAGCGTGAAGATCTCCTCCTCCTGGTCTCCAACTTTTTCTCTCCAACTTGGGCAGAAACCACCCAAGCTCTTTATACGGCTAGCAAGCCAATTGCTAGCCGCCCCGCGTGCATAATTTAGAATCGGCCAATAGTGGGGCACAAATTAGAATACGAATGGCAGGAACTCCTTTGTACCGTGCATTTCTGAGATGCAAAAGAAATGCACCATGCAAAGAAAGCTACAAATTGGCGGGAAAATTCTCCGTTGCACCGGAGTTCTTCTCTGTAGCAGAGAACTCCACTGTGCAAAGAAGCTGCAATTTAGCGGGAACATAATTTAGCAGTGCCGAAGCGCACACAAACAAAAACTCACAACTTTGGGTTGTGACAGGCCTCACCTCCTACCAACATGTTCTATTTTTGCATGCTCACTTTGAGATACTGCATAAGAATAATAAACTATAACCTCAAAAATCCAGCGTGAATTTTTTGGTGGATAAATCAGGACCGAGGCACTTGCCAGAAATTTGAAAATGCCAGATTTTTTAAATCGGCATAGTGGCCAGTCGTAGAGCAGGAGGGACATTGAGGAGGTAGCAGAGGCCGGTACCAAAGTAGCAGCTGCACGTGGAGTGGTGGCATGGAGTGGTGAATGGCAGCAGCAGCTGCCACGTACAAGCTTCCCCCTCCATGTCCGGGAGAGTGTGGGGGGAGCAGTGGCCAGCCCCGGAGCAGGAAGGGGAAGTACCGGGTTTTTGATAATTCTAGATTGTTGATATCCATATTTATGACGTTATACTATAGTATTTTTTGCTTAGAAGAATCCATCCAATCCATCTTCTACAATAATCAAGAACCACCAAACGTTTGGACAGATGTAACATTTGAATCATTTCCAGGGCTGACAGTCTTAAAAATATATTTTTTTAAGTAGTACTTTAGCTGCAGGACATAGAAACACCCCCTGGGATAGAATGCTCTCCAGCCAGGGGCACTGGAAGATTGCAGCACATTGCAACTATGGTCCCCACTTCTCCTGCCTCTCACTGAATGGGGAAGTGGAGGGACTGTCAGTGCTTGAACTGGATAGGCACAAAGACTGGGGGCAGGAAAGCCAGGTGTGGGTGGAGAGCACCTCAATCATCCGGCAGCTAACCAGGCTGTTAGGGAGTCTATCCACCAGTTCTCCCCTCCCTCCCCAGTGAGGCGTGAGGGGAAGCAGCAGAGTTCTGCGGGATTCACAAGGACATATGGGGTCCCCTGCCTCTATGCAGGCATAACAGAAATGAAGCACTTCAAAGTAGCACCTCATTTCAAGAAATAATATACGAGTGTTTCAAAAACATTAAAAGTATTTAAAAAACATTAAAATGTTACATCTGTTCACAGCCCCAAATGTTTATGTTATCTCAGGGTAGTCCATGCTGCCTCCACTTAAAAAAAAAAAAAAAAAAGGAAGAAAAGGAAAAAAAAAAAAATCACCCCCTTTTAAGTTTCTCAAACTTGCCTTTAAGGTCCAGCAATATTCATTTCTACCTCCACTATACAAGGTTTCAGTGGAGAGGTTTTAAGTGCTTTACAAATAACCACCCCAAAAATACACGAGTTAAATGAGTATATATAAGAAAGAAAGTGGAAGTATACTTCCCCAAACATACAGTAAACCTAGACTGCTATAACATGCTCTATATGGTGCTACACCTTGGGACAATTCAGAATAATAGTGCATCATAGAATCAAGCTTTGATTCCTTTGACAATGGGTAGATAGTCTTGGGAGGAGGACTGTAGTCGAGATGGGATCTATCCAACAAGAATGGGTAAGAGCATCAGTAAGTGTTGTCTGGACAACCTAGTAAGGACGGCTTTAAACTAGGTTCATGGAAGATGGTGATTAAAATCCTCCCGCAACAGATCACAGTCCAGAGAGGAAAGGACTTGGAAAAGCAACTTAACTCTGGGAAAGGGCCAGAGAGCTACAGGACTGCAACAAGCGGTGCAAAGGGAAGTGAATACATCAAAATGCAAAATACATCCAATACATGTATACAAATGAGAGATGTATGGGGAATAAACAAGATGAGCAGGAAGTTGCAGTCTATAAAAGTGTTGGCTACAAAGCACCAACTCACAGAATCATCATAAAATTCTAGTTTATTGGACGGATGCAAAAGTCAGACCATAAACCTTGGTGCTGATCCCCTCAAACACGCACACATTCACGCACACGCTCACAGTAGCTAGCTATGAACACTAAGCACTGGTGTCAAGACAGACCTATCCCCAAGCGCTGAAGTCCACCATCAATGGCCAGTCGACGCTTCTTTCAGTGCGATGTTGCTTCAGAAGGGGGTCGCTGGCTGGTCCTTCTGGCTGGACAGGCAGGGTGCTGGTCAGGTCAAAGAGGGTGCCAATGGGGGCCATTCTTCACTGCCTTTTATCCCTCTCTGGCAGACTTTGGTGACTCCCCAATATTCAGGCTTACTCAATCCAGGGGTCATTGACCTTGAGGAACATCCCTCTTAGTAGCTGCTGGATGGCAGCTGTCAGCCCCAGGAGTCATGTACGCAGGTACATGCAGTCTCAGAAGTTCATTGATGAATTATGATTGATTCAATGCCGTGATGAACAGAGCTCTGGAAGTGGTTGATCAGGGGTATTTCAGCCCCAAGGGTCTGTTTCCAGCATTGATTAGTTCAAACCAGGGCTTCCATACCTTTAACAGTGACGTTTCAGGGAGTTCCTGGTTCTGTATTGATTCTTTCCTCTTCTTGGTCTGTAGTTTTGTAGGTGTTAATTGCCACTTGTTAACTTGTTTATCCAGATTAGCTACTGTGTTACACAATCAACCATGGTTCATTCAGGAACCGTCTCCATACAGAGATTCCTGCCCTTGCTAACATTGTTACATGGTACAACTTACTTTTAAACTTAAAGTACATTTGTAAAAGCATCTACAAGCTCTATTTTCACTACAAATACACCTTATATAAAAATAATAATACTATAATAAAAGAAAAAGAGAAGAAGGAAGAAAAGGTAGAAGAGAGAAAGCATCCCGAAAGCCCCCCCAAAAGGGGACGAATACTGCAAAAGGGGCCTTTGCCATATGGAGGAGCTTCACATTGAGTGGGGGGGCAGGCAAAAAGGTTTCTTGCTACAAAAGGAACTATCTGACTGGCATATCAGAGACCTGGTGGGAGTGGAATGTCACCATGGTAGGTTACGCTCTGCTTTGTAAGGACAGGGCTAGGGAAAAAAGGTGATGGTGTGTTGCCTTGTATGTTAAAAACACACATACTTGTTCCTTGGTTCAGGAGGAATAAGACAACAAAGCAAGAAAGCATTTGTATGAAGATGAAAAGTGAAAGATGCAGCACTGATATAATGGTGAGGATTTATAACAGGCCACCAAATCAGGAAGAAGAGGTGGATGAGGAACTCTTGAAGTAGGTGACAAATCCATCCAAAAGTTATGGAATGACGCTGATGGGACGCTTCAGTTTTCCCAACATCTGCTGGAAGAACAATACAGTAAAACATGAAATGTCAACCCAGTTCCTACCTTGTATGGAGAACAATTATCTCTTCCTGAAGGTGGAGGATATAACTAGGGGATCATCTAAGATCTTGTCCTGACCAACAGGGAAGAACTCGTGGAGGATCTGAAGGTGATCGGTAACTTGGGAGAAAGTGATCATAATATAGAATTCCAGATAGTGAGACAGAGAAAGCATGAGGTCACAGCAACACTGCGACACGATTTAAAAAAGGCTATTTCATCTGACCCAAGAAGTTAATAGGCATGGTGTCATGGGAGGACAGATTGAAGGATAAAAGTGTTCAGGAGGACTGGGAGCTTCTAAAGGGCACAGAATTGGAAGCCCAACAAGAAACTGTCCCAACACAATGGAAGCACAAGAAGAATGGCAAGAGACCAATATGACTGCACAAGGAGCTTCTAAATGCCTCAAATGCAAAAGAAAAGCATACAGGCAATGGAAAAAATGGGCAAGTCACCAAGGAAACATATCAAGAAATAGCAAGAACCTGCAGGGAAAAAAAAACAGGAAGGCAAAGATAAAGAATGAGCTGCACCTGGCAAAGAAGGTTAAGGACAACAAGAGGCTCCGTAAGTATATTGGCCAGAAAAGGATCAAGGAATCTGTGGGTTTTCTGTTAAGAAGCTGGGGGAACTCCTAATCAAAGAGGGAAAGAAGGTGGAGCTACTCAACAGCTACTCTGCCTCAGTTTCCACAAAAAAATAAGCAGCAGCCAGACACCTAATAGGGCTTATCTGGATAAAGGAAGGGGCAAGATGAGGGAGGAGATAAAAGACACCGTCAGAAGGCTTTTGTTGAGTTTGAATGAATTCAAGTTCGGCAGGGCTAAGGCTAAATGAGCTTTATCCCAAGGTCCTGAAGGAACTGGCAAAGAGCCCTTGCAATGATCTTGGTGAAGTCATGGGAGATAGGCCAGGTACCAGAGGACTGGAAAAGGGCCAACATATTGCCCCTATTTAAAAAAAGGCAAAAAAGAGGACCCAGGTAACTACAGGCTGGTTAGCCTCACCTCAATATCTGGGAAGTTACTGGAGCAGTGTTTGCTGTTATGGACTCCCCATTTTAAACAGGATACAAAGTTAAGAGGATTCAGAGGCAGGCAACAAAGATGATAAAGGGCTTGGAAGGCAAGTTGCCTGAGGAGAGGGTGAGGAGCTAGACATGTTCAGCTTGCAGAAAAGGCACTTAGGAGGGGAAATGACAGTAGTCTTCAAATACTTGAAGGGCTGCCATAAAGAAGGAAAGCACCTTTTCTTTCTTGCTGCAGAGAGAAGGACATGGACCAATGTTCCAAAAGTTGCAGCAAAATAAATTTAGATTGGATATCCAGAAAAAACTTCTTCACTGTGAGACTAGTAAGACAATGGATGCATGTGCATCCACTCTGGTATGAAAATGCAGAATACATAACTGTGTGGCATAATACCAAACTTATAAAAGTTTTGATGCTCAATTATTCAAGTAGCAAGCCATGACTGCATTATATGTAGGTCTTCTACAAAGGATGTTAATATACAGCTTTTGCACCAAACCATCCCATCTAAATTTCGTATATGCCACAAGGTTTACAGAACAAGATTTAAGAGTCTTAAAAAATATTAGTAATTTATTTATATCCCTACCATATTATTTGTATTTCAATTACACCTAGAAACTCAAGTAAGCAATCACAACGAATTATACTAGGTTTTGTGCTCTCACAAAAGAAAAAAAAAAGATAATATAGCCAAATTATCTATCTAGCTATCTGGCTTCCTTAGCACAATGAGACCGAGAAATCTAATTTTAGAAACAAATCGGGGAAACCTGAAAAAAAGATTTTAAGGTCTGATATCTTGTGATCCCTAATAGCTGGACACAAAAGGATTGTGTAATTTGAGAAAGAGAATACCTAGCTAATAAAAAGGGAGCCTATGTTTGTTGCCCGTTCTCCCATCCAGGGTCAGTTGAGGAGGATCCCTTCACCACTCAGACTCTCCTCCCTTTTAGAGGAAAGGGACAACATGCTTCAGGTTTATCAGAAAGACAGGAAACAGACATACTAAGGCCCAGATTCACAAAAGAAGTTAGGCATGGCTATACTGAACATTTGCTAAGTTTAACTTTGAGGTACCTGGGTCTGGAACTGGAATTGCCTACAGGTATATTTATGCCACCATCCCTGCTGAGCCAAAAAGTGCTGCAGAGAAGTATGCCTCAACCAATCACTCCTGCTCCACATGTTTACATTGCCTCATGTAGTACATCTTAGAGCACAGATGTCCAACTTTTCCACAGCCAAGGGCCACACACCATGCCAGCTCCATGTTGTGGAGGTGGGACCCCAGGAACCCCCACCCCACCTATCACACAGTGCCCTACACAATCTGGATTTGGCCCACAAAGCTGGAAAGATTTGCCCGGGCCCATGTCATGGCTGAGCCGTGAGGAACTGCACTGCAGCTAAGCAACTTGCCACTGCATCCACCGACACTTCTCTCATACCCCGCCCACCCCACTCCTCCACCCCATCACAAGACTATACCGCACTTGGGAGGTAGCAAGCCCATGGGGAGAAGTGGCAACAGTGTGAACTCAGCTTCTTGCTGCCTATCCCTGACAGCTCCTTACTGGCTGGAAGCTGCGCTTGCTCCACAGTTGAGGAGATGGGGCGGAGAGAAACAGCAGAGGTGCTTGGCTCTGGCACAGTACAAGGAAAAGCTCCCTGACACTGATGCACTGCCCTAGTGATGTAGTCTTTTTTATGGTATATCTAGCTTTTGCAAATTATATCTAACTGAATACTTAAGGCAGCTTGCTGGTGCTGGGAGGGGTGTGGTATATGTATGTTAAGGAATGCTTGCCCGCTGGGAAAGAAATACCACGTAGGCAAGCCCAGACAAGTACGGACATGTTCTGTGGCTAAGGTAATATGAGCATGGGCTAAGAGAAGGCAGCCAATAGTAACGGTACAGCGTGTTAAGTGGGAGAAAGCTATATAAGGCTGAAGCAAGCCAAAGGGGGTGGTGCTTGCTTTGCGAACAATCGCCAAGCACCCCTCTCTGCGCAGACTTGAAACAATAAAGATTAAGTTGGATCCTCCACCCCTGTGTGTTTATTGGCAAAAGCGCACCGGGCACGAACTCTCACAGTCCTTGGGGACACTAGTACCACAGCCCACATCAGACAGAAGCCAAGTTGTTCCATCCTTCAGGCTGAAAGGGTTGCTGGCCACTGCCTTAGAGCAATCAGGAGTGCACACATCCCAGCACCAACTTCAGTCTGTCTCAAGCATGCTTAATGATCTTCATTAGTATTTGGTTGTGCTAATTTTATAATGTATTTTAGTATTTATAATATCACTATATAGCATCATCCAGAAATGTTATTTGCCTAAAAACAAGTCTGTGAAAAGACAGACTAAGCAGAGTGTTAGAAATACTAAGCAAGATTGTGTGTGGGGGGGTTTTGGGTTGGGTTTTTTTTTTTAAATAGAGAAGGTTAACCTGACAGCTTAAAAATGAACGCGTACTGGAGAAAAACATGCATTATTTTGTCTTGCTGAACAAAGAACAAGTTCAACAAAAAAAAATGTGGTTTTACGTCTTAAAACCCAGAAGCAATACAAATACATTCTTCCACAAATCCAGGTCTGCATTCTAAACAAGCCACCTTATTTCATAATATGGCAGCAATAAGAAAATAAGAAAATATTGACCAAGATGATGCTCAACTAACCTGTAAAGCACAAGACACAACAGCAGCAAATCTAATGTAATATATATAGGTGCTTTGCTTGACAGATCGGACAGAATGGTAGCAGCTTGTCTTTTTGTTAACTCCCAATACCAACTAGCTGTAGTAGAGGAAGCTGTCTCCAGCCTTTGTGGGCAAATAACATTTTAACATAGAGGCTTTCTGAACACAAGCAAAAGAGAAGCTGAGGTCACAGAAGAAAACCTAAGGGTTTGAGGCATCTCAATGACTAACTGCCAACAACAAAAGAGGAAAATTTATCCAGACTTACCTGAAAAATTTCCTTTCTTCAAGTAATTAGGTCTACAGACCCAGTACAATGAGTACTTCAGCCTGCTCACAGCTTGGGGGCAGAACCAAGCTTGTCAGTCACCAGCAGTACAGGATCAAAACACTGAATTGATGAGCTATAATGGTCCTTGAGAGGCATACTCTAACAGATAAGAGGTGATGTCATCTCCTCCAAGGATTCATTCAATCTCAGTAGTTCTGCAAGCAGCAAAATGAAGTTCTGAGGTTGTACTGTATGGCCATATAGGACTGAAATATGGCTAGCACCTTACGGAAGAATTTTATGTTGAAAGTTTTGTAAGGGACTTCCTTTGCTGAAACACTGAGAACATTATGCTATTGACATCTGACTTTGTGTTGGCATTCATACCCCATAAAAAAACAAACAAACCAGCTTTGGGGAAATTCAAAGCTTCATTTCATGGGTTTAGCATGACAGCAAAACTACAGCATCAGACAGTACAATAAGTTTTAATAGTTTCCTGGCATCCCAGAAGCCCACACACCAAAACAAATGTAGAGTGTGAAATGTTCTCAAGGCAAGTTAAAACTTGCAGAGGTAGGAAACTTTCAAATTGGACCAAAGTTGACCCACTTTCTTACTCCTCTTGAAAGTTAACTTTTATATAAAGGCTTACAAACGGACAGTCTCAGAACACCTTGTTTGTATGAGGCACAGACACTTTTTCTAAAGTATGGTCTGATACAAAAACTGCCATCAAGTTCCAATACACAAATCATCTTAAAGGCTGGAGAACAGAATATTGCATGTTTGTCAGTAAGTTTCATCATGCCATTCTCAGCAGTAAAGAAAAAATGCTCTATACTATACTTTGGCAGAGATAATACTGCTAGCTACTATCTAAACTCCTTAAGTTACATAACCACCATGGTATGGGCTGCATACTTTTTTTTTTTTTAAACCAGCATAATATTGTTCAGGGGGCTGAATGCTTACTGATCATATCACTGATTACAACTCCACTGGTATGGGAGGACTATGCCAGTATAAAAGGTGACTTTTACTGATATTGGGCTCTTAGAAAATGCCCTTTATACTTGTACAAGTACTTCCACATTTGTGGGGTTGAACCAGTACAGCTATCTCAGCATAGCTAAACCAGTACAATTTTGTTATTGGATAAAGCGCACAGTTTGGTTCTGTGCAGTTACGTTAAGGTAATGTCCAAGAGATGGACATTAGTGAGTGCTTGCTCAAGGGCAGATTTTTGTCCTTAGAGTTTTCCATGATGCACTGAGGCAGATAAGACTGCTCGTACTTAATAACTGAATGTCACTTAGAATTTTTACTCCTACAAACAAAAACTATATTTAACTAGTGCTCAAACAAAAACATTAGTATTTCCTTTTACCAGAGTCATTCCAAAACATACTGATAAGAATATTCACTGGATCACTAGAAATTAAATAAAGCACGTGTGGAGGTGGGTGTTCCCCCCTCCTTTCATACTTTTGGGAAACAATCATTATCTCTGTCCTTTGAACTGTTTTATGTTTCTGGAATCAATAGGACTGTAAACTTTACATCAACTGTAAACAAAGTTAAGAAAGGGAGACAGGATGGAGAGCCCAAGGACCACCCTAGGAAAGGGAGAGGGAAGTGAGAACGGAAGGTTTCACTACCAAAGCAAAGGGAGTTGTTTTACAAAGCCGCATGTATTTTGTCAGGGATCAGAGACAAAAGGAGTCACTGGGAGCAAACAAAGCAGGAAAATGCGTGAGTGTCAGAGTACTTATCCTGTGTGTTGCTGCCAGGAGGCAACACATACAGGGAGGATAAGCTAGAGCTGGTTTACATTTATACTCTTGAGTTCATTACCAGGCTGAAAAACTCTTACATAAAGCAGCAAAGCAGCAGAAAAGAGCTACTTAAAACTAAATGTATGAAAATGTTTCTGAGACTGCTATTTAAAGAACATGCACCAAAAAACTGACTATTAGCCCATTTTGATCTGAAATTTGACAGAATTGCTTTTCAATTATTTATCCTGTATTATAAAGAGGTTAGTCAAACAGGCGTTTTTAAAAATTATCCCAGATACTACCGCATGCCCCTGTTCTTCTAGAGGGCAGTATGACAATGCTTTCATATTTAACTTAGCAGATTTTTACAAAAGGGTGTTAGCTACCATGCAGACCTCTTCATGGGAAGCCTGAGATTTTTCTGCTCAGCACACTGCCATAGTTTTTATGAAAAGTAACTATGCTCCCTTGCTTTGTATGCTTCCAATATGGTCCATTTCACCCAATTTACAGGACAGCATCCAAAAATACTTGAGTTATTTTTGCCCAGTGCATTTCAAATGCATTTTCCTACACTACACATATCTGCTAAATCACAACCTTTTTTCCCCACAGGATATATATTACAATTGCTTTTCATCCCGAGTATACCCCAATATTTCATTTAGAGATATATAATGTGTTCACAAGGAAAACACCATCAACTCTGATCTATGAATTAATTTCAGGGATAAAAACTAGGTTCTCCATTTTCTCTCTTATTTAGGATCTGTTAATAAAGCTTTGCAGAAATACTTAAAAAAAAAAAAATCACATTTGTACTGTGTTCAGCGGAGACTGAGATTAGGGTGTGTCTTTACATAATTACTGCACATGAATTAAAAGTGGTATAACTCAAGGCAAATGGTAACACATGTACAAACCATGTCCAGGGCCTGTATTAAGCCAGAAGCACTGAGCTCCTAAATAAAGGAATCATGGTACACATTGAAAGAATCACTGTATTTAGCCTACAAATGAAAATCACTAGCTTGGTTTGGAAATAGAGAAGCTTGTGACGATTATATATTTATTAGCCACAGTATCAATTGAGCAATTGTTTTAAGAACCTGCTATTACTGAATGTTATTTATATATTCTATACCTGTGAAAATGATAAAAAATAACAGGTGAAAAAGACTTTCATTACCATGAGGCAACAGGTCTCATCTTACTAATTCATTATCTTCAAGTCCACATATGGTACTTAGACACAGCAATCTACAAACAGTGCTCTCAAAACAGAAAGTAGTTTAATATAGATGCTGGCTCAGACATTTGCATCTTTCTGCCAACTAAACAAACGTGTAACAAGTTTAATGTTTTTAGAAGCTATGGAACAAAAGTCTGTGAAACATGGGGGCAGTTTGGAACATTTAACATAGTGTTGAACAATATCTACAAGTAAAAATGTACCTGTTTTAGTCAAAATCCGCTTTTAGTCAAAATCCGTAAAACATTGGAATGTTTCTTCTCCTGACTTTCTTTACTATATTTACCTTCCCCCTTGCTCAGGAATTTGTATAACTCACCATTAACTGCGCCATACAGAAGCCAAACAAATTTACCAGATACCTACTAGCTAGATAGTGTGGGCACACATTTACACCAATGTAGCTTACATTTATTTTGCACACTGATGTAAATAACACCAGGACTGGGACAGACAGACGAGTAGTCATCTTGTGCTAACAAGCTGCCACAAGTTGGTAGGAGGGCATATAATATCCTGTGCCTTGAACAAGCAGCTGCCTTAAATAAATTGCAGAAAGATGAGACATTCACCAATGTAATGCACCTCATCATTATACCCTGGGTTACCCCCACGTTAAGTCTACCACATATCCGAGTAATTTATACCAGCGCGGGGATGTAACTTATGTCCATCCCTTTTTTTTTTTACACCAGTGCAAACATGTCATGTATCCAGGCACACATCCCAATTTAAGAAAAATATTTGCATCTCTCATGACCCAATCCTAGAGAAGCATGTTCTCACTCCAGCAAGGAGTCCAGGAACATTTCATCCCACCCCAAAGAAAAAGGCAGAATAAAAATTCCTATTTCCACACACAATACCACATGCACCCACACTAACAGAGGATCTCTCTCTACCCCTTTATCCTTTTGAATTCTGGGTGGAAGCAGCAAATTGCACAAATTTTCTTTAAAATTACCTCTTCTACAAAAACAGATTGAGAGACCCTATTAGAGAAAATAAAATTACTTTCCAGTGACAAGTTGGCAACTGAGATTTTCAGGGCTTCTTATGAAGACACAAAACAGTAAGGCTAATCTAAAAGAGTAAAAAATAAATATTTGAACTTCTGTTTCATTGAGCCATGTGAAAGAACTTGGAAGCAAGTAATTTATCTGAGAGTTATTGTTTAAGTTGGCTGCAGACTCAGAGAGGTAACACTGTCTCTTCTAGTCACATTTCCAGGTATTTATTTCTTGCTACCATGAAGAGTAGAAAGTTTAAGTGGAAACTGATTTTGCAGCACAATTCTGCAGCAAACCATAGTTTCCATGGGAGCAGAATCCATGGTGACCTGGCAGTAGGAACAGAGAAAGGTAACAAATCTGACACACCTCCTTGTCTGGAGAACCATCTATACAACCTGTCAGAACAGCAGAGGCTTGAAAGCAGTGTTGGAGGAGAGATCTCTCAAGATATACCAAAAGAATTATCTGCAGTATGCTCATGTGAAAGAATACAGAAAAAGCAATGGGTAAAAGAAAACTGAAGACCAAAATGAAGAAAGCTAAACTATATTTTGAAAAAGTAGAATGAAAACATCAAGTATATCAAGACTGGAAAAGGCTTGCTTGAAAAAATGCAAGTTGGCACAGGAACAAACTTACAGTTTTATAAAAGGGAAGAGTAAAACATATCAAAATATATTGGGCCTCAGAGAAATTTTAATGCTAAGCACAGCAAAGAGGAAAATAAAACTGTTGTGGGAGGAGCTCTACCAAGCGCTGGCAGTTTAGTAAAGAAAAAGTACAACTAAGCAAGACAAATATATCCCTGCCTTCTCTATAGAACTAAAGGTGAACTAAAATACAAGCTGATCCAGTAAGACTGCATAGTAAACATCTCCAAATCCTTGCAATTTAAAATAATTCAAATGCAGTCTTTAAAACCATTTGAAATAAATAAAATCTTTAGAATGTGATCCTTGCAATAGCAACAACAGGCAAAGGCAATCTGCAGATCTGTCATAGCTGTCACAATAACACTTATTTTCTCACATAGCAACAGGCTTCACTAATCCTAGTTGAATTTGCAAAGTAGTGGGACAAGAATGCAAGATGTGTCCCTTTAAAGCCCCATTTATCATTTCTTATGGAAGCAGACAAAAAAAACTACTGCATCCCTGTTTGCTGACTTTGTTTTATGATTCAAAGTCATACCCCATGACCAGTAGATTCCCTTTGTACAAACACACACTAACTTCAGTTGCAGATGCTTTTTCTCTACAGACCAAAGCTGGCAGCAAAGTCTTGAGCTATCAGCTAAAGAAAGGGGATTAAACAAAATTAGGAAATAATAAAATCTGAAATTACAATTAAACTTAATTCCAAAGTTTTCATTACCATTTGAAAAAGTTTCTATTTTGGAAGTTACAGGAATACAACATTTTCTTCTACTGAAAATGAGGACCTCCTATGGAAGCAATAGTTATGAAAGCAAATTTTTGAGAGAGCATCATATATGTAAACAATTTCTATGAAGATGAGAAATCACTGGTTTAAAAACTGCCTTCTGAAAAACACAATACGTTTCTAAACTTTGCCCGACATAATGCAGCCATTTATCAAGGCGAAGACAGGAGCCTTAACTTCCAGCCTTTCAATCTAGGCCAGAGGCAGGCAGGCAGGCAGTGGGCCTCATGAAGCCCACCAAGGGATTCTATCTGGCCCACGGCAGGTCTCAGCCCCATCCAGCCCAGGCATGGGAGACTGCCCAGGCTGTGGCGTGTGCAGCCAGTCAGTCCTGCCACCCGTGGGCGCACATTGAGGCAGGGCCAGTGCAGCAGCTGGACTCCACTTACTGGAAGCTACTGCAACAGCAGCTGGTTCCAGCTGTTGCTGCTGTCAGTGTCTCTGCCACTACCAGACCTAGCCACCCTGCCTGGCCCCCTGGCTCGTCTGCCCCACCCCCACTGCTGGGGGTGCCAGACAGAGCAGGCAGGCAGGCAGGATCTTCATGGAGGCAGCCGGGACCCCTGTGACCAGGGCATACTCAGCTGGGAAGATGGGATGGGGCCATAAGCAGGCAAGGAGTGGTGTCTGGGAGCAGGACAGGCAGGCAGGGGCTAGGGCAAGGATCACAGGGCAGTGTCAGTGCAGGGCCGGTGCCCAGGGTAGAGCCTGCACAGGGAGCAGATCAGGGCTGTACCCTGGGTCCCCAGGCCCTGCCTGCCTGTCTCAGTCCCAAAAGCCACTACCTGCCCTCTTCCTTCCTGTCTGAAGGAATTCAAACCCAAATCACTAATCTCCCAGAAGAGTATTCCAACTACGAGACTATTGAGTACTCCGGTACATGTCACTGAGGTGTGCTTCCAGTCTCTCTCTAGTTGAAGCTATTCTACTTTGCATGGGATGTGGGCCAGAGAAAGTGAATCCAAATGAGCATCAACTCTGGCATAATGCTAGGGTAACCACCAGGAAGAGACGAGACTTGGGTGTTAGTCCCTATTCCAGTGAATACTAAAGTGTTTCACGTTAAATATAACATTCATAGAAATATGTTGCAATGAAATACTGGTTTCACTGCTGAGTGTCTTAACCACTAGGTAACACAGCAATGATCAGCAGCCTTTTAGGAGTGGCAGGCCAAAATACAGCAGCTTGGTCCAAGATGGGCTGGCACTTCCCAGCTGGCCCCCATAAAACTACCTTAATGCTAAAATGCTACAGGCTGCCAATCCCAGCTACAAGTCTTGTGCTATCTTCTCCAAGCATTATACAATCTTTGCAAATATTTTACCAATAGAAAGAAGGAACTCCACCACCTCCTCCCTCTTCTTTGTGAGAAAGGTGCTTAACCAGCTCTCTTCCAGGGCAGAATTCATGGGTGTGAATCCCGAGTGGAAACAGGCACTTCCCTATTATCAAAACAAGGTACTTGCATCCTAGAGAAGATAGTAGTCAGGATATGCTTGTTCCAAGAGTTTCCAATTAGATATGACAGTGTCCTTAAATCTAGAATCCTAGGTATGTACAGAACTCATTTTCCCCCATGCATTGTATAGGGAGCCTGGCTGCCTAACTAGAGGCCAGGGATTCACCTTGGTAATGAGCATTTAGGTGCTACAATGTAGTATGTTGCAGAGTATAAGTTTCCCTTGTGAATCTACCCCTTTCACAGTTGGCCCCAGCTCAGAAGACTGAGGGTCCTAAACAGGAAGGGGTTTTTGAAAATGTTACCCCTCACAGCAACAGTATCTCAGCATAAAAACCTTAAAATAATGCAAAATAATGTATGCTACAGGAATAAAACTGTCTCTTTTTACAGAAAACTGGTAACAATCTTATAAGTTTTTTTTCTTCACTGAAAAAGAAAAAAAAAAAAAAAAAAAAAGACTACTGACTGTGTTGGCTCAGTTTCCGTAAAATGAAGTTAAGCAGGCAGAGACCAAACTTCGAAAGATTCAGCCCAGTCACTGGACTTTTGAAAACCTATAAACAACTGAAAGTTTAAGAAAACCTTACATGAAGCTGTAATGCTAACCCTGCTGTGGAAAACAGCAGCTCAAAGGTTGATGCCTGGCAGACTTACTTCTTCTTGTGTAAAAGGACCTTTGCATGCTGTGGTGAAACATCAACTTACAGAGAATAGTGGACTTTAAAAGAAAGCAAAAGGAATTCAGAGCCCTAAACACAGCTTTCTACCTCCAGTGCAGATTATTTTTAAGTACTTATTCCCTCAGGGCCATATGTTCAAAATCAAAGTAAGGTTGACCCAGTCCTTCATCCTCATCAGAAGCAAAGAGGCCTTCAGTCGACTGTGTTTTACTTTCCAAACAAGGGTTTAAAATGAAGGTTTTGTGTATGCACACTCTGAAGAGCTGACAATACAATTTGAACAGAAGGCAGGGATTTATCCACATCATTTTTGCCAAACCTCCTATCACTGAGGATAGAGCATAGAAAGTATCATTTAAAGTTGCCTGATACCCTCAACCCAAGAAACTGCTAAAATTCAGTGGCTGTTTCAGTGCCTATAGATTGAAGCTAAAGGACTATAACTAGAGGTGCACCAATATATCAGTCCATATTGTACTGGCACCAATAAAAGGAAAATTGGCATTATTGGCAATTGGCTTTTTTGCCCAATGTGACCAATAATGTTACCAATAAATGTCACGTGCATGTACACAGATGCAGCATGCATGCAGCCAGGCAGCTTGAAGAACAGCATCTGGCCGGTAAGTATGGGGGGGAAGGGGAGGAAGCATCAAGGCCCCCCATGGTGAGGGAGTGGGACTGGGGCAGGGCATGGGGCAGAACCGCAAGTGGCTCATCTGGGGAGTGTGCCTCCCGCTGCTCCGCACATCCCTGAAGGAGGCATTGGGGGAGATGCTCCCCCAGATGTGTGTTTGGGGCAAGGGTGGGCTGCTCGCTAAGGGCTAGGGCCAGGGGCTGCACCTGGGACAGGCAGGGGTGGGGTGGACAGCAGCAGTGCCGGGAGGGGAGGGCTATGGTGAATTTTGGGGTGGCTGTAGCCCACACCTTCCCAGAGCCACCACCGCCTGCCTCAAGCACAGCCCCAGCCCAGCCCCCCACCAGGAAGAGGCCAGACCCAGCCTGCAGAGGGCAGCTCCCCTTTGCCCCGCGCACAGATCTGTGGGGCACATGCTTCCCATGCCTCCCCCAGGTGTATGCGCAATGGCAGGAGCCTCCCCCCTGCCCTCTGGTCAAGCTGCTCACTGCTCCATCCCACACCCTGTCTCACCCCAGCTGGGCAGCCCCTGCCCCACCCCTGCCTCCCAAAACTCCATCTGTACCCTCCATGCCCCTTCCCCCCCACAGACTTACTGGTCAGACACTGCTCTCCAAGCTGGAGGGCTGCATATCAACAATCGGATGAGTATCAGCCTACACAGCTGGTTAATAATCTGGCCATCGGTATCAGCCAAAAAAATCTTTATCATCATTACACCCCTACCTATAACTGTATTACTAAAACATATTTTAGCTCATTGTGACAGCTGTCTCCCATGAAAATGATTTAGTTTATTAACAGCTAATGGTAACTGATTTAATAGAACCTTGAACATAAATTCAAACTGATTACAAATAATTTGTGACTAAATAGATGCTAATTAGGTGTCAAATACAAAGTTGATTTTTTTATTTATTTTTTTTTAGCTAAGTTTGCTGCCAAATAAAGTTTATGGCCCATATTCTTCTCAGAACACTTCAGTCAAGGTAAGGATGTGAACAGTTAAATGATCAATCATTTAACCAACAAGCCCAGTGATAACCAGTTATACCATACTAGTTACCGTTTAGCACAGGGTGGAGCACTGTCTGGCAAGGAAGTGGGGGGAAGGGAAGCTGAATGGTGCCCCAGCAGGAACTACAAAGCAGTAGGGCAGGTGGGAGGGAGGGAGGAACAAGAAGGAAAGGAATGAGGAAGGGGAACCAGTACCTATAATTAGGCTCCAAAGACCCCAGTGCAGCTGCTTGCAGCCTCCCTGCCCTCTGCCATGTCCTGATGCAGCGCCTTCTGTTGCTGCAGCTGCCACTGCAGCTGCTGGCAGCATCCACGTGTCCCCAGGCTGGACCCTCGGTGGCTGGAGGGGCTGGCAGGGTCAAGGTGGAGGTAAGGGAGTACAGGGCAGCTCCTCCAGGCCTGTGGCTGAGCCCCATGCCACACCTCGCTTAACCATCCACCGCACTGGCACTCAGGCCCAGAGAGGACACACTTGCCCACCTGGCTGGTCATCATATGCAGTCCTGGGGAGCTGGGGCCCCGAAGAGCTGCTGAGTTCCTGACACACCTCAGGGGGCTGGAAGCTCCCCACTGGTGCAAGGCTGGGCTGGAGCAGCCCCACAAGGGGCAGGCTGGGGGCTGCCATACTGAATAATCATCTAACTATTGTAATTACAACAGATTAAAAGGCTTTAAAAAAATCAGTATTTGTATCCAGAAATCAAGGATGGCAGAGTTCCATAGATGCCTTCTTAAATAGTTCAGATTATGGCATATACATATTTTATTTCCAATCTTTCACAAACCAATATATTTGCCAAATTATGCAGACTTTGGCCAGAAGCTTCTACCAATCCCTTTAAAAATACTGGAAAAGCAGAGGTCCTCAAACTTTAGGAGCATGAAAGCACCTCCACTATTTCCTTTCCTGTAGCGCAGGCACACTGTACACCCCTGCTGCGACTGTAACTGCTTATATGGAAAAGAAATTAGGAAAATATTTTAGATTGGCTCTTCCCCCCACCTTTTTTGAGGAAGTTTTTATACTGACAAAAGGTTCTTAAATCACGATGCCTAAAGTTACATGCAAATTGCCATAACAGGGACCATTTCTAACAGTGCTCCAGCCAACAGGATCTTTGAAATAAGTTCTCACGTATCACACCAAGATGAGGGAGAATGAATATTATTGAGGAATTATAGCAAACTGCAGGAATCTAATGAAAAAGAGCAACCAGCACTTGCAGGCACACATCCTGCCAACTGATTAAGTCAGGGAAGTATCATGGCTCAACAGCAGCTGTGAAGCTTTAAAGTGCTTCTTATCAGATAAAAAAAATTTAAAACAAAAAAAAAAAAAATCACAGTACTTGAGAACTAAAATTAGTTGATCGCCTTCTGATAGTCTGCAAAATGAAGCACATAGTATATTCTTAAAGATGACCAACTCTCTAGCACTGGACATCTAAAGAATCCAATTAACAGGTACTCCAAAGTCCCTACCGTAGCTCCAATTTTTTCTAAACTAAAAGTATAGGAATGGCATAAACCTGCCAACACACACAAAAAATAGAGAAACTGATGAATGAAATGACAGCCTGCCATTTAGGGAGAACCCAGAAGAGCAGCAGGTGCTGCAATTAAACAGAAAAAAGGCTTTAAAGACTCCTTTCATTTCTCAAATTCCTAGAATCACAAGGCTATGAAATTCTTAGGAGTGATTATGCAAAATGGGATCTATTAAGGGAAAGATTAGTGCCCCTGTATTACAGTGGCAAAAGGACAAATGATGCTTTTTTGTAACCAGGAGACAATTCTTTTTGACGTAGCTTGGTCCGCACACTTTGCAATCAATATTTTCTTCCCTAAATTTAGCAACTTTCCCTCCCACATGCTAAGGCAAAGTGTTTCTATGCAAGGTAAGTTGCTGGTTAATAGAAATGATTTGAAACCAAAAATCAGAGTGGGAAACAGGGAGGGAGACGCACGTGTGTACACATTCATGCAAGCTATACAGCTATAGAACATAAAGCCAACTAGCTGTCTTGCCAGGCCTTAATATGATGCCTTTGCAAGACCCCTGGAGCCAGTAGTTCCATGCACTGCATCATAGCATAAGTAGCAATAACAGACTTCCTAACTTATGGTTTCTGCACCAATTAGATTTGCTTCTGGTCACAGAGGTGTTTGGACACCCCAATACCTTCTATGCATACACTCCGTAATGTTCCACAAGACTCAAAAACAAAAGTTAGACTGGGAAGTCAGATAGTCTGAAAATGCCAGATTTACAAAGTACCTCTAAACTTAAATTGGCCCACTGTAATACTACTTGTGTCCTCAATGAGGTAGGGACTTGTGGCAAAACTAGTGCGACATGTAATTAAAGATAGGAATAATTATGCACAACAGGTGCATATTAAGGTCGCATAAATAACTAAATCTAGCACTTCTTAGCTTTGCAACTTAAACAACATTCTTCCAGTGTCATTTCTATCTGCAATTTACTGGGGGGGGGGGTAGGGATTTGTATGTGGTTTTGCTTTTTTTTTTTTTTAAAACAGATATAAAGTACTTTTTACATAGGTAAAAAGAACCACATCCATTATGCAATGCAGAGTAACAATCTCCCCATCACATACTGTTCATCAGAAGGGTTTGTACCACCCTGTTGGTTTCACATTAAAGCTTAGACTTGTGCAATTTTCAGATGAATTTCTTTTTTCTGGCAGCAGAAGAAAACACTCTCAGCAGTGTTTCTGAACCTTTTAGACGCAAGGCACCCTTTGGAAAATACTAGTTCTTGGTTTTCACTCATTTTTGACTGCAGAAAAATAGAGCAATTCTTCTGTTTCAAAGAATTCAGAATGATCAAAAGAGATCAGAATACTTTTAACACTATGGATTCCTATTTAAAATCCCCAAGTTTATCTTGTGACTCTTGTCTGCAAACCTAACATTACTAACACTGTGTGGCACCCCTGAAACAATGTCATGGCATCCTGGCTGAGAAGCACTGTTCTAATCCCACAGTTGAGGGGAGAGGCTCTAGCAACATGTTATCTGGATCTAGGGGCTGACTGGGAATCACTTGGCCCAGCTCTCCCCAAGGAACCAAAAGAGCTACTTTGTTTTGTGATGCCTCAAGAGATTAAGGATTGATGGGAACACCAAGGTCTTTTGAGAGTTTGGAGAAGGGTTACAGAAACAAGTGGCTCCTATCCCTTTAAGTGATCAACTGCAGGATATAGGCAGACAAGGTTCCTTGGGTGAATCTGATATCTTTTATTAGACCAACCCAAATGTTGGAGATTAGTTATTAAGCAAGCTTTTGGGTTCAAAAATCCTTCGTCAGGCTAAGGAAGTTTCAGCAGTTGGTGTGTGCTCTTCCTGGATGGAATGAAAAGTAAAGAAGCCAGAGGCTGACCTGGGGAGTCAGTTGTCAGGCAGATTATAATGTGTCATAAATCCAATGTCTATATTTAGTCCATGATTTTTAGTATCCAGGAGGTTGATGAAGTGGAGTTCATAGGCTCGTCTCTGGGAAGTGTTGTGCAAGTTTCCTTTGAGAATCAGGACTGAGAGATTGGAGAGAGAGTGGTTTTCTTGTGAGAATTCCATCCAGGAAGAGCACACACCAACTGCTGAAACTTCCTTAGCCTGACGAAGGGTTTTTGAACCCGAAAGCTTGCTTAATAACCATTCTCCAACTATTTGGGTTGGTCTAATAAAAGATATCAGATTCACCCAAGGAACCTTGTCTGCCTATGTCCTTAGACCAACATGGCTACAACCTACATCCCTGCAACTGCAGGATAAGCATGGGTAATTCTTAAGAGCAGTGCAACTAAACACAAGTTTTTTTCCCCTTAGGAAAAAGAGTACATAAAACTGCCCTCCAGTGATCGCATGCTTTCATTTCCTCAAGTGTATAGTTCTATTGGCAAAGATAGAGTTTAAGTACATGCTGGAGGTGTCTTCAGCCATCACTTGGGATTGAGTTACAGTGCTATGTACTTTTATTCTGTAGTTCCTAATTTTCCGAGATGTGAATTTTACTGAATTCAGTGTTCTGAAAGGGCGTACGATGCCCACAGACCACCTTAGCTCTGCATTAACAAGAATTTGCATCCTTCTGAAATACAAAAAGATTTCTGTAAGTGTTCTAATTAAGCACAGCAGCTGTAGTTATGTCAGCCTGCACTGAGGTGCTACTGCACTTAGCTGAAGGTAAAGGATGCTAAACATTTTAAGTGGTCTTTCCCCTTGTTACTTTGCTATCATGGAATAGAAATAATGGTCTGACTGAAGCATCTGGAAGATGAAGATGCTGACACAGGAGAAAAAGAATTCACAGACATGTTCTACGCTCCAAAACCTAGGCAAGAACTTTATGCACAGAAAAAAAAGACTGGCGTCTGTCTCACTCCCTTTTCTTATCCATCATTTTCCCCACAACCTATGCCCCCCTGCCAAAACTTCCAAGTCAACCTGTTCTTCTGACCCATCAAACCATTAGCAATGTAAAAGCCATTAGTTTTTAAAGTTGTTCCTTTCTGCCTGGAACCCTCCACTGCTGCATACTCATAACACAGGCAGCAGCTTACTAAACCATCACATTCTCCCTTGGTTATACACAGCTGGAATCTGAATCTCTGTGATGTCTACCTCTCACTGCTATTAGCCCCTCTATTCTTTCCTACCATATGTATGGCCCCCACCACCTCCATCCAACAAAGGGGAGGGATCTACATCGATTTGGTATTTCCTGTTTTCAGATATTTAAATTTGTGTTACTCTCTGGTCTTACAAGCAGTACCACTTCATGGGGGGGGAAACCAAAGGGCTTCATCCCCCCCACAGAACAGAGCTGCTCCTCACAGAGTGGTTTAAGAGTCCAGAGGGGTAGGACTCCCTAGATCACCATGCATGCACAGTAGTCAGGGAACGGAACTCAGACCCAACTCAGCACATGCAAAGCAAAAATGAATTATGCTCACAAAAGCCCTACCCATAACCTCCCTGTTCCTCTCCTCACATCCCATTCCTCTCCTACCCCCAAATTCCTCTCACCTCTTACTCCTCATAATTCCCCCTTATTGCATCCCCTAAAGCCCTCTTCCCCTGCTCCTCTGCCAAGCATGTCTCCCTCCACCCTGTCCAGCAGATACACATTCAATTTTTTTTAAATACCTGGAACACCCTTCATTGTACTCAGATAACTTTTCCCTGAAATAACTTTAAAACCATACACCTTGTCAAAGGCAATTTGTAGCCACACACTTATAGTCCATTCTGATTTCTGCCAATGGTACATTATAAACTTATGATGCCCAACTGTTACTCAGGTTCACTGGTCAGCACTTATCCTTTTAATCTATCCCGATCCTATAAAAATTGACTTGCTGAAACTCCTGTTAGCTAGTCTTTCTGCATACACACAGGGCGAAGACTTTGGTGTACAATGTATTATTTTGTACCATCCTAGAGAGTGAAATAATTAAGGGTTTAAACAATGCTTCCCAAATGGGCAGAACGTGCTACAGAGTAGTATCCACTGATAGAGATCAGTTGGTAAGTGATGATGACCCCTGGTTTAAGCCTCAGATATATATAAAGAACTACTGATAGAATGTGTCATTGGATGCTTATGCAAGTCTAACTTTATGCTTCACAGCTGGACAATATTAGGAAGGGCAGCATTTGGGGCTAATAAATGGAAAATGGTAAGACAGGTGACCAGTCTCAAAAGACAGCTGAAAAAACACCCTTGGAGGAGACTGAGGGCCAGAACAGTGGCAGATGGGCTTACCTACTTACAGGTTTAGGCCAGAGGATTCAGGCTTAGAACACAGTAGCCTGCTATTCTCTTTTCCTGGGCAAGTCAAACAGAGCAAAGATCGGTGAATCCTGCCTAGTGAAGGAAGAACTCCCAGCAGAGACACAACAGTTCCTGCTAGAAAGATGAGGAAATGACTATGAAGTCCCAAGAGTGACAAAAACAACAGAATTTGGGTATGTGGGTCACTGCGCTGCATTTAGAATTTGAGTACCAATTGCAAGTTATGCAATAAGAGGCCCCCCAGGAAGAAGGGGTTTGTGGGGGTAGCCTTAACACAGCTTGCAGTGGAACCCGGCAGGAACAACAGTAAATCATGTATCCCTGTGCATCACTGTAAGAAGGCACTAGAGCAGCAAAGCATACACCAGAGTTGAGAGGAATTTTACAAGGGAAAACTGAGGCAGAACCATTTCTACTGACAAAGTGTTTCAGGGGACCCAGCTCTGTCACATCAAAAAACATCTGGGCATTCCCTACTCAAAGGGTTCAGAATCTGAACTACTACTACCATGCTGTACAAAGCTGCACAAAACTGACAAGCCAGCTGGAAAAGTCATTTTTAAAGCAGCAATGGCACTCTCTGCTATGACTTCCCAGCTTAGTTGCTTTAGAAGCATTTTAAAATAAGCTAATTGGAAAAAAACCCTTTCCCACCAGAATAAGAGAGTCCACATGGGAAGTTATACCAACAGAACTATAGGGTAAGAATTTAAATCACTATCTTTTTACTGGTATAAGCTTTTCTAGTGGAAAAGTCCCACGCAACTTGCTTAATTCAAATACCTTTAGAAAAAACAATAGGTATAAAATGGAAGGAATTTGTTACAGGGGCTGTGATCAAGCATTTCAATAACACTTATATCTTCAGTCATCCAGAAGAAGAGAGAAAGAGAGATTTGGTAAGAGGGAAGCCATAGCATCTACTATGGCAGGCAGTGGCAGACAAGGAAAAGGGCCCAACTCCATTGACTGGCACTTACAGGGAAACTATATGGCATTCAAGCTGTGATCTAGGGACAGAGAGGCACTGGCAAAAGCACTGTTCATAACCAGACCAACATCTAGCAGCACAGAAAGAATTCAGGTAAGTCCAAATGGTATTTTGTGCAGCAAAGAACAAGTATGCCTACAGTCTGATATTTGGCTGGAAGGAACCCTTCAAGGGTCTGAGACAAACAACAATAATGTTAATACTCCTTAAAGAAACAGTCACTCTCAATCCTTTATGCTGGAAAGTCTTAGGCAATTTAAAAATAAGGGTCACTACAAAACCAGACCACCCAAGGTCCCAGTTTTATCTAGTTTAACAGCATACTCCAATTAAGCGCAGCTTCGATCCTGCAGCCATTTGTAGATCAGACATCCAGGTTCCTGGAAGAGTCAAAGCTCATGTAGGGTTCTCCTTACTGACAGAAGGTGGAGTGCAGAGGGGAAGAGGGCCAGGTACCACAGGTGACACACTGGAAGGGTGGGGAGGATGTGTCCCCCAGAAATCCTGTGCCCACAGCAGGGCACAGGGCTGCAGCCTGGCAGGACCAGCTCTAAGCAGAAGCTGCCTCCACAAACCAGTGGGCAGGACCCAGTGTGGGAGGGAGTGCTACACTGCCATGGCCACTAAGGTGAGGCACCCCTTGTGCGCCCAACAGCAGTGCACAACTCCATGCTGCTGCTGCACCTCACCTTGACGGCCATGGCAGTACAGCATTCCTCCTGCACTGGATCACACCAGCTGGGCCACAGAGGCAGCTCCTGCCCAGAGCTGGTCTGGCCACAGCCTGCTGTGGGCTCACAAGTCTGGGGGGAACATGTCCTCACATATGCCCCATTCCCCACACACCCACCCCCTTCCTCACACACTGGAGGGCTGGGAGACAGAGGGTTGGAAGCGAGGGGCACCAGCAGAGCTAGGGTGGTGGGGGACTATGGGCAGCAGTGAGGGGCACCGGCAGGGCCAGGAGACTGTGGGTCAGGACTGAGGGACACCAGCTAGGCCAGGGGTTGTAGGTCACAAGTGAGGGCCACCAGCAGGTCTTGGGGTGGTGGGGGGCTTTGGGTTGGGAGTGAGGGGCATAGGCAGGGGCAGGACACCAGCATATCAGGGCTGCTCAGTATCATAAAAGCAGCAGGGGGGGACAGCCGAAGCTGGACGAATGTCCTAGTGAGGGAAGACGGCAGGGGGAGCTCTGGTTTTCCATGATAAAAAAAATCCAAAATAAATATGTCAAAATATATACATATTTAGAATTTATTTTATTATAATGACTGAGGCACTGTAGGCTTCTAAACTGCTTTAAAATGGTAAATATAGCAATAAAGCATTGTGCTCAACTGATACATACATACATATGTGGCATTTCATTTTAATCGTGGAAAAAAGTGGATTTGGGGTTTTTTAAATTAGAGATCTTTACACTTTTTATCAGAGAATTTGGGAGTTTTAAACAGAGAAAACCAGGATCCCTGGTGAACACCAGATGTTGTACTGCTTTAGCTATCAGCTTCTAACCTGCGTTAAAGTGGTACAAAAACTACATGTAGATGAGCCCTAAGTACACAATAAGCTGCGCATGGGGAGCTGATTCCACTATACAACCTTTCTTCTGCAAAAGTTAAGGCCCTTCCCAAGTAACATAAACTAAAAGAAAGCCATCTTATACTGATATGAGAACTCATGAAGAAGGCAGATTATAAATTTAACTGGACTTCAATTTTTACCATTTATGCCAATGTATTTTCCCATGTAGCCAAGCTAGAGGTGCACCGAGACATCGGTCCCATATCGGAACAGTACCAATATAAAGAAAATGGCTGTATCGGATATCAGCCTGATGGGGCCAACAATTTGGCCAATAAATGCCCGTGTTGCACACAGCTGCAGCACAGTACTCAGGCAGCGAGGAGCACAGCCAGCAGCATGGAGAGCTACCTACAGTTAGTAAGTCCGGTGTGGTGCAAGGGGAAGGGAGGAAGGAAGGGTGGGGGAGTAGATCAACGCCCCCCCCCCCCCCCCCCCCCGGGGGGGGGGGGGGGGGGGGGGAGA